>NC_133123.1:127878929-128197283 GCF_033568475.1 Henckelia pumila | reverse complement strand
ATTTGAATCGTTGAAGAATTGATCAAGGTTTGGTATCGAGGTTACCTTATTCTTTGACTTGATTCGAATAATGTTTGATTTAACCTTTTGTGCTTGTAGCTTGTCTGGATTTCAGCTTCGTTGAATCAAGAAGAGGTAAGATATGACATCGTTTGGAATGAGATGAGTTCTCGAATTGGAGTTTTATTCGAGAGTCCCGAGGAAATCACATACTTGCATGTTATCTGTTTTTACTTGAAGTCAGTTGAATGATTTATGATTTGCATTGCATTCATATTGAGCCAATTACCCTTGTTTTGCGGGCAAGAGAGGCCCAGAGGAGTTAGATGTTTTGTGGACTATAGTTGAGTGACATTGGTTAGCAGATTTTTTTTACCAATTGTCGAAAAACGCTCTCTATAAGTTCCCAAAATCTAGAGGAGTAAAATATGCATCGTCCACCTCGATCGGGAGAGTCGGTGTGTTGGTGATATTTTGTCCTCGGGATCCCAAATGAGAGAAGAGAACTTTTACCTTGTGATTATCCAGACTTGATAATCCTGGCTTTAAAGACATGCATTGCATTTATGCATTTGATTTGGAGTTATTGACATGCTATTAGAATTAATTGTTTGGTTGTTTTATATATCGCGTTCGATATATTATTTGAAATGCATGTTTTGTCTCTTTTACTGGGAATTGTATTCTCATCGAATTTATCGCTGTTGTCTTGTTTTGTATGTGTACTTGGAAACAGGTGGGGCATGAGCGAGTCAGAAGCTGCATGACTAGATCAAGTTGGAAGTGATAGAAGTGAGACTCAGTTTAGAAATGAAATTGCATGGCAATCTAGTTTGTTTTGAGAGCTTTTAGACTCAATTTGTTGTATTGAATAAGTCGACTTTGGTTATTGAATATTGATGCTTGCATGTTGTAATTTATATTTTGAATTGTTGTTGAAAGTTGGAAAAAAATTGTTCTGTTTTCTGATGTTTTTCTGAGCTCAAGGTGCGCTCGATCGCACGAGTTGGCACGATCGAGTGCATCCCCTTTTATTCTTGGACAGAAGATAGCGCAGGAGGGCGCGCTCGATCGCACGAATTCATGTGCTCGAGAGCGACACCTCCAATTTTTCCCGACAGTGTGTTTTTTTGGATGGTGCGCTCGATCACACGAGTACATGCGATCGAGCGCAGCCCTTTTAAAAGAAAAAAAAATATTTCCTTTGCTTTTAATCTTGGATCTTGTTTGCTTAATTATTGTTTATTCCGAGATTAGATGAGTAGAATCGAGGTCTCACACAATGTCTTCGGGTTGGAGAAGAGCTATATCTCGTTAGAAGGTTAATGATAAGTGCATTTTGTATGCATTATTTTATGTTATTTTTATGATTATTTTGCATACATTCGTATCGTCTCATCGTGTTTTTATGTGATTTATTGCATATGTGTGCATTTCACTCTTCGGGTTAATTTTGTAAAAAAATAGATTTTTGAAGAATGAATTACGGAGCATCCATGATACAAAAATTATTTTTTTTATTTTAAATAGATCCAAATCCAATATCCACTACTCAAAATGAATTTCAAGATGTTTTGAAGCTGCTGTCCAAATTTCAGCTCGATCTGACAGCTAGAACTCAAGATATGATTTTTTCAAGAAAACTGCGCGCTGGAAAGTAGGTATGCACGGATCCAGACACGGGGCACGTGCATGTCGCAAAATTTTTAGATTTGGGGAAGAAAACAACTCTCTTGAGCGCACCTTTACGCGCTTGATCGAGAAATACGGGCAGGAAAATTGACGAGACATAAGATGTCTTGCTCGAGCGTACCTTTACGCGCTTGAGCGAGAAATACGTACAAAGTTTTATTTTTGGAAAATTCTTGATCGCAAAGGGTGCAATATTTTGAAGATTTGGGGAATATAAATAGGATTTTTATCATCAGATGAAGGTTCCAAACGTGTTCTATCACAGGAGAGACGGCGGCTACAGGCTTTGGGAGTGAAAATTTCATCTTTTTTTTTTGTTCTTTTTGTTCTTATTATTTTAGTTCATGATTAAAACTTTGTTTGAATCATAATTTTATTTATTGAGTAGCATTTTCCTTTCAATCAAGGCCACGTGATTGGGTCGAAAAAATCTATGTAGAAAACTTGAATGTTTATTTGGGATTTTTCAAATTTGGTTTTATATTATTGATTATTAGATTTATATTTGTCTTGTGAATGATCTGGTCAATTGTTTGCTTGCATGTTAATCGATTCTAAGTAGACAGAGGAGAAATTGATTTCGATCACTCTAATAATTAACACAAGGTTAAATTGACTAGAAATAGTGTGAGACCTCGTTTCTAAACAACTAATCTCGGACAAAACAACCGATAAGCATACAAGAACCAAGATTAGAAGCAACCAAAGAAATAATTTTTTTTTAAAAAAGGACGTTCGCGCGCCCGCGCCTCGCCAAAACCAGCGCGCCCGCGCTCTCAGAACGCTCGCCTGCGCCTTAACCTTGCCAAGAGGCCGCGCGCCCGCGCCGTCCTCTCACCCAGAAATCTAAGGCACCGAAAAGAAATCCAACCAAACCTAAACACTTGCATTTAAAGTATCTGATAAGCCAATAACAATACAAGAACAGTTTAGGGAAGAAAAACATTCGATTCGGTAGTACCTACATCGATTCTTGCTTACAATACAAAACGAAAAGTTCGAATGACAAAACATGATCCCAAAACATAAACTAGATTGACATGCTGATTCGACTTCTAAACGAGTCTCACTTCTATCTCTTGCTCTTGACGCTAACCAGGTCTACGCTGACTTGATCCTGCCCCTCCTATTGCCAAGTACACATACAAAACAAAGCAACAGCCGGATAACCAGTGAGAATGATATTTCCAGTAAAAGCAACATAACAAGTAATACAATCAAACAACATGCTTCCAAGGAAATACAAGATCAATTAACAACGTAATGAAATGCATGTCTTTAAATCGAGATATCAATTCTGATAAACGAGGGATTACTGCTGTGCTTTTTGGGATCCCGAGGATAAGATCACGTGACGACTCACCGACTCTCACAATCGAGGTGGTGCCACGTATCCCACTCTTCTAGACTTTGAGCAACTATAATGAGTATGCTAGCACTAGGCGCAACGACTACGTCATAGGCCACTCGACTATAGCTCCCAAACGTCTAACAAAAGGGCTGTTCTGCCCATCGAAACAATAGTGCTGGCTCTATATGAATGCATATGGGAACAAAAGGAACTTAGCCATATAATTCATTCAAATAATCAACAAAATACAGGTTCCATAAACTAGAACCAATATCGATGCAATATGTGATTTTAAGGAAAACTCGAGAACCAACTGTCCCGAGTATGCTATCCCACACAACGATGACTGCTTTTACTTTTCAAGGCAAGTAGTTCCAACTCTGGAAAAGCTACAACAAAAGATTGTATCAACTACTAGACAATCTAAACAACAATCGACGGCTCAAAGAAAACTCTTTACCGATCTTCGTCCAACTCTTGACGATCAAATGCTGTTAACCCTGGGCTTGACAAAGTCCAAACGAATCTGTTCAGATACAATAAATGATCAATAACCACGATCAACTTACAAGCCAAGTTCAATAACTCAAAACGGTTCGAAATCTCGAAACTCAAACTGACGGCATAACGGCTATAAACTGAACAAACCGGAAATGCAAACAGCATTTCAATATCGATATCAATACGAATCAATGCTAATACAACAACAAAAGCTTAAACCCAACCAATCTCAAAACTCAAACTTTCAAAAATAGCTTCCAAAAATCAAAACAATTCCGAACGTCGCTCTATTTCAAAACTGACATATAATAAACGATCAGAACTCCGCCAAGTACAACATACTCGAATCTCGAACGATTCTAACAACATCCAAAAACTAGAATGTATCTGATAGGAGAAATACTTACGATAGAACGAAGCTCTCGCTGCTGTGATCGCTAAACTGCCTTCAGAATTAAATTCCAACGGCCGGATCGAGCTTGGACTGAAATCCCAAAGCTCAAAAGCTCAAGAAGGCGTCTACAATGGAGGCTCTCGGTTGGAGGAGGAAGGAGGATGCTTTGAATAGTCAACACAAGTGTAGATAATATATAAAACTCAAAAATTGCGTTTTAGTCTCTGAAATTTCCAAAATTTGCAAAATAGACCCTGATCAAAATCAAGTCGGCTCGTGAACTCTGTAATATTCGATTAACTCAAATAAACTCATTTAAGATAAAATCGGGGCGTTACAATTCTCCCCCTCTAAGAAGAAATTTCGTCCTCGAAATCAATACGAATCACAACTCATAAGATAGAATAAAGAACTAAAGACAGTAAGAAGAACTCACGTCATACGAATAACTCAGGAAAACGTTGTCTCATGTCGGATTCTGTCTCCCAAGTCGCTTCCTCGACCCCGTGATGGCTCCACTGCACTTTCACCAACGGAATCAACTTGGTTCTGAGTTGCTTCTGCTTCCGATCAAGGATCTGAATCGGTCGTTCAAAATAGCTCAGAGTCTCGTCTAACTCGGATTCGTCAGGCTGAAGGATATGAGAAGGATCTGGATGATACTTTCGCAGCATATAGACGTGAAAAACGTCGTGAATACCAGATAAAGACGGAGGAAGTGAAAGTCTGTAGGCAATATCGCCTATCTTCTCAAGAATCTCGTACCCGATGAATCTCGGAGATAACTTCCCTCTCTTCCCAAATCTGACAGTACCTCTGAATAGAGAAATCTTAAGGAATACACGGTGTCCTTGTTCGAAACTCAGAGGTCTACGTCTGACATTTGCATACTTTTCCTGTCTATCTTGAGCTGACTTCATTCTCAACTGAATGATCTTAACTTGCTCTGCCATATCTCTAAGCATATCCGGTCCCAAATCAGGTGACTCGGACAAATCATCCCAGAACAATGGAGATCGGCATTTCTTACTGTACAATGCCTCAAAAGGCGCCATACTGATACTTGCTTGGAAGCTGTTGTTGTAAGAAAACTCAACAAGTGGCAAAGAATCTTGCCAACTAGTGCCAAAGTCTAGCACTAGCGCTCGCAGCATATCCTCTAATGTCTGGATAGTCCGCTCTGACTGTCCGTCGGTCTGAGGATGATAAGCTGTACTCAGATGCAATCGAGTACTAAGTGCCTCCTGAAGACTGTGCCATAAGTGCAAAGTGAATCTAGGGTCTCGGTCTGAAACGATCGACTTCGGCACCCATGCAATCTCACAACATTGCTAACATATAACTCAGCCATCTGATCATGACGATACGTCATCCTATACGGAATAAAACAAGCAGACTTCGTCAATCGGTCGATCACTACCCAAAAAGCATCGCATCCTCGAACAGATCGCGGTAGCTTCATGACGAAATCCATAGAAATATGATCCCATTTCCATTCAGGTACAGATAGACTGTGCAATAGACCACCCGGTCGCTTCCGCTCTGCTTTCACTTGCTGACAATTCAAACACCGAGATACAAACCTCGCAACATCGCTCTTCATTCTCTTCCACCAGAACTGGTTCTTCAGATCGTTGTACATCTTACGACCTCCAGGATGAACACTGAACCGACTGCAATGAGACTCTCGGAGAATACGCTGTCTCAACTCCGAAATATCAGGCACAACAATACGGTTATTTACGAACAAAACGTCATCTCTAACCTGGAATTCAGACTGATGACCCGATCTGACTTTCTCTACTGAAACTTGAATGCTCAGCTCAGACTTCTGTGCTTCTCTGATCGCAACAAACAACTCCGGCTCGGCTTGAATAGCAAACACTCTGATAGTCTTCCTATCTGTTTCAAACTCTAAACTAGAAGTGCAACAATCATCGATCAACTGAGAAACACCGATAGTCGAAAGAGATAGAGAACAAAGTTTTCGGCTCAAGGCATCTGCAACTGCATTCGACTTTCCCGGATAATACTTGATTTCACAGTCGAAATCCTTCAATAGATCTAACCATCATCTCTGTCTCATATTCAGCTCTGCCTGTGAAAACAAATACTTAAGGCTCTTATGGTCAGAAAAGATCTCGAAAGACTCACCATAAAGATAATGACGCCAGATCTTCAGAGCAAAGACGATCGCAGCTAGTTCCAGATCATGAACCGGATAATGAGTCTCGTGCGGCTTCAGCTGCCTCAATGCGTACGCTATCACATGCTTATATTGCATAAGAACACATCCTAAGCCATGGTTAGTAACATCGCAATACACGGTAAAACCTCCAGTACCTTTCGGAATAGAAAGAATCGGAGCACTGGTCAGTCTCCTCTTCAGATCAACAAAGCTAACCTCGCAATCTGCAGTCCAGATAAAAGGCGCATTCTTCTGAGTCAGCTGGGTAATTGGCTTGGCAATAGAAGAGAAACCCTCGATGAATCGGCGATAATAACCAGCTAAACCCATAAAGCTTCGGATCTCAGGTACTGATGTCGGTCTAGGCCAATTCATAACCGCTTCAATCTTGTTGGGATCGACAGAAATCCCATCTCCAGAAATAATATGACCGAGAAATACAACTCGATCTAACCAGAATTTACATTTAGATAGTTTGGCAAACAACTGCTTAACTCGCAAAATCTGCAAGACGATCTTCAAGTGCTCTGCATGGTCAGTACGGTTCTTCGAATAGATAAGAATATCATCGATGAAGATAATAACAAACTCATCTAAATAACGCTGAAAGATACGGTTCATCAAACCCATAAAAACTGCTGGAGCGTTAGTCAAATCGAACGACATGACTATAAACTCGAAATGACCATACCTCGTTCTGAATGCGGTCTTAGGAACATATTCCTCTCGCACTCTCAGCTGATGATAGCCTGATCTCAGATCAATCTTAGAATAGACAGAAGAACCCTGTAGCTGATCAAAAAGGTCATCTATTCGGGGTA
Source organism: Henckelia pumila (assembly GCF_033568475.1). Lineage (NCBI taxonomy): Eukaryota > Viridiplantae > Streptophyta > Magnoliopsida > Lamiales > Gesneriaceae > Henckelia > Henckelia pumila. Next base: position 128,190,336 of record NC_133123.1, on the reverse strand, counting down.
GATGATACCTGTTCTTGATTGTAGCCTGATTCAACTGACGATAGTCGATACAAAGCCGCATAGAACCATCCTTCTTCCGAACAAACAGAACAGGAGCACCCCAAGGCGATACACTAGGTCGGATGTATCCCTTGGCAATCAAATCCTCAAGCTGCTCCTTCAAATCTCTCAATTCAATAGGTGCCATATGATAAGGAGCTTTGGAAATAGGTTGAGTACCTGACACCAAATCGATGCTGAATTCGATCTCTCGAATAGGCGGTAATCCAGGAACATCTTCCGGAAACACATCCGCAAAATCTCTAACCATTGGTATATCAACCAATTCGGGGCTAGATTTCAGTACATCAATTGCATAGACCAAAAAGCCCTCTGCACCTCTCTGTAACAAACGAGTCATAGATAACACTGAAATCAAAGGAATTCTAGATCGAGAACCCTTACCAAATAATTTCCACTCGTCTGCCATTTCAGGTCTGAACCTGACAACTTTCAGAAAACAATAGACTGTTGCCCTGTACTTGGTTAAAGCATCGATACCGACAATACAATCAAAATCTGACAGCCCAAGTACAATACAGTCGAACTCTAAAATATTACCCTCAAAACACAGTTCACAGTTCCTGACTAATCTGACAGAAAAAATTCCTCCACCCAAAGGTGAAGTAACAGCTACTATAGTAGGCAACAACTCAGTAGGCAAAGCATGCAATAACACAAATTTCTCAGAGATAAAGGAATGAGAAGCACCTGTATCTATCAAGACATGAGCAGAATAACCGAAAATCAAACAGTTACCTGCTATAACATCGTCAGGTGCTGCCTGAGCCTGATCCTCTGTCAGAGCAAAGACTCGTGCCTGCTGTCTCGGAGGCTGGTTCGCACTAGAGTTACCTCCCTGTCTGTTCTGCTGCTGAGGCTAGAAAGAGTGCACTGCAAAAGACTGCCTCTCAGGCTGAGCTGTAGGTCGAGATGAACTTCCACTCTGAGCTCGATCTTTGTTACGCTGAGGGCATACCTTGGAAAAATGTCCCGGTTGCTGACAAGTGTTGCAGTTCCCGAAGACTCCTACACACTGATCTGTCGAGTGCTTACCTCCACACTTGCTGCAATACAAGGAAGATGATTCGGAACTCTGTCCAGAACCAAACTTCTTGGAACCACTGGAACTAGAAGAACTGTTCCCCTGCCTCTTGAACTGTTTCCCTCTCGCTTTATAATGATCCTTTCTGTTCCCCTCACTGCTTCCACCTTCATACCTCTGCTGCTGGTTCTGGTGCTGAGGTGGCTGATCCTGATACTGAGATGGTTGGTTCTGATACTGCCTCTGCTGCTGAGATACCACCTGATTACCTCTCTGCCTCCACAAACCTGCTTCTGCTCCCTTTGCGTGATTCATGGCATCCACAAAGTTGTCTGGCCTAGCCGTGTTCACCAACGTGAAGATGTCGGGATTCAAGCCGTTGATAAACTGATCGGCTTTGGCTTCTTCACTGTCGGCAATGTGCGGGGCAAAACGCAACAAGCTGTCAAACTTGGCTACGTACTCCTCAATGTTCATATTCCCTTGCCTCAGATTGGCAAACTCGGCTCCCTTGTCCTTTCGGTACGAAACAGGGAAAAACTGCTTATAAAACTCAGTTTTGAAAAGAGACTAATCGGCAACTGTACCTCTGTTCTCCATGGATCTCTTGGTCGTGATCCACCAGTTCTTTGCAACACCACGCAGCTGATGAATGACTAACCTGGTTCGACGGTAATCTGTATAATCCAGGGAATCGAACAGTTGATCAATGTCATCCAACCAACTGTCACAGTCAACTGGATTCTCAGTACCCATCAACAAAGACAGATTAAAAGACTGAAACCTCTTCAACAAGGTTTCCATAGGAGTCGCTGTAGCATCCAACTGATCAACTTCAGTACTAGCTTGTTCAGTCGTAGGAATGACTGGCGGTGTGTTCCTTTTAATCACTCGAAGAGGACCCATCTGATAATCAAAGGTTAGGACACGAGATAATCTCAATCGCTACAATTCGGTGCCCTTACAACCGCTTGGAATACCGGACACCCGTCGATAACAAAACAGTTATATCTCAAGTAGTTCATGCTTTATAAATTAAATTACAACATCATGTAATTCAATTAATTCTTAAATAATAAAGCATGCTCACATGGTATTAATTAAACAATTAAAGAACTCAAACACATGCGAGGAGCCAATACATGCGGACTCGAACTACCCCGCTCACTCTAGTTCAACCAAGAATCTTAACACTCTGATACCACTTAATGTGAGACCTCATTTCTAAACAACTAATCTCGGACAAAACAACCGATAAGCATACAAGAACCAAGATTAGAAGCAACCAAAGAAATAATTTTTTTTTAAAAAAGGACGTTCGCGCGCCCGCGCTGAAGTCAGCGCGCCCGCGCCGGCGCCTCGCCAAAACCAGCGCGCCCGTACCTTAACCTCGCCAAGAGGCCGCGCGCCAAAATCCGCGCGCCCGCGCCATCCTCTCGCCCAGAAACCTAAGGCACCGAAAAGAAATCCAACCAAACCTAAACACTTGCATTTAAAGTATCTGATAAGCCAATAACAATACAAGAATAGTTTAGGGAAGAAAAACATTCGATTCGGTATTACCTACATCGATTATTGCTTACAATACAAAACGTGAAGTTCAAATGACAAAACATGATCACAAAACATAAACTAGATTGACATGCTGATTCGACTTCTAAACGAGTCTCACTTCTATCTCTTGCTCTTGACGCTAACCAGGTCTACGCTGACTTGATCCTGCCCGTTCTGTTGCCAAGCACACATACAAAACAAAGCAACAGCCTGTTAACCGGTGAGAATGATATTCCCAGTAAAAGAAACATAACAAGTAATACAATCAAACAACATGCTTCCAAGGCAATACAAGATCAATTTACAACGTAATGAAATGCATGTCTTTAAATCGGGATATCAATTCTGATAAATGAGGGATTACTGCTGTGCTTTTTGGGATCCCGAGGATGAGATCACGTGATGACTCACCGACTCTCCCAATCGAGGTGGTGCCACGTATCCCACTCCTCTAGACTTTGAGCAACTATAATGAGTATGCTAGCACTAGGCGCAATGACTACATCCTAGGCCACTCGACTATAGCTCCCAAACGTCTAACAAAAGGGCTGTTCTGCCCATCGAAACAATAGTGCTGGCTCAATATGAATGTATATGGGAACAAAAGGAACTTAGCCATATAATTCATTCAAATAATCAACAAAATACAGGTTCCATAAACTAGAACCAATATCGATGCAATATGTGATTTTAAGGAAAACTCGAGAACCAACTGTCCCGATTATGCTATCCCACACAACGATGACTGCTTTTACCTTTCAAGGCAAGTAGTTCCAACTCTGGAAAAGCTACAATAAAAGATTGTATCAACAACTAGACAATCTAAACAACAATCGACGGCTCAAGGAAAACTCTTTACCGATCTTTGTCCAACTCTTGACGATCAAATGCAGTTAACCCTGGGCTTGACAAACTTCAAACGAATCTGTTCAGATACAATAAATGATCAATAACCACGATCAACTTACAAGCCAAGTTCAATAACTCAAAACGGTTCGAAATCTTGAAACTCAAACTAACGGCATAACGGCTATAAACTGAACAAACCGAAAACGCAAAAAACATTTCAATATCGATATCAATACGAATCAATGCTAATACAACAACAAAATCTCAAACCCAACCAATCTCAAAACTCAAACTTTCGAAAATAGCTTCCAAAAATCAAAACAATTCCGAACGTCACTCTATTTCAAAACTGACAGATAATAAACGATCAGAACTCCGCCAAGTACAACATACTAGAATCTCGAATGATTCTAACAACATCCAAAAACTAGAATGTATCTGATCGGAGAAATACTTACGATAGAACGAAGCTCTCGCTGCTGTGATCGCTAAACTGCCTTCAGAGTTAAATTCCAACGGCCGGATCGAGCTCGGACTGAAATTCCAAAGCTCAAAAGCTCAAGAAGGCGTCCACAATGGAGGCTCTCGGTTGGAGGAGGAAGGAGGATGCTTTGAATAGTCAACACAAGTGTAGATAATACATAAAACTCAAAAATTGTGTTTTAGTCCCTGAAATTTCCAAAATTTGCAAAATAGACCCTGATCAAAATCAAGTCGGCTCGTGAACTCTGTAATCTTCGATTAACTCAAATAAACTCATTTAAGATAAAATCGGGGCGTTACAAATAGTATTCGATTTCATCGTGCGGTTTTAGGTGTTAACTGAATTCTCACAGTTCTTAATGCATTCGAATTTGATTTGAATTACGAAAGATTGATCCGTCAATATTTGAATAGGTTTAATTGTTCTAGAAATAGACCTTTAAACAAGTTAGGAGAATTAACCGTAATTTAAGATTAAATCTGCGTCATGAATCGGCTACATGTTACATGATTTGTTCGATACCTACGTGTGCCAATTGTGTCTTGACTTTTTTGTGTGTGCTCCAATGTTTGATATTACGAAATGTATGATGGAAGATATGAGTGAGATTAAACTAAATGAAAATTCTGCTGTGAAAAGTCCCGAGAAGAGATGAGGCCCCAAGAGAAGGAAAGTGTAAGTGTTGTTCCCAAGTTGAACGATGCAAGAGACTCTAAGGACATGATTGATATTATTGATATAGGCAAGCGTGTGTTTTCACATATATTAAGAAAGTTTTTTAAGAAAATAAATTTTAGAAAGCAATTTCTCATTTTACCCTTATGTAATGAAGATTTTAATAAAATAAAATAATTGTATATTTATTTAATTATATTAATTTAATAAGAATAAATTGATAAAAGAATATGAGAGATAATATTAAAAATGAAAACTAGACTATAATTTAGGATGGATGAAAAAATAAATACAACCTAAGTGAGTGTGACGGAGGGAGTATGAGGGAATAAAGTGAGAATTGATCGAATGTTCTCATCTAATTTCTTATACCTATGTTTGGATTGACATTGAAATGAGAATTTTCATTCCCATTGAAATTAGCCATTTCATCCATTTTATAAAGGAACCACCGTTTCGATCTTGATAAAGTAAAATCTGAATTTTGGTGATGACAATTCTAAAAGAAAACTACTCGAACAATATCAAACTTTATGTAAGTAGATCAATTGGGAACTTTGAACAAAACCAAGGACTTAATTGATGAATTAAATAAATGATCTTAATAATTGATCTGAACAAAGACTAAGATTATAAATAATCTCTTATTATATTTTAATCGAACCAAGTTTTGACTAAAGAGAAATTAGTTTGACCTTTCTGGATCAATATTCGTTGCCAGACTAGTTCAATCGTCCAGACCAGATCAATTCCTCATCAGAACAAATTTCACTATCAATTCAAGATCAATCTTGGTTGTTGGAGAAATGACAAAAAGAATAAAGACGTTATTTTCGTATCTGACTATATTCCAAATGTCTCGCGCTGTCAGTACTATATTTGGAAAGAGAACAAAGATACGTGGTACATTATTCTTAATTTTTGGAATAAATATTCACCGGATAGATTTTATAAAGTTGAAAATTCTCTCCTATAAATACTTGATGAGTATGCAATTGCAGTTTCTCCTTAATCTTTTGAATTATCAATTTAAGCATGTAAGTGTTCTCAAGCTCTCATATTCTTATTCAAGCAAAGAGCCCGATCAAACATCCGAGCTTCTATTACTCATTCATTACCTTATCAGATCAATTTAGTGATCAATTTGTGTTACCTTTTCAATCTTTGAAGATCAATTCTAGCTTGTTATTTTTTTTGTAACTCTATCAGAAAGTGTTTTGAATTGAGATAATATTGCTAGGAGTTCCAGTCAAGGGTTGATTGGATTGAGTTTGTACAAAGTTTTGTATAAATCAAATTCTTCTAGTGAAAATCCTTCTTAAAACAAAAGAAGGGGAGACGTAGATACTTTGACTTCGAACTTCCATAAAAAATATGTTGTTCTCTTTACTTTACTACTTTTCTATCTGTTTTAGTAACCAGTTCAAATTTAGAGTGTGAGATTTTTTTCACACTGACCAGATCAGTTCTCACATCGAATTTTTTGTTAAGAAAAATTTGGCAATCAAGCTGATAACTTAGCTTAGTTGTTTAACAAGTTTCTGAAAATATTTTTAAATGTGTATTCACCCCTCTCTACACACATTTTCGATCCTATAACAAATGCACCTACCATTTTTATTTTTGTACAATATTCTACACCTATATAACAATAGTTTATTATAATATTATATGTAAAATAATAAATGATTATATAATTATTTTCTTTATTATAAGATTATAAAAATGATTATTTAATAATATCGATTATGATTAGTAATTTATTTATTTATCTATTATTATTATTATTTATTAAAATAGTAATTAAAATTAATTTTTATTTTGAAAATTATTGAAAATTATTATTTATAATTAATATACTTAATAATAATAATTATTATTATCATTATTGAAATTATTTATTTTTATTATAATTATAAAATAATAAAAATAATGATAATAATAATAATATCATTATTATATATATTATTTTGGTTCATATTATTTGAACTAAACAACAATAATTTTATAATAATTAATAGAGAACCAATAATTATTATTTTATTATTTAATAATGTTTTATCTGTTTCGATTATATAGTCCTATTTGTTTCACACAAATTAAGAAAAATAATCGATAAAACAAATTTTGTACAAAATTTCTATTTTATCCCTATTTATTGTATTCAAAAAATGATTGCACAATTTTTAAGGTATAGATAATAGATGTATATATTAGTAATTGAGTGTAAAAAAATATTACTAAATATGATATACGCCTATATATTTGAGACAAACGAAAAAAGAAAGGTGACATATAATTGAGACGGTGGGAGTAATAACAATAACAACAACAATACCAACACATTTATTATTTTTTTATTTTTTCGTTAAAGAATGTGAGAACCCGAATTTCAGTTGAGAGAATTTTAGTTGAGGACCAAATTCAGTTGAAATTCTATATTCAATTGAGGTCCAAGGTCCAAATTCGATAGCCAAAAATTCAGTTGAGTTCGAGTTTCAGTTGAGCTAAGTTCAGTATACCATTCAGTTGAGCTATAACTGCTGCTCCGTATTTGTAACCGATGCATTAACTCGAAATAATGTCAATTAAAAGAAATAAATGAGAGTCTAAAAGTTAGAATTTTGACTATAAATAACACTCAATTTTTTCTATAAATAACACTCAATTTTATGAAATAACGTTACACGAAATTCTGAGAAAATTACATAGAAACTCGAGTGGGAAAATATCAGAGTAGAAGGAGTTCAGTTGAGCGAGAAGAAGCAGTCAGTTGAGAATGTACCAATAAGTGTGCTATGAGGAATTATGTTTTACTGACATTATTAGTGAATAAATATTTATTTGGTAGGTATCCTATAAGACATTCTTACAAATATTTATTTTTTTGAGATATGTCAATCCGATTCATATTTATAGTGAAAAATAATATTTTTTGACATAAAGAATAATACTTTTTCATAGGTTTGGTCGAAAAAAATGTGTTATGAGGAATTTTAATGGATAGGTATGAGATAGGCATGTGTTATGAGGAATTTTGATGGATAGATTTTCTCTTTATTCACAAAATTCCGTGTATCATTGAATACACACCTCAACATAAACTCAAGTTTATCCAAACATAATTCCTCATAACACAGTTGTTAGGATCGTTTTGAGGGTGTTAAGCTGCTTTCTTGAATCTGATAAGTGTTAATGTAGCAGTTGATCCCTAAATCTTCAAATATGGAGTTCAGTTAAGATTGGTCAACTGAATCCTTTTCTTTTCGTGTGTCTATGTTAATCAATCATCTTGTAAAGTGCGGAATGAGATCGAATAACATATTATAACATAGATCAAATGGAATCGTGAGTGGGTGAGAATGATAGACTGAAAATGAAAAACACAAGGGTTTATTTATGGATGTTCAGAGATTTCAAAGACTCCTACGTCATCCCTTCTTTCATCTCGGAAGGATTCACTTTAGAAGACTTTGATTATTACAATCAACTTGCAACGGCCCACTTGATGCGATCATGGATATCTCGCATGTGGATCGAGTGTCAAGTGGAGTTCGAGATCCTTTGAAGTTTCCACGAGGGTCAATAACGAGGAGCCGAGCTAACAAATTCAAGAAGGCACTTCAAAAGCTGATGCTAAATTACCAAGATGAATTTGGAGCACTTGAGGATCAATTTGGGAGTTTCATATGCGTCCTTGAAGTGTTGGGAGTAGAAAGGAATGAACAAAATCAAAGTGAGGCAGAAGAGGTCTCGCTCGAGCGCAACCCAGTCTCGCTCGAGCGAGCTGCATAAACAATTTTGGGCAGAGGACTTCTCGCTCGAGCGAGCTTGGGAAATTTCGAGACCAGAGAGCTTCTCGCTCGAGCGAGAGTTATGTCCGCTCGAGCGAGCGTGATTTTTCCAAAAATTTACACACACTTCGACGTGTTGTGTGTGCTCGGGATTTTGATATTTTGATGTTATTTTCCTATTTTTGAAAGTTTTAATTATACTAGGAAACTTTTTAGATGATATCTTTGATATCTTTAGGCTATATTTTGCATTATCTTTTATTTTTGATTGTAAACTATAAATACTTTTGTTTATTTCATTAATAATAATTCAGATTCAGTTTATACACAAATTATTGAAATTCTCTCTAGAATTTTATACAAAGATTTGCTTTGGCTTTTCAAATCAAACTTTCTCAGTTTAATTACTTGTAAGCGTTTGTCGATTGTTTCTCATTAAAGATTGTCAGATACAAGTTATCTGAAGGTTTTCTTTAGTTTAAATTGTTGTGATTTTTGTTGTTAATCTTCCCGTCGATTAAAGGTGGAAATCCAAAAATCCTATCAATTTTACTTGTTTCAAAGATTGGACAAAACTTTGGATCTTTTGTTTATTGATTAGAGGGTGCGATTCGAATTGTAATCGTGTTTGCTAATATTACACATCAAGATTCAATACACCAATTCAAGACTAGGACTTACACACAATCGCTTATCCCAGAACTCTTAGACACTCAAGAACTCAGCCCTCGATTGATTTTTGTTACAACGAGGTTTGCAACACCTCAACTGATAAATTAAAAATACAAAACTTGTTACAACTAAACAATTTGCAACAAATGATCTTTACTGATCTGATGTACTTAAATCTTGTTCTTGTGTTCTTAGGCTCTTTTAATATGATCTTGAAATAATCTCTTTGCTCTTCAACTGATTGTGTGTGGATAATTCAGTTTATCTCTGATAATGAAAATATATGTGCAATTACTTTTCTAAGAAGCCGGATGATATCAGTGTACTTTGATGCAAAAATATCTGCGGAAAAGACAAGTTAACGGCTATTTTCTAAGAAGTTGTATGATATTTCTGATTCCCTTGATGGGTATTTATACTGGGCGAGCAATGACTCTTTTGATATCAAATCAATGGCCATTAACTTCTCTTTTTCGCAGACATTTTTGACATCAAAGTACACTGATATGTTCTGTAAATGCAACGTTTGGTCTTGTACAAAAAATTCTATCCAAATGGGTTGTTTTGATTCAGTCTTGCTTGATTATTCTCTTTGTCAGTTGACTCTGACATTAGTTTAGTTTCGTAAACTAAATGCATTTTACTTCAAATTTTCAGTTGAGCTTTGATGAAGTTTGACCTTATAGAATTCATTCAGTTTAGCTCCCTAAACTGAATGCAGTTTGCTATGTGAAGATAGTTTTGTTGGGGATGAGAGTAATCAAGCAACTAAAATAAGTGCGGAAATAGCTCAAACAATTTTAGTGATACTAATTGAAATACAATCACGAATAACTGAAATAATGATGTAGTGTGGAAATATAAATAGTGCAGAGATTATGGAAGTTCGAAGGATGAATCATTCTACGTCTCTTCTTCTTTCTCACAGGAAAAAATTCACTAAAAGACTTTGGTAACTACAACATCTTGTAATTCACCCACTCCAATGTTAGGACTTAGACACTACCTAACTTGAAACTCCTAGATTTCAACAAATATAAAATTCAAAGTTTCTATCAAACACTTCAACAACACAACTTTGATTGAGTTCTTAAACTCAAACTCAAATCCTTGTTCGCGAACTTTATTTCTAGAGAAGTCGAGGGATTTGAAGAACCCTTGTATGATCCTTAACGATTTGATGAATTTCTAATTTAGCGAGATTTGAAGTGAGGAAAGTAAATAACTTTGAGTAAGAATGCTCAATGAGATTGCTAAAGTTTGCGTAGAGTGTTCTTCGCGTCTTCTTCTTCGAGCGGTCTCATGAATTTATAGTACCAGACTTCCAATGTCTTTATTGTCCAGTAAATGCGATTGTCCTTTTATTGATGTTGCTTTTCTGGGAAGTCCCAACATCTTAAATGCATTGGTACTATTTCTGCTGACCTCTCTATTAAAATTAAAGTCTTCAATAAATGCGAGTAGTGACTCTTTCTATATTTGAGAGGTAACAGTTGTAGTTAGTTTCTGAGCTAGAGTATCTCAGTAATTATTTTGAGTAATTTTTCAACATTCTTTGTTGTCTGCTCATAAATTCTTCAGACAACTCTTTAATGTTGTTGTGTCTTGTTCAGGAAGTCTTTCCTTGAGACCGTTGAGAGCTATTGCCTTGCATATGTGACAGTTGAGGAAATCTGTGTTGGAAAACTGGCGAGTTCCCAGACCAATTACGATTGATACCCGGTGCAGCGGAAGTTTAAAAATTTTTCATGGAACGTTTCCATGGTATGGGTATCAACTGTTCATCGATTGAATTACGTGTGTGTAAAATTTAAATAACAATTAAATAAATTTTACCTCAAATCTCGCAACGAGATTAATGGACACCAACAGAACAATTCTGCTCTTGTTGTCTCTCCCTGGAACCGATGAACGCCTTCAATCAGGTCCACGAACAGAGGTTTAATCCCTCTGATAGATTGCACTAGAAAATCTATCAGAAGTTTTCTGCGAAGAGAATACACGAATTTGATTCGTTATTCCTTACTGCGATTCAAAATCACAGACCGGAATTTTCTCGGGCAGAGTACAGGGAGGGGACGGCCGAAACTTTTGAGAGGCTAGGGTTCGATTTTTGCTTCTCAAAAATTATGAGCTGTTGTGTATAATTTCTGTACTGAAATAACTTATTTATAATGCAGGCCACTAACACCTTAGGGCCCATTAGTCATAAGCTGGGGCCCGACAAGCAAAGCCCACTCGTTCAGAAATTAATATAAAATTCATCGTGACTCCGATTGATGAACTGATTTCACCAATGTGCACAGAAACCATTTCTGCACATTTTAAAGTCAAAATAAATTTTCCTGAATCCGAATTCAGTGGTTTCCAAAAATGTCCATCCCTATGTCATTTTAGGAAATCCTACTCCCTTACTCTTATTTAAGAAGTCCAACTCCTTAGTTCATTAAATTTAACTCTTTAAATTTAACTATCTCAACGGGGATTAAAACTCCATTACACTGTGTGACCCTCAATGGTTCAGGGATACAGCTAGCCGTGGGCTCACAACTCCTTGTGACTCGGAACAACACTTTCCGACTTGCCCAACGAATCATGGTAAAGCGCCTAGCAACATCGCCCCATGATTCCCTAGGTATCACTGATAGTGCCTACAAGAACCAGTAGATTTTGGTTAGCGTACAGTACGGTCCCTTCATCCATATATCCCGATCGAATCAACAACCATTGGTATATCGAGAGTCGCTCAAGATTCGATAACTATGCAATGCATCTTGAAGATCAAATTAGTGACATCGCATGTGCTACTAAGAAACCATTTCTTAAATCACATCAAGTACTCTGGCCAGAGATTTGTCACACTAATATCTCCTCAGATCGCATAGGATATCCACACTCGCAAGTATGTGGTGAATCCTTGACAACAATGCATTGACTCCTATATGTGTCGTAACTGTACCCAATCTCGACACCTGATGACCCCCTCAGAGTCGGTAAACGAGTCAAAGCACAGTACTAGCATATAGAGTCTCCATGATGTTTCAAGTCGTAAGGACTAATGGTGTACAACCAAAACCGCGGACTTTATCCACTCGATAAGTGATAACCACTTGGAAAGTCCGGATAGGGTAGTTCGACTATTCATCCTATGAATATCCATTTGCATGCTTCGAACATCTCCATGTTCCCTACCAATGAAACGTGGTACTCCGCATCGCAAATGCTAGTCTCAAACTCGAGCGATCCTTATCCTTATTATCGGACGGCTCAATCGACTAGGAACGGTTTTAGAATATACAGTGACTATAAGATGTATTTCATGATAGACATCTCCATGTTCTACCACATCTTACATACACTATAGTATATTCAAGGTCTTTATCAAAACAACAATAGTATATCACAATATAACAATATGAAGTAATATAAAGTCATTGCCATAAAAGTGTAAATAATATTAAACAAAAGATTGTTTATACAAAGAGTCAACAAAGCCCATAGCCACACAGTTGGCTCACTGGGCACCCACTCTTACAATCTCCCACTTGCCCTATAGCCAACTAGTCATACTACGTAGACCCATTGCTTCGCGATGTTTGTCAAACAATGGTCCTGGCAAAGGCTTAGTAAGTGGATCAGCGATATTGTCTGCAGAGGCCACTCGTTCGACACTGATGTCTCCTCTTTCCACAATCTCCCGGATTATGTGGTATTTCCTCAGTACGTGTTTGGATCTTTGATGAGACCTTGGTTCCTTTGCTTGAGCAACGGCACCCGTGTTGTCGCAGTACACCGGGACTGGACCAACAAATTCAGGAATGACGCCCAACTCTTGGACGAAATTCCTCATCCAAACGGCCTCTTTAGCAGCAGCTGATGCTGCAATGTATTCAGCCTCAGTGGTGGAATCCGCTGTGGTGTCCTGCTTGGAACTCTTCCAAGAGACAGCACCGCCATTGAGCATGAACACAAATCCAGAGGTTGACTTCGAGTCATCCACATCACTTTGGAAGCTAGAGTCGGTATAGCCTTCCAGTTTGAGTTCTCGTCCTCCATAAACCATGAACATATTCTTAGTCCTTCGCAAGTACTTAAGAATGTCCTTCACGGCTTTCCAATGCATCTGACCAGGATTAGACTGATATCTGCTCGTGACACTCAGAGCAAATGCTACATCCGGTCTGGTAGATATCATCCCATACATGATACTACCTATAGCTGACGCATATGGTACATGTGTCATATTCTCTATCTCTGCATCAGTCTTGGGACACATAGACTTGGATAGAGAAACTCCATGACACATGGGTAGATGTCCTCTCTTGGACCCATCCATTGAAAACCGTTTCAATATGGTATCGATGTAGGTTGATTGAGTGAGTCCTATCATTCTTTTAGATCTATCCCTATAGATCTGTATCCCAAGAATGTAGGATGCCTCACCCAAATCCTTCATCGAAAATCTACCTGATAACCATATCTTTGTTGACTGTAACATCCCTACATCATTCCCAATGAGTAGGATGTCATCAACATAAAGTACTAAGAATGTTACCGCATCCTTAACTACTTTCTTGTACACGCAAGGTTCCTCCGGGTTCTTGATGAAACCAAAATCTTTTATTGTTTCATCAAATTTATGGTTCCAACTTCTTGATGCTTGTTTTAGACCATAAATTGATCTCTGAAGCTTGCATACCTTATGCTCGCTTCCCATGGATGTGAACCCCTCAGGCTGCTTCATATAGATTTCTTCCTTAATGTCTCCATTAAGAAAAGCAGTCTTCACATCCATCTGCCATATCTCATAGTCATACCATGCAGCTATGGCAATTAGGATTCTTATGGACTTGAACATTGCGACTGGTGAAAAGGTTTCATCATAGTCAACTCCTTGCCTTTGAGTATAACCTTTCGCCACCAATCGCGCCTTGTAAGTCAATATCTTACCATCAGGCCCAAGCTTTCTTTTGTAGATCCATTTACACCCTATTGGAACAATTCCATCGGAGGATCCACTAAAGACCAGACTTGGTTAGTATGCATCGAATCCAATTCAGACTGCATAGCTTCAAGCCATAAATTCGAATCCGCATCAGAAATTGCTTCCTTGAAGCTTCTTGGATCACATCCAATGTCGGGTTCATCTTGACCCTCTTCAAGAAGAAGACCATATCGAACTGGAGGTCTAGAAGTCCTCTCGGATCTTCTAGGTGCAGGCGTGTCCAGCAATGGTTCCTGAGGTGTGGGATTGTTATTTTGTATTTCGGGTTCTTCTCGAACTTCTTCGAGTTCCATCATCTCGCCTTTCTTATCCAATAAGAACTCCTTCTCCAAGAAGGTGGCATTCCGTGAAACAAACACCTTTGTTTCAGCAGGATAATAGAAATAATATCCGATTGAATTCTTCGGATACCCCACAAAATAACACAAGCTGGATCGACTATCCAACTTATCTCCCACTGTCCGCTTCACGTAAGCAGGACATCCCCAAATCCTCAAGTACGAATACTTAGGAGCTTTGCCATTCCATAACTTGTATGGTGTTTTGTCCACTGCTTTAGTGTGGACGTTATTCAACAACAATACCGCCGTTTCAAGCGCATAGCCCCAAAACGAAGGTGGAAGCTCAGTGAAGCTCATCATGGATCGAACCATGTCCAACAAAGTTCGATTACGACGCTCCGATACACCATTAAGCTGTGGTGTCATAGGAGGAGTCCACTGAGAGAGAATCCCATTCTCTTTTAGATAGTCCAAAAACTCGGTACTCAAGTATTCTCCACCTCGATCCGATCGAAGTGCTTTAATACTTTTACCTAGCTTGTTTTCTACTTCAGCCTTGAATTCTTTGAACTTTTCAAATGCTTCAGACTTATATTTCATTAAATATAAATACCCATACCTAGAATAATCATCAGTAAAGGTAATGAAGTAGGTGTGGCCATGTTGAGTCCCTACTCTAAATGGACCACAAACATCTGTATGGATCAAATCCAACAGATTTTGACTACGCTCAGGCTTCCCCTTAAAAGGAGATTTAGTCATTTTCCCTTTTAGGCAGGATTCACAAGTAGGTAGAGAGTTAATATCAGACATATCAAACATGCCCTCTCCCACTAGCTTGTTCATCCTCCTTGAGGAAATATGACCTAGTCTAGCGTGCCATAGGTTTGCCGGGTTTTGACTATCGATTTTCCTTTTGTTTGTTGTTGCCGGTTTGTCAATACAATTCACTGGAACGTCTTTTAGTTTTAAATTATATAGATCGTTTTCAAGTTGTCCATTTCCAATTAAACATTCATTCTTGTAAATACTGCAAATCCCATTCACAAAATTACAAGAATAACCATCTCTATCAAGCATAGAAATAGAAATAATGTTTTTAATTAAATCTGGCACAAATAAAACATCTCTCAACAATAATTTAAAACCGTTCTGCAATATCAAACAAACATCTCCAATGGCCGTAGCTTCAACTCTGGAACCATTCCCGAGCCTCAGCTGGGTCTCACCCATTCTAAGCCTGCGACTTCTTGTCATCACCTGCAAATCATTGCAAATGTGAGATCCACATCCGGTATCCAATACCCAAGAAGTTGTATTAAGTGACATGTTTATTTCGATATAGAACATACCCTTTGCAGTTCCCAACTGCTCAAGATACTCCTTGCAGTTGCGCTTCCAATGACCCGGCTTCTTGCAGTAATGGCAAACATCCTTGGATTTTCCATTGTTTGAAGCCTTTGTCTTTTGCTTCTTCTCGGGTTCCACTTTCTTGGGTGGGGCAGAACGTTTCTTGCCCTTCATACTTGGCCCCTTCTTAGCAGAAGATGAGGAGCCCACCAAGAAAGCTGGCTTATCCTTCTTAAGTGTGGATTCATATGTAACGAGCATATTAACCATCTCTTCAAGGGTGGCCTCTATCTTGTTCATATTAAAATTTATCACGAATCCATCAAATGAAGAAGGAAGAGATAGAAGCAGCAAGTCCACATTGAGTTCATGCTCCAACACCAAATCAAGGGTCGCTAACTTCTGTATGAGCCAAATCACTCTTACCCCATGATCACGGACCGAAGTCCCTTCACGCATGCGGCACGTCATCAACTCCTTAACAGTAGAGAACCTTTCAGCCCTCGACTGAGCCCCAAAAAGTTCCTTGAGTTGCGTATGAATGTCAGCAGCATTCACCGTGTCCTCAAATCGCCTCTGGAGTTCATCAGACATCGAGGCTTGCATATAGCATTTGGTCTTGATGTCATGGTCACACCATGCATCAAGTTTGGCCAATTCCTCCGGACTTATGTCAGCTGGTGCTTCCTTCGGAGGTGCTTTCTCTAACACGTAGAGCATTTTCTCCGAAGTTAAGACAATCTTCAACTTCCGGAACCATTCCGTATAGTTGGCGCCAGTCAGCTTGTTTTGTTCGAGGATCGAGAATAAAGGATTTCGCGAATTCATTGTATGAAATACTGAAAAGAAAAACAGACATATATCAATGATTGTTTAACAATTTACTAAGACATAAAATAGGCGAATTTAATTTTATGAATCTCACTCCCACTATTTTAACGATTTCACCACCCTCTAGTGAAAACGGGAAACTTTTTCCTTAGTGAGAACATGGAGTCCAATTGACAAACTTATGGTCCCGAATAATATCAGCCAACCATAATTCTCAAAAGGTAGAGCCCAATTGCTTCCAAAGCAACCCCCATGTTTTTACCTCATGTCCAATAAGGGCCCAATAATATGACGCCGTTTAAAGTGACATGTCAAGATGACCCATCAATATTAAGTTGTGATGGACGGTCGCCATGTGGATCCCCCAATAATATGAGCCGATCCCATGGGAGTTCCACCCAACTTACAACATTTGTCGATCCAATGTACAGCTTTCCGACGGACGGGCCCCCCCAATAATATGAGCCGGACCGTATCCGCGGGTAGCATCACATACATTGACCGTTGATGGAAGGTAGGAACATTTAAACAATATTTAAATTTCCTTTATTTATCTTGATATAAATTTTAAATCATATTTAAAATGAGGGATTTTATTTATAAAAATATTTGTCTCATCATATTTAATTTATTGCATGCATTGCCGGATTCACGCAATTTATGTCTAAACATGCATACAATCATAATATCACATATTATATAGGATGATCGATTCCATTTCTAATTGACCCGTGGTTGCCAATCACGGGTCTTAGTCCAATCCTAGGTAATATGCAGTATGCAAATGCAATCCTATTACATATGCTTCCAATTTACATTTCTTCAGTCTTCATTGTCTGCTGGGCCCACCATCTTCAAATCTTGATCTCCCACTAAATCTAATGTATTTACAATAAATAACAATGACAAGTAGGGGATACATTTTTAGGGGGTGGGAACGGGCTATAAACCAAGCCCACTTTTATTACATATGACATTCATATCGGGCCATAAACCAGGCCCATTAATAAAACCAACAACAATAAAGACAAAATGTAAATTCCTAACATACACCTACAAAATTGGTCATGGCAATCGATCATCCTTATCCAATAACATTTAATTCAAAATTAATTTATTGGATAACATGCTGTGGCATTTCAAATTTAAACAAGATAAAATCATATTTTATATATAAAATCACATTTCACATATAAAATCATATTTTATCTCCATATCAAATAAAATCATATTTTATCTATAAAATCCAATTTTACAAATAAAATCATATTTTACTCAATATATCATAAGATCATATCTTATCATCAATTGTACCAAAATAATTGATTTCAAAATTCAATTTACGGATAAAATATTAAAATTTTCCAAAAATTCAAATTTATCCAAAATCAATTTTAAAATTTACGGACTCGAACAATTCGATCCGAAATCTCGTGAACCAATCAAAAACAATTTTTGACCGGACCAAAAATAAAATTTTAACATATTAAAATTAATTTTTAATAAAATATTAATTTTTCCCCGCGGGCCACACGGGACACTCCCGGGTTGGCCCGCACCCGGGGCGCGGGCCGGGGCAGCCCGGCTGCCCCCTTAGGGCAGCAACGCTTGCTGCCCTGGCGGCGCCTGGCGTCGCCGCTGGGCGGCGCCGAGCGCTGCCCTGCGCAGCGCCCAGCGCTGCGCTGGGCAGCGCCGTGCGCCGCCCCTGGGGGCAGCGACCATCGCTGCCCCTTCCGGGCAGCGATCCAATCGCTGCCCGGGTTTCGCCCCCGGAAAAAAATTTTTTTTTTTTATTAAAAATATTTATTTTGTTTCAAAAACCGAGACTCAAAAATTTTGTACAATTGATTAATTCAATCGATTGATCTGAGCAACCTGGCTCTGATACCACTGTTGGAAAACTGGCGAGTTCCCAGACCAATTACGATTGATACCCGGTGCAGCGGAAGTTTAAAAATTTTTCATGGAACGTTTCCATGGTATGGGTATCAACTGTTCATCGATTGAATTACGTGTGTGTAAAATTTAAATAACAATTAAATAAATTTTACCTCAAATCTCGCAACGAGATTAATGGACACCAACAGAACAATTCTGCTCTTGTTGTCTCTCCCTGGAACCGATGAACGCCTTCAATCAGGTCCACGAACAGAGGTTTAATCCCTCTGATAGATTGCACTAGAAAATCTATCAGAAGTTTTCTGCGAAGAGAATACACGAATTTGATTCGTTATTCCTTACTGCGATTCAAAATCACAGACCGGAATTTTCTCGGGCAGAGTACAGGGAGGGGACGGCCGAAACTTTTGAGAGGCTAGGGTTCGATTTTTGCTTCTCAAAAATTATGAGCTGTTGTGTATAATTTCTGTACTGAAATAACTTATTTATAATGCAGGCCACTAACACCTTAGGGCCCATTAGTCATAAGCTGGGGCCCGACAAGCAAAGCCCACTCGTTCAGAAATTAATATAAAATTCATCGTGACTCCGATTGATGAACTGATTTCACCAATGTGCACAGAAACCATTTCTGCACATTTTAAAGTCAAAATAAATTTTCCTGAATCCGAATTCAGTGGTTTCCAAAAATGTCCATCCCTATGTCATTTTAGGAAATCCTACTCCCTTACTCTTATTTAAGAAGTCCAACTCCTTAGTTCATTAAATTTAACTCTTTAAATTTAACTATCTCAACGGGGATTAAAACTCCATTACACTGTGTGACCCTCAATGGTTCAGGGATACAGCTAGCCGTGGGCTCACAACTCCTTGTGACTCGGAACAACACTTTCCGACTTGCCCAACGAATCATGGTAAAGCGCCTAGCAACATCGCCCCATGATTCCCTAGGTATCACTGATAGTGCCTACAAGAACCAGTAGATTTTGGTTAGCGTACAGTACGGTCCCTTCATCCATATATCCCGATCGAATCAACAACCATTGGTATATCGAGAGTCGCTCAAGATTCGATAACTATGCAATGCATCTTGAAGATCAAATTAGTGACATCGCATGTGCTACTAAGAAACCATTTCTTAAATCACATCAAGTACTCTGGCCAGAGATTTGTCACACTAATATCTCCTCAGATCGCATAGGATATCCACACTCGCAAGTATGTGGTGAATCCTTGACAACAATGCATTGACTCCTATATGTGTCGTAACTGTACCCAATCTCGACACCTGATGACCCCCTCAGAGTCGGTAAACGAGTCAAAGCACAGTACTAGCATATAGAGTCTCCATGATGTTTCAAGTCGTAAGGACTAATGGTGTACAACCAAAACCGCGGACTTTATCCACTCGATAAGTGATAACCACTTGGAAAGTCCGGATAGGGTAGTTCGACTATTCATCCTATGAATATCCATTTGCATGCTTCGAACATCTCCATGTTCCCTACCAATGAAACGTGGTACTCCGCATCGCAAATGCTAGTCTCAAACTCGAGCGATCCTTATCCTTATTATCGGACGGCTCAATCGACTAGGAACGGTTTTAGAATATACAGTGACTATAAGATGTATTTCATGATAGACATCTCCATGTTCTACCACATCTTACATACACTATAGTATATTCAAGGTCTTTATCAAAACAACAATAGTATATCACAATATAACAATATGAAGTAATATAAAGTCATTGCCATAAAAGTGTAAATAATATTAAACAAAAGATTGTTTATACAAAGAGTCAACAAAGCCCATAGCCACACAGTTGGCTCACTGGGCACCCACTCTTACAATCTGCTTGACCGGTTAAGGCATGGCTTAAGACCAGTCGATACTCATGTTCTTCAAAGTAGGTGGTTGACATTCTTGTCTTTATAGATTGGCAGATAAAAACTTTTATTACAAGAAACAGCGACACAATCTATAACAATTATATATTGTTTTGTTATCACCAAAATGTAAGATTCAACAAGTTTATTTACTCGATTGCTTGAAACAACTTGATAGCTTGATGGTCTTCAGTTTAGCTCTTGGTCAAAATCAACTCAGTTGATATATTCAGTTTATGTAATGCCCCGATTTTATCTTAATTGAGCTTATTTGAGATAATCGGAGATTTTAGAGTTTAAGAGCCGACTTGATTTTGATCAGGGTATATTTTGCAAATTTTGGAAATTTCAGGACTAAAATGCAAAATTGAGTTTTGTTATATTATTGGCTTGACTAAGTCATCTCCCACTTCACCACTTCATCCCCTCCAACTTTTTCTCTCCATTAAAGCTTGGGAACGCCTCTTTAAAGCTTTCAGATTTCAGTCCGAGCTCGATCCGTCTGTTGGAAATTATTTCTGAAGTCAGTTTAGCGATCACTGCAGCGAGAGCTTCGTTATTGAAAGAGTGGGTGCCCGGTGAGCCAACTTGTGGCTAAGGGCTTTGATGACACTTTGTATAAACAATCTTTTGTTTAATATAATTTACATTTTTATTAATGGCAATGACTTTATCTTTCTTCATATTGTTATATTGTGATATACTATTGTTGTTTTGATAAAGACCTTTAATATACTATAGTGTATGTAAGATGTGGTAGTACATGGGGATGTCTATCATGAAACACCTCTTATAGTCACTGTATATTCTAAATGGTTCCTAGTCGATTGAGACGTCCGTGAATAAGGATAAGGATCGCTCGAGATTGAGACTAGCATTTGCGATGCCGAGTACCACGTTTCATTGGTATGGAACATAGAGATGTTCAAAGCATGCAAATGGATATTCATACGATGAATGATCGAACTACCCTATTCGGACTTTCCAAGTGGTTATCACTTATCGAGTGGATAAAGTCCGCGGTTTTGGTTGTACACCATTAGTCCTTACTACTTGAAACATCATTGAGACTCTATATGCTAGTACTGTGCTTTGACTCGTTTACCAACTCTATTGGGGTCATCAGGTGTCGGGATTGGGTACAGTTACGACACATATAGGAGTCGATGCTTTGTTGTCAAGGATTCACCACATACTTGCTAGTGTGGATATCCTATGCAATCTGAGGAGATATTAGTGTGACGAATCTCTGGCCAGAGTACATGATGTGTTTTAAGAAATGGTTTCTTAGTAGCACATGCGATGTCACTATTTGATCTTCAAGATGTATTGCATAGTTATCGAATCTCGAACGACTCTCGATTTACCAATGGTTGTTGATTCGATCGGGATATTTGGATGAAGGGACCGTACTGTACGCTAACCAAAATCTATTGGTTCTTGCAGGCACTATCAGTGATACCTAGGGAATCATGGGGCGATGTTGCTAGGCGCTCTTACCATGATTCGATGGGCAAGTCGGAAATTGTTGTTCCGAGTCACAAGGAGTTGTGAGCCCACGGCTAGCTGTATCCCTGAACCATTGAGGGTCACACAGAGTAATGGATTTTTAATCCCCGTTGAGATAGTTAAATTTAAAGAGTTAAATTTAATGAACAAAGAAGTGGGACTTCTTATTTAAGAGTAGAGGAGTAAGATTTCCTAAAATGACATAGGGATGAGCATTTTTGGAAATCACTGAATTCGGATTCAGAAAATTTATCTTGACTCTAAAAGATGCAGAAATGGTTTCTGTGAACATTGGTGAAACTGGTTTATCAATCTGAGTCACGATGAATTTTATATTAATTTCTGAACATGCGGGCTTTGCTTGTCAGGCTTGAACTTATGACTAATGGGCCCTAAGCTGTTAGCAGCCCACATTATAAATAAGTTATTGCAGTACAGAAATTACACAACAGAGGTCACAAAATATTTTCGAAAACCCTAGCTGTGTTTTCTCTAAGTGGCCGCCCCCTTCCCCTCTGCTTGGGAAAAATCCAGCCTGTGAATTTTGAATTTGCAGTCTGGTTTAACGGATCAAATTCGTTAATTCTCTTCGTAGAAACTTATGATAGATTTTGTAGTGCAATCTATCAGAGGGATTAAATCTCTGTTCGTGGACCTGATTGAAGAACAGTTCGTCCATCAGTTCCTGGGATATGCAACAAAAGCAGAGTAATCTGTTGGTGTCCATAATCTCGATTCGAGATTGGAGGTAAAAATTTATAATTGTTATTTAATTTTTACACGCACAATTTAATCGTAAAGTTTTGATACCCATTATGGAATCGTTTCATATAAAATTTTTAAACTTCCGCTGCACCGGGTATCAATTCTGATTGATCTGATCGCCGTTCTCCAATAGTTATATCGTAAGTTTTTCTTTGATCAGCTCAACTTTGATTTTCAGATGTTGTTAGAATCGTTTAAGTTTCGAGTATGTTGTTTGTGAGACCCCGTTTCTAATCTTCTAAACTCGGGTTACAAACAATCAAAGCAAAAGAAAAAGCCTGCCAATTTTTTATTTTTTTTTTGAATAGTGCTCCGCTAGATCGGTAAGATCTTACTGATCTAGCGGGCAGAAAAATCGCAACACACTGCCCGACAAAAACCATCGCCGCTCGATCGATAAGATCTTACCGATCGAGCGGGCAAGCAATTACAGAGGCAGAAACTCAGCAAAAGGCCTCCGCTCGATCGGTAAGATCTCATCGATCGAGCGGTGACAGTCCTGGGAAAAACACAGTAGAAAAATTAATCAAACTCAATCTAAATCATGCATAACCCAAACAACATTCATCCAACATTAAACAAGCTTCAACATGTGATAACCTAAGGTTATACAATACAAAGCATAACAAGTGCGGAACCAATCTAAGTTCGATGATAGGGTTCGTTCGACTATCCAAAATAATACAACCCAAAAGGTACGACCCTACGACACACGGTGTCTCACTTCTATCATCTCACCCCAAGCTAACCAAGACGACTCGGTCCAGCTCCTGATCCTCCTGTTGCCAAGTACACATACAAACAAAGACAACAGCCGGATAAACCGGTTAGAAATATAATTCCTAAGTAAAAGGGACAGACATGCAATTTCAGATAAACACCTCAGATTGAATTGTAATAATCAATAACAAATCAAAATGAGAATGAATGAATGCATGACTTCAAAACTCGGGAATATCAAATCAGATAATCAAAATATCAATCGGTATTCGGTTGGGATCCCGGGGCCAAGTCTTCACAACAACTCACCGACACACCCATTCGGGGTGGAAGTCGTTCAACTCAACCACTAGACTTTAGAGCAACTATAAGAAGTATTCTGGCACTTGAAAAATCTCGAAATCCAAGACCACTTCAATATAGCTCCCTAAATCATCTATTTCAAAAACGAATCGAATATTCGGCTCAATATGAATGCAAGTGCAAATAAAATAATCAATCAAGTTTACACAAGCAAATAACATGCAGTATATGATTTTCGGGGCTCGAGAAACAACCAAACTCGAGTATTCTACCCCATTCGAATCAATGTCATCTTTTACCTTTACTCGAGGCTTCAATCAATCCTGTCAATCAAAAGAAGAATTCGATTCAATAGCTATTCGGATTCGAAACTCAAAGTCGATAAACAAATACTATACCGTCTTCAACTTCAATCGGTTTAAAAGCCTCAAAGCTTGGTTCCAACTCGAATCTCTTCAATCAAACTCTGAAAACATCGAATACGAATTCAATATCAAACTCATAACTCGAACTAACTCGAGAACCAAACCGAAACAACAAAACCGATAATCCAAACTCAATTTCGACGGCATAACGGCTATAAACGGTCCAACCAAAATATCCAACAACAACAACCAACTCCAATCAACTCATATCAACCTCTCAATCAACAAAACAAACAAAAATCCAACAAAATCTCAAACCCCATTTTTGAAATAATGCCTCAAAAATCATATAAAATCCAAACTTCGTTCTTTTTCCAAACCAACTTTGAATACACGATCTATGCTAGCTCAAGCACAACATACTCCAAGATTATCAAATTCTGACAACCCAACACAATCAAAGTTCGAGGATCGTAGCAAAACTTACGTCAAAACGAAGTCCTCGTAGCGGTGATCGTGAATCTCGACTCGGAATCAAAATCTAACGGTCGGATCGTGCGAATCAAACGGATGAAAAGCTTGAGGAATCGCCTTTCATGGCTTCCAATAGTACGTACGAAAAGGAGAGGAATAGAGGAGAGGGAATGATGTGATTTGATGGCCAACTTGCATGATAATATAAATAAAATCCCATCTTTGCATTTCAGTCCTTTAATTCTACAAAGTTTGCTAAATGGCCCCTGCGAAATAACAAAACGGCCCTCAACCACTGAAAACCCTGATTAACTAAATTAAATTCAATTATAATAAAATCGGGGCATTACAATTCTCCCCCTCTAAGATTCGATTTCGTCCTTGAAATCTGACAGATCACAGACTGAACAAGAAAGAATCATACTGATGACGAACTCACCTCAATCGAACAACTCTGGAAATCGCTGCCTCATATCAAATTCGGTCTCCCAAGTCGCTTCTTCAACCCCATGACGACTCCACTGAATCTTCACCAATGGAATCGACTTGTTTCTGAGCTGCTTCTCTTTTCTGTCAAAAATCTGAATCGGTCATTCGAAGTAACTCAGAGTCTCATCAAGTTCTGCCTCATCTAGCTGAAGAACATGGGATGGATCCGGATGATATTTTCGCAACATCGAGAAGTGAAACACATCGTGGATGCCTGAAAGAGAAGGAGGAAGAGCAATCCTATAGGCAAGATCGCCTATCTTGTCCAAAATCTCATACGAACCAATGAACCTCGGCGACAACTTCCCTCTTTTCCCGAATCTGACAGTACCTCGAAACAGAGAAATCTTCAAAAACACACAATCTCCCTGATCAAAACACAGTGGTCTGCATCTGATGTTCGTATACTTGGCCTGTCGGTCCTGAGCTGTCTTCATTCTGACTCTAATCAACTTCACCTGTTCTGCCATATCACGAATCATATCTGGACCCAACTCAGGTGATTCTAAAATCTCATCCCAGAACAACGGAGATCTGCACTTATTCCCGTACAAAGCTTCAAAAGGTGCCATGTCAATACTCGCTTGGAAGCTGTTATTGTATGAAAACTCCACTAGAGGCAAGGAATCCTGCCAACCTGAGCCAAAGTCAAGCACTACTGCTCGAAGCATATCCTACAAAGTCTGGATCGTATGCTCGGACTTGCCGTCGGTCTGAGGGTGATATGCTGTGATCAAGTTCAAACGAGTACCCAATGCCTCCTGCAAACTGTGCCAAAAGTGCGAAGTGAATCTCGGATCTCTGTCTGATACTATCGACTTCGGCACGCCGTGCAATCTCACAACCTCTCTGATATACAACTCGGCCATCTGATCGTGACGGTATGTCATACGGTATGGGATGAAACAAGCAGATTTTGTCAACCGGTCAATCACAACCCAAATCGCATCAAAACCTCTGACAGAATGCGGTAGCTTGGTGACAAAGTCCATAGAGATATGATCCCACTTCCATTCCGAGACAGGCAAACTATGCAATAAACCACCTGGTTTCTTCCTCTCGGCTTTCACCTTTTGACAATTCAGACAACGGGACACAAATCTCGAGACATCTCCTTTCAGTTGCTTCCACCAGAACTGAGTCTTCAAGTCATTATACATCTTTCTGCCTCCAGGATGAACACTGAACCGACTGCAATGCGCCTCTCGAAGGATACGCTGTCTCAATTCAGAAACATCGGGCACAACAATATGGTTATTCACAAATAAGATATCATCCCTGACCTGAAACTTTGACTGATGACTTGATCTGACCTTCTCTATCGAACTCTGAATGCCCGGATCAGATCTCTGAGCCTCTCTGATCGACTGAAACAACTCTGGCTCTGCCTGAATTGCAAAAACTCTGATGGATCTCCTATCGATCTCGAACTCCAACCCATAAGTACAACAGTCTTCAATCATCTGAGAAACACCAATCATAGTAAGAGATAAAGAACAAAGCTTCCGACTAAGAGCATCTGTAGCTGCATTCGAATTTCCAGGATAATACTTGATCTCACAGTCGAAGTCCTTAAGTAAATCCATCCATATCCTCTGTCTCATGTTAAGCTCGGACTGGGAAAACAAGTATTTCAGGCTCTTGTGGTGAGAAAATATCTGTTGTAAATTTTCCTCGCAAGCGTATGAGTGTCAATTTTTAGTATAATGAAAGAGAGAGTGTCGATCCCACAGGGAGTAAAATGAAAATATTCAATACTTGTAATTAAAATAGTCTTAATTTTATCTAGAAAATCAAATTTCGAGAATTTTGCAGAATAAATAAAATAAATAATGAGAAATTATCAAGCTCACACACACACAAATTTCAAGGAATTATCAATCAGAGAAAAATAGTCCAGAGGTTTTTGATTTCACTTGATCTCGACAATATTCAATCCTAATTAATCTATTTTATGAATTCCCTTCGATTAATAACCAAGAACACTTAGATTATTCTATTCCCCTCTCCCGAGCAACAAATAGAGTGTATCAACTACAATTAGATTTCAATATCCCTATTAAAAATCTAGATGTAGTGATATGTGTAAAATTATGTTCCTTAAAGGTTCTATTAAAGCTATATACTCTCCCGAGCTATATAAACAATTAACAGTGTAGTTCCTATTGATCCTACTCAAAATTCCCTCTCCCGAGCAATGATTCTAAGTAAATATAACAACTCAATTTATGGCCAATAAATTAAGTAGACATTCAATTCTAGAAAAACAATTAATCTATAGAAATTCAATTTATTAAAATCAAAGATTCATGAATATGTCTCAACTAAGCTACGTCAACCTCTAGACTAGAAAAGTTTAGTTCATGCTCGAATTCAATAAAAACCACATCATGTTTAATATCTCAAACATAATTCAACAATCAAAAGAAAATAAAAAGAAGAAACAAAGCCGTAGTCTTTCTTCCGTGTCCAGTCGAAAAATCTTCGTCTTCGTTCCAAGCAATCTTCAGTTCTTCAACTCCAAAAACTCACAGAAGTGCTCTTTCGAATATTGTGTGTATTGGTGGCTGATAGATCCTCCCTATGACTCCGAAAAATCCCTTAAATATGACCTAACAATCGTCCAAAATAATACCAAAAATATCCCCAAAGCTTCCATAAACAATCGGACTCTAATATTCCAAACAGACGACGGTGCGGGCGCGCCAGAAACAGGGCGGGCGCGCCCTCAATTCGCAAAACACACTTTTAAACATTCTTCAATGGCGCGGGCGCGCCTAGGGTCAGCGCGGGCGCGCTCTTAGCTCGACTTTTCTTCTTGAGCTCTTCAGTAACAGCGCGGGCGCGCCTAAGGATAGGGCGGGCGCGCCTTCAACTCGAACTCAGCCTTTTTTTTTTTTCTCTTTTCCAACTCTTGAATTTCCTTGTAAACTTCCATCTTGAAAGCTTATTTCCACTTGAACACATCGAAGTCCATAACTTCCTACAAACACAAAAACAACAACAATTTCACGCAATATCTACCAATAAATTCCAAAAGTCAAGTAAAACCATATACAAATTAAGTGCACAAAATGCACTTATCAAATTCCCCAAAACTTGAACTTTTGTTCGTCTCGAGCAAAACTAACACAAACTCCACTCAATTGCAAGAACAACAACCATCAAGAATGACTATGGATTAATGACCTCAGTATGAAATTCCAAAACAATTTAAATCCAATCATCTCTGCCCTACTAACACTTGAAAAATAAGTTATCCAGAAAAGTAATTCAACCTCATAAACTCATAAACTCCGCAACTCACGTTTCAAAATACTCTTCTCTTAACTCAATTCAAACATTCACAAATCATGAGGACTTTCATGGTAGAAAAGGATCAAATTCAAGGATATATCATCACAACCACACTCAATTGGTTTAATTCAAAGAACGTAGTGTGTGCGTGTTTCGATCAAGAATTCATAATCATTTAAGTTTCAATCAATAGTCCATAGGCTAAATTCTCGCAACCCCTCTCCACTAGTATATTGGGCAACTGTGACTCGGTCAATAGGACTTAATAAGCTTATAATGCAAGGCCTGGCTCATGTCTACAAATGAAAGAAAAGAATTCAAATAAGGAGTAATTCACATTTATGCTCAAACTCTAATGTCAACCCCTTTTCATTCACAGCTTTACACTTATTTCCCTTCATTGATTTTTCAAATTTTTTTTTTCTTTTCACAACTTTTTCAACTCTTTTTCTTTTCTACTACCTTCCTCATTTCCATTCATCCACCACACCATTCCATATTCACAAATAAAAAACTAGGAGCATATAACAATTTAGCATTCAAATTACTCCCTTAAAGGTTGGAAATAGTGTATAAGCTATTTAGGTAGTCAATGTAGGACCTTGAAATAATGACGAATGGGGGTTTCATCACACGTTTACACGCATGCCATTCGGTTTTCAATAAAGCTCAAACAAGGTACTAGGGATAACAAATATAATAGGTAGCTTGAAAGGCTCAAACGAATTCAGAAAAATCGCCTAAATCATTCCTAATCACAGTTTTGTCCGTATTTCGCCTCGAGGGGTGTCCGAACTAGTTCTAGACAAGTCTCAATCCACAATTAAATCATACAAATCTCAATCAGTGCAGAAAGGAATAATCATCAGCAGTAAACGATGATTTTCACAAGTAGTTTCAGAATTCTCGTACCTCTAAGTACAAATATGCGTGTAAGCTCAAATGGGCAACTAAGGATAAACTGATTCAATAAAATTCAAGGCCCAAAAAAAAAATCCAAACAATGCCTCAATCATTTTTATGTTTGTCTGTCTCAAGATTCAGATTCAAGCAAAATCACAGAATATATAGGAGTTCAATTGTTCACTTGGTTCCGTTTATTTCAAAATTTTGTCAGCTAGGCAGGTAGTCATGGACTTCAGTTACAAAACAAAAATTAACATCATTGGTCATCAATCCATTTCATTATGATTTCTCAACATCATTCACCAAAAAAAACCACAACTACATAAATTTCTCAAATTTTTCTCAAATTCAGCCACACACCAACACAACACAACTCCTAAGAACCAAACAACTAAAAGAAAAACAAAACAAAACCAAAAGCAACTAAATAAAAACAATAAAATTCAGAACTGACACAACTCCCCCAAACTTAGTACATTCATTGTCCTCAAGGAATTAAAACAAGAAAGCATAAAGGACATGTACCACAAACGATGACCATCAGTGGTCATCGCCATCATCAGCGGCATCATCATGGGACGGACCAGAAGGGCCAAAAGTGGGCGGCCACTGTGGATACAGAGGAAATTGACGAGTCGAACTAGCAGCCTGTGGAAACTGATGTCACAAAGCATCTATAAAATCCATCATGTAGTCCATAAATACACCAGTAGTCTGCTGAAATGTCCGAAACTCTTGACGGTGCGCTCTCAATTCATCCTCCAGAATAGCAACACGATCGGGCGCAACAGGGGGTGCTTGAGGTCGGGGTGCAGGGCCACTACGTGCAGCTGCTCGCTCATTAAAATCTCGCCTCTCAGCGCGAGTTCGGTGCTCAGAAGCCGGTATCATGCAAAAAGGAGTATGACAAGCAATAGGAGCAGTAGCTTTCAACAATTCTTCATTTTGGCCCCACTCAACTCCAGCCACTTCACAAAGATCAGTGATAAGTGCGGGCAAAGCAAACCCTCCAGTCGTCTTACCTGCCGCCACACCCTGAATAGTTGCTTGACAAATCTGTCCCAAGTCGATTGCTTTGACCTCCAAAATACAATAAACAAGAATCGCTCGTTCTCGTGTCACCTCATGCTCGTGGTCAGTCGGTTTAAGACGAGCACACACAAAGTTGTACCATAGCTTAGCATCAGGAATTAGCTCGGTCTTCTTCAACTTAGAAGGCTGATGATCACGGCCCATGCGCCATTCCGCGCCCGGAACACAAATACGGCTCAGAATCGCCGCGTAATCCACTTCATTCGCTCGGTACTCCGCATACTCATCATGAAATACTGGTGGAAGGTTGTACAGGGTGTTAATAGTGTGAGCATCAAAAGGCACCAGCTGGCCTCGGACAAGTACTTTCAACTGCATATGCTTTACTTTCAAGTTCGCATAAAATTCACGAACGACTGGGACGACTGCATCCTGAGGTGGCTTAACAAAATTTAACCATTGACGCCCATTCACAGCCCTACCAATTGTATGCAAAAACTCATCGTTCCCAAATCCCAATGTCGTGTCAAACCCATGCTCTAGTAATATCGTTTTGCCTAGACAATTTTGATAATGCTGTTCGGCACTCTCATTCCAGAAACGCTGCGGCTCAGGCTTTGGATTAACATGAGAAGAGGATGCAATAGATTTTTGTTTCTTCTTTGGTGCCATGAATCAAACACGTAGTGTGCACCACAAGTCACGCACAAATAACCAATTTACCACAATCACAACTTCCCTAAACTTAAATCTAATTCACAATCCACACACAACAACAACCGCTTCCGCAACAATCCAATAGAATTCACACTTCAAAGATCGATTAATCAATTAATAGTTCAAGACCCACGAATCGCACGAGTAGAATTTGCGAAATACTCACCACCCAAAACAATTATAGAAGTACCAAAAGGATGACTTACTCCATATGAGTCCAAGAAGAGTAGATAATCAAAAGCTTCCCCAATGTACAATCCTCCAAAAATTAAATGAGGCGTGCCCTGGATAAAAGTGGTTCGATCGTCCCGCGTCAAATAGATGATGAAAGAAATTAGATTGTGGGGGGTTGGAGATGACGAGATACACGAGCCAATTATAACAATAAAAGAGGGGAAGAATTCGTGAGGAAGAAAGTGGACAAGAAATTAGGGAAAAGATTTGGGAGAAAGGAAAGAAAAGAGTAGGTTAAATAAAAGAAATCGGTGACGGGGCGGGCACGCGAGAGGTAAGGGCGGGCGCGCCTACATCTCATTTTGTGAGTTGTGGAATAGCAGGGGCGGGGCGGGCGCGCCTACATTTCAAAATTTTTTTTTCAAAAATATGGCCCAGGGACGGCGCGGGCGCGCTGAAGAAGGGGCGGGCGCGCCTTGAGCTCGAAAAAAATTCACACAATATCTGCAGGAGCGGCGCGGGCGCACCTAAGATCAGAGCGGGTGCCCCTCAATCTCGAGAAAAGTTGATTGGATTGAATACATTACTGCGCGGGCGCGCCTGTAGGTGGGGCGGGCACTCCTTTGACTCGAGATTGGCATCCAAAATACTGAAAAATCAAAGAAAAAAAACAAATTACTTCCAAAACAACAAAATTAACAGTAAAAACTAAAAACAAAATTAAAACGAGAAGGCAAAGACAAAAACTAAAAAAAAAAATTTGGGTTTCCTCCCAAAAAGCGCTTGGTTTAAAGTCATCAGCCCGACATGCACCAGTCTTTAGTTGGGATCATCAAGCAATGCACTAGATGCGGGTAGTACTTCGTTGCCAAAGTTGTGCTTGACTCTCTGCCCATTAACCTTGAAAGTTCTTCCATCTGTACACCGCAATTCAATGGGACCATGTGGATAAACTGTCTCTATGAAAAACGGCCCTGACCATCGCGATTTCAACTTCCCTGAAAATAATTTCAACCGAGAGTTAAATAGCAAAACTCTCTGACCCTTTTCGAATTCCCTATGCACAATGACTTTATCATGCCACTTCTTTGTTTGCTCTTTGTAGATTTTGGCATTCTCATATGCTTCACTTCGGAATTCATCCAATTCATTCAACTGTATTTTCCGCAACTCTCCGGATGCTTCGAGATCCATGTTTAGCTTCTTGATAGCCCAAAACGCCTTGTGCTCCAATTCCAACGGTAAATGACATGCCTTACCAAAAACCAGCCTGTAGGGAGACATTCCAATGGGTGTTTTGAATGCAGTGCGGTAGGCCCAAATGGCGTCATCTAGCTTGATTGCCCAATCTTTCCGATTTGTCTTAACCGTTTTCTCCAAGATTTGCTTGATTTCCCGGTTAGAGATCTCCGCCTGGCCATTGGTTTGAGGATGGTATGCACACGCCACCTTATGCCTGACACCATACTTTGTGAGCAAGGTATTAAAAATCTTATTGCAGAAATGCGTACCTTCATCACTGATTATTGCTCGTGGAGTTCCAAACCGCGTGATGATATTTTTTTGCAAAAATTTAACTACAACACGAGCATCATTAGTCGAGGTGGCAATGGCTTCTACCCATTTCGAAACGTAATCAACTGCTAACAAAATATAAGTGTACCCAAAAGAAGGGGGAAATGGACCCATAAAATCAATACCCCACACATCAAATAATTCTACTTCTAAAATATTTGTGAGGGGTAATTCATGCCTTCTTGAAATATTTCCCGTTCTTTGACACTTATCACATGATTTCACCAAGGTATAACTATCTTTAAACAACGCAGGCCAATAAAAACCAGATTGTAATACCTTAGCAGCAGTTCGGGTGGGTCCAAAATGTCCTCCATAGGGGGAGGAATGACATTGTTCCAAAATTTCATTTGCCTCTTGCCCCGCCACACATCTCCGAATTACTTGATCGGCACAACGTTTGAAAACTTAGGGATCATCCCACAAGTAGAATTTAATGTCATGGAAAAACTTCTTCTTTTGATGTTTATTCAACTCTGGAGGCATAGCACCACAAGACAAGAAATTCGCAATATCAGCAAACCATGGAATAAAGGAACTTACCTCAAAGATTTGTTTATCCGGAAACAATTCCTTTATGCTCTCCTCCTCCTTCACGTCTTCTAGCTCCAATCTTGACAAGTGATCAGCAACTTGATTTTCGCTACCCTTCTTGTCCTTGATCTCAAAATCAAACTCTTGTAAAAGTAGAATCCACCTTATCAAGCGTGGCTTGGCATCCTTTTTGGCAAACAAGTAGCGAATTGCTGCATGGTCAGTATAAACAACTACTTTAGTACCAATTAAATATGGACGAAATTTATCAAAAGCAAAGACTACTGCAAGCATCTCTTTTTCGGTGGTAGTGTAGTTTTGCTGTGCGGCATCCATGGTGCGACTGACGTAATATATAGCTCTGAAAATCTTATCTCTCCTTTGGCCTAATACCGCGCCCACTGCATAGTCACTAGCATCGCACATAAGCTCAAAGGGCTCCTTCCAATCTGGCACAATCATGATGGGTGCTGTGGTCAATGCCGTCTTGATCTTTTCAAAGGCCTGCAAACAATCATCATCAAAAATTTATGTAGAATCTTTTTCAAGTAAATTACACAGGGGTTTTGTGATTTTAGAAAAATCCTTGATGAAACGCCGATAAAACCCTACATGGCCTAAAAAACTTCTGATGCCCTTGATGTTCTTCGGAGGTGGAAGCTTCTCTATTGTAACCACTTTGGCTCGATCAACCTCTAATCCATTGGATGACACTTTATGTCCAAGGACAATGCCCTCTTGAACCATGAAGTGACATTTTTCCCAGTTAAGAAATAAATTCTTTTCTTGGCACCTCTGCAAAACAAGAGACAGATTATGCAAGCAATGATCAAAAGAGGAACCAAATACTGAAAAGTCATCCATAAACACTTCCATCACGTCCTCCACCATATCTGCAAAAATCGCCATCATACACCGCTGAAAAGTTGCTGGTGCATTACACAGTCCAAACGGCATCCTCCTGAAAGCAAACGTGCCATAGGGACACGTAAAAGTAGTTTTCTCCTGATCTTCCGGTGCTATAGCAATTTGATTATAGCCTGAATAACCATCTAAGAAACAGTAATAGCAATAACCATCAAGTCTATCAAGAATTTGATCAATAAAAGGAAGTGGAAAATGATCTTTACGAGTAGCTTTATTCAACTTCCTATAATCTATACAAACTCGCCAGCCAGTTACTGTATGTGTGGAGATTAACTCATTATTCTCGTTCTTAACCACAGTAATCCCACCCTTCTTAGGCACCACTTGAACAGGAGATACCCAACTACTGCCAGAAATAGCATAAATCACTCCCGCATTCAACAGCTTTAAAACTTCTTTCTTAACTACCTCTTTCATGGCGGGATTCAACCTTCTCTGATGATCAACATAAGGAGTATACGACTCTTCCATCAAAATTTTATGCATGCAAATTGTTGGACTAATACCCTTAATGTCAGATATTGACCATCCTAGAGAGGTTTTAAAATTTCTCAGAACTCTCAACAACTTATCTTTTTCTACAGCAGACAAATGAGCAGATATAATAACAGGACAAGTAGAATTTTCACCAAGAAATTCATAACATAGGTGCGCAGGCAATGCTTTCAGATCATGAGTTTCAGGGGATACCTCTGGTGTACTATTTTCCAAAGTTTCAGATTCTTTAGAACTCACCATTTTTTCTTTCGGAGCGCTGTCTAAGAATACTTTTTGTTTTTCATGTAACTCCCAATCCTCTTCCTTCTCAACCACCTCGTCCGCCACCAAACAACGTTCGAGCGGATCCGTACTTCCTGCACATGAAAAAGAGTTATGAGAATCAATAATTTCAATGCTCTTACATGTACTTAACTCATTTGGGCCCCTCATGGTGTGATAAATATTAAAAATCACCGCTTCACCACCAACTCGAAGTGTGAGTTCTCTCTTGTGTACATCGATCAATGCGCGTGCAGTAGCCAGAAAAGGTCTCCCAAAAATCAAGGGAGTTTCTTCATCTTCATCCATGTCCAAAATCACGAAATCTGCTGGAAATATGAACTTATCGACCTTTACCAAAACATCCTCCACAATACCCCGTGGGTATGTGATACTCCGATCAGCCAGCTGTAATGTGATGGTGGTCGCCCTGACTTCTCCAAGCTCCAAAGTCCTGTAAACAGAAAAAGGCATTAAATTTATACTGGATCCTAAATCACATAAAGCTCTATTTACCTTAGAACCACCAATAAAACAAGGGATAGTAAAACTCCCTGGATCCTTCAGCTTTTGTGGCAACTTTTTTTGCAGGATTGCGCCATTCTTTTGTCAAATTCACCACTTCGTTGTCCTGCAATCTCCTCTTCTTAGACATTACATCTTTGATGAATTTTGCATAATTAGGCATTTGTTCCAAGGCATCTGCAAATGGAATATTGATGTGTATCTTCTTGAAGATATCTAGAAACTTGGAAAACTGCTCATCAAGTGCCTTCTTCTTAAACCGCTGTGGATAAGGAAGTTGTGGCTTGTACATCGGTTTAGATTCAGCTTCCTTCTTGGGCTCTTCAACCACAATTTCTTCAGTCATTGGTTCTTCACTTTCTTTGGCTTTGCTCTGCTCTTTCTCTTCTAACTTCTTCCTACTTCTCAACTCAACTGCTTTGCACTGCTCTTTTGGATTTACTTCAGTATTGCTGGGAAACTGTCCTCTGTTTTGATCCTTCAAAGCATTTGCATGCTGTCCAATCTGTGTCTCCATGGATTTCATCATAGCTCCCAAACTACACATGTGTGTCTCCATGCTGTCCATTCGAGTTTCAGTCCTCGACATCCGCTTGTTAGATTCAGTAACAAATGTAGACACCACATCCTCCAACGATGCTTTACCTTTCCCTTGATTTGTATTGAATCCCGGAGGGGGTTTCAACACATTTTTGTTGTTGGCATAGGAAAAATTTTCATGGTTACGTAAACCAGGATGATAAGCATTAGGTGGAGGGTTACCTCGATAGTTTCCGTAGCCTCTGGGATTGATATATTGAGCTTCCTCAGGTGGATGAGATTCATCTATGGCAACCGCAGAACCTGTAGGTTCTGCGATATTCACTTTGTTCAGAGAAGCAACTTGTGTACTCAACGCAGATAACTGTGCAGTAATGGATGTAAGAGGATCCACACTGTACACTCCTTTCTTGACTCTCATACGTTTAGATGGCCATTGATAACTATTGATAGTCATCTGTTCCAGCATGTCATAAGCCTGAATGGGATCCTTGGCAAATATGGTACCTCCAGCAGCAGAGTCCACAGACATTCTTGTAGGCGTATTCAGTCCATTGTAGAAAAACTCTATTTCTTCCCAATCTGCAAAATTATGATTAGGACTGCGCCTTAACAAATCTTTGTACCTTTCCCATGCCTCGTATAGCTGTTCTGAATCATGCTGTTGAAAGGTACTGATCTCAATCTTCAGCTGGGTTGCCTTGGATGGTGGAAAGAATTTCTCTAAGAATTTCACAGCCATGCCCTCCCAAGTTGTTATGCGTCCTAGTGGCAATGACTGCAGCCAACTCCGTGCCTTGTCCCTGAGAGAAAAAGGAAACAAACGTAAGCGTATTGTATCCTCAGAAACACCATTTATTTTAACAGTATCAGTAATCTCTAGAAAAGTGTGCAAGTGTAAGTGAGGATCAGCTGTGGCAATTCCATTGAATTGGTTCTGCTGAACCATGTTGATTAAGGCCGGCTTCAACTCAAAGTTGTTGGCATTTATTGTCCCTCTAGAGATTCCAGAATAGTGAGCCTGGATCGTTGGCCTGAAATGATCTCTAATTGGCACCAAAGGCAATTCATTGACATCTTCTTCAGCCATGTTTAATTGTTCTTCTCTCCTAGCTTTTCTCAAAGCTCTTGCAGTTCGTTCAATCTCTGGATCAAAGAGAAAAGAATTCGCACTTTGAGATCTTCGCATAAACTGCAATTAAGAACAATAGCAATTTATTAGTACTTAAATCAAAATAAAAAAACTCTAAATTAAAACTTCGACTAATTGGTAACAAGACTAAAAAAATAATCAAAATTCCTCCCCGGCAACGACGCCAAAAACTTGTTGTAAATTTTCC
This sequence comes from Henckelia pumila, assembly GCF_033568475.1. Lineage (NCBI taxonomy): Eukaryota > Viridiplantae > Streptophyta > Magnoliopsida > Lamiales > Gesneriaceae > Henckelia > Henckelia pumila. Next base: position 128,153,018 of record NC_133123.1, on the reverse strand, counting down.
TCGCAAGCATACGAGTGTCAAATTTTAGTATAATGAAAGAGAGAGTGTCGATCCCACAGGAAGTAAAATGAAAATATTCAATACTTGTAATTAAAATAGTCTTAATTTTATCTAGAAAATCAAACTTCGAGAATTTTGCAGATTAAATAAAATAAATAATAAAAAATTATCAAGCTCACACACACACAAATTTCAAGGAATTATCAATCAAAGAAAAATAGTCCAGAGGTTTTTGATTTCACTTGATCTCGATAATATTCAATCCTAATTAATCTATTTTATGAATTCCCTTCGATTAATAACCAAGAACACTTAGATTATTCTATTCCCCTCTCCCGAGCAACAAATAGAGTGTATCAACTACAATTCGATTTCAATATCCCTATTAAAAATCTAGATGGAGTGATATGTGTAAAATTATGTTCCTTAAAGGTACTATTAAAGCTATATACTCTCCCGAGCTATATAAACAATTAACAGTGTAGTTCCTATTGATCCTACTCAAAATCCCCTCTCCCGAGCAATGATTCTAAGTAAATATAACAACTCAATTTATGGCCAATAAATTAAGTAGACATTCAATTCTAGAAACACAATTAATCTATAGAAATTCAATTTATTAAAATCAAAGATTCATGAATATGTCTCAACCAAGCTACGTCAACCTCTAGACTAGAAAATTTTAGTTCATTCTCGAATTCAATAAAAACCACATCATGTTTAATATCTCAAACATAATTCAACAATCAAAAGAAAATAAAAATAAGAAACAAAGCCGTAGTCTTTCTTCCGTGTCCAGTCGAAAAATCTTCGTCTTCGTTCCAAGCAATCTTCAGTTCTTCAACTCCAAAAACTCACAGAAGTGCTCTCTCGAATATTGTGTGTATTGGTGGCTGATAGATCCTCCCTATGACTCCGAAAAATCCCTTAAATATGACCTAACAATCGTCCAAAATAATACCAAAAATATCCCCAAAGCTTCCATAAACAATCGGACTCTAATATTCCAAACAGACGACGGCGCGGGCGCGCTAGAAACAGGCCGGGCGCGCCCTCAATTCGCAAAACACACTTTTAAACATTCTTCAACGGCGCGGGTGCGCCTAGGGTCAGCGCGGGCGTGCTCTTAGCTCGACTTTTCTTCTTGAGCTCTTCAGTAACAGCGCGGGCGCGCCTAAGGATAGGGCGGGCGCGCCTTTAGCTCGAACTCAGCCTTTTTTTTTTTTCTCTTTTCCAACTCTTGAATTTCCTTGTAAACTTTCATCTTGAAAGCTTATTTCCACTTGAACACATCGAAGTCCATAACTTCCTACAAACACAAAAACAACAACAATTTCACGCAATATCTACCAATAAATTCCAAAAGTCAAGTAAAACCATATACAAATTAAGTGCACAAAATGCACTTATCAATATCTCAAACGACTCGCCATAAAGATAATGGCGCCAAGTCTTCAAAGCAAACACAATTGCGGCAAGCTCAAGATCATGGATCGGATAGCGAGTCTCGTGCGGCTTCAGCTGCCTCGAAGCATAAGCTATGACATGCTTCCTCTGCATAAGGATGCATCCAAGACCACGGTGAGAAGCATCACAGTAAACAGAATAACCTCTCGTACTTGATGTAATGGACAAGATCAGAGCGCTGGTCAATCTCTTCTTCAGATCAATAAAACTGGCCTCGCAGTCCTCGAACCAAACAAACGGTGCATTCTTCTGAGTCAACTAGGTAATCGACTTTGCAATGGAAGAGAAACCCTCGATAAATCGGCGATAATACCCCGCTAAACCCATAAAGCTTCGGATTTCTGGCACTGATATCGGTCTCGGCCAATTCATAACTGCCTCAATCTTACTGGGGTCTACAGAAATTCCATCTCCTGATACAATGTGGCCTAGAAAAACAACTCTGTCCAACCAGAACTCGCACTTAGAGAGCTTAGCATACAACTGTTCGGCTCGCAAAGTCTGCAATACAATACTCAAATGTTCGGCATGGTCAGAACGGTTCTTCGAATAGATCAGAATGTCGTCAATGAAGATAATGACGAACTCATCCAAATACCGCTGAAAGATGCGATTCATCAGGTCCATAAAAATTGCTGGAGCATTGGTCAAACCAAAAGGCATGAATACGAACTCGAAATGCCCATATCTGGTTCTGAAGGCTGTCTTAGGCAAATCCTCGTCTCGAACCCTCAGCTGATGGTACCCTGATCTCAGATCTATCTTCGAATACACTGAAGAACCTTGCAGTTGATCAAAAAGATCGTCAATTCTAGGTAGAGGATACTTGTTCTTGACCATCGCTTGATTCAACTGGCGATAGTCGATGCAGAGTCGCATAGAACCGTCTTTCTTCCTCACAAAAAGCACTGGAGCACCCCAAGGCGATACGCTAGGTCGGATGTATCCCTTGGCAATCAAATCTTCTAACTGCTCCTTCAACTCCTTCAGTTCTAACGGAGCCATTCGATAAGGCGCTTTCAAAATAGACTGAGTACCTGGTGTAAGTTCGATGCTAAACTCAATCTCTCGAATCGGCGGCAAACCAGGAATCTCGTCTGGAAATATATCAGGAAACTCGCTAACCACCGGTATCTCAGTCAACTCAGGACTAGACCTCTGAACATCCACTGCATAAATCAAGAATCCTTCTGCTCCTCTCTGAAGCAAACGAGACATGGACAATACAAAAATCAGAGGAATCTTGGATCGAGAACCCTTACCGAAAAACTTCCAATCATCTGCCATCTCAGGTCTGAAGCGAACAACTTTCTAAAAGCAATCTACTGTCGCCCTATACTTGGTCAGAGCATCAATCCTGACAATACAGTCAAAGTCAGATAATCCAAGTACAATTCAGTCAATCTCAATCGAATTTCCCTCGAATTCTAATACATAGTTACAGACCAATCTCACCGAAATAGTTTCCCCACCCAAAGTGAAGTGATAGAAACGACATCAGATAATGGCTCAGCAAATAAATCATGCATCATGACAAATATTTCAGAAATAAAACAGTGAGAAGCACCCGTATCAATCAAAACAAATGCAGGATAACCAAAGATCGAACAATTACCTGCTATTACATCATTCGGGGCTGCATTGACCTGATCCTCTGTTAGGGCAAACACCCTCGCCTACTGTCGAGAAGGTTGGTTCTGATTCTGATTACCTCCCTGACGAGATTGCTGCTGGGGCTGAAAAGAATGAACTGCAGAAGCTGACCTCTCGGGTTGAGTTGGCAGTCGAGAAGAACTGCCGCTCTGAGCTCTATCGGATCCTCGCTGAGGACAGACTCTAGCAAAGTGACCCGGCTGCTGGCAGATATTGCAACTACCAAACACGCCTCGACACTGATCACTTGGGTGACGTCCTCCACACTTACTGCACGATGCTCCTGAAAACCCTGAATTCTGTCCAGAACTGAACTGTCTAGAGCCACTGGAACTCGATGAACTGTTCCCAGACTTCTTGAAATTCTTCCCCTTCAGCCGATACTGATCTCGCCTGTTTCTGCTACTGTTTCCTCCATCAAACCTCTGAGACTGATTCGACTGCGGAGAAGGTTGGTACTGATACTGAGACTGCTGAGGCTGAAACTGAACAAGCTGATTCTGAAAGGACCTCAGTTTTTGTTGTGGAGCTACCTGATTTCCTTGTTGCATCACGAATCCGGCTTCGGCTCCCTTCTCCTTATCCATAGCATCTGCAAAGTTATTGGGTCTTCCAGTATTGACCAAAGTGAAAATCTCAGGATTCAAGCCGTTGATAAAATGATCGGCCTTGGCTTCTTCGTTGTCTGCGACATGAGACGCAAACCTCAAGAGACTGTCAAACTTGCTCACGTACTCCTCGATACTCAGATTCCCTTGCTTCAGATTTGCAAACTCGGCACCCTTTTTCTTACGATACGAGACAGGAAAGAACCGCTTGTAGAACTCTGTCTTGAACAAACTCCAAGTGATAACGGTGCCTCGACTCTCATTTGCCCTCTTGGTCATGGTCCACCATTTCTTGGCAACACCCTGCAACTGATGACTGACTAACCTGATTCTGCGGTCATCGTTATAGTCGAGATAATCGAAGAGCTCATCCATGTCATCTAGCCAACTCTTGCAGTCAACGGAGTTCTCGGTACCAGTCAAGGTAGGCGGTCGAAAAGATCGAAATCTCTTCAATAGAGTCTCCATCGGGGTCGCGGTTGCATCAAACTGATCTACTCCAGTACTATCCTGATCATTCGGAGGAGTTATTACCGGCGGCGTATTCTCAGTAGAAAGAGGAGTCAAAGGTGCTTGATTCCTTCTCAAAGATCAACGAGGTGCCATCTGATATCCAAGGGTTAGGACACAATTATCTCAAACACAATTCCAATCTCATAACCTCGGTGTCCAAAACTCTGCTCTGAGTACTCATGAACCTCAATGATATCCAATGACAGATAATGGCACATTTACAGATATATATCACGTAATTCATGCTTTATAAATTAAATCACAATTCATGTAATTCAATTAATTCAAGAATCAATAAAGCATGCTCGCAAGTATTTAAAATAATCATTTAAATAACTCAATCACATGCGAGAATTCAATTCATGCGGACTCGATCTACCCCGCTCACTCTACTTCAAATCCAAGAATCTTATCTCTCTGATACCACTTAATGTAAGACCCCGTTTCTAATCTTCTAAACTCGGGTTACAAACAATCAAAGCAAAAGAAAAAGCCTGCCAAATATATATATATATATTTTTAATAGTGCTCCGCTAGATCGATAAGATCTTACCGATCTAGCGGGCAGAAAAATCGTAACACACTGCCCGACGAAAACCATCGCCGCTCGATCGGTAAGATCTTACCGATCGAGCGGGCAAGTGATAAGTGCATTTTGTGTGCATTATTTTATGTCTATTTGGCATGAATTCATATGGTTTCATGTGTGTTTTTATATGTTTTATTTGTAATTAATCTCATGCATGAGCATTTCACTCTTCGGGTTAATTTTGTAGGAAAATGGGTTTTTGAAGAATGAATTACGGAGCAGCCTTGATCAAAAATTAAAATTTAACTTTTGGGAGCTCCAAATCAAATCTCCACTGTCCAAATTAAATTTCAAGATGTTTTGAAGATGTTTTCAAAATTTCAGCTCAATCCGACAGTTAGAACTCACGTTATGATTTTTTCAAGATAACTGCGCGCTGAAAACTGGAGGCAGAACTTTTCAAGCCATGGCGTGATTTTTCCTGCGCCGTGGCGTGAACCGAGGATTTTGAAAAAGTGAAAACAGAAATTTTCACGCTATGGCGTGACTTTTCTGAGCCATGGCGCGACGCGGACTGAAAAAATATTAATTTTCTAACATTAAAAGTTGCTATTTTTTGGGGCTTTATTGGATGGGCTTTCAACCACATATAAAAGGGGACATATCAGACGTGAGAAAGGGTTCCGAAGTTCCACACATCAGAAACTCAAGGGATGAGGCGGCCATCCAAGGAGAAGAACGTGAAGAGGGAGGAAACTTGAAGAACTCAAGAATCGCAACACTAGTTTTCTCTTCTTTCTCTTATTTTTGTTGGGATTTAGGGGATCCTACCCCCAAAACTTTGTTTTGATTTCTTCTTGAAGATTGAATTTGGTTTTTATGCATTCTTGATTATATTACTTTGTTTATTGATTATTTGGAGATTGATCAACTTCGAATTGATTTTATGTGTTATAATTGATACTGAAAGGAGATTTTATAACATGATAGGGTAATATAGTCCATGGATCTACAACTTGCATAGACATATGAGGTTGGATACATGTTGATAGTCATAGTCCAATAGGTCGAAAGCTAGAGGATTTCACAAATCGTAATGCAATTGCAATTGTTAAATAACACAAGGACACTTGGTTATTGCAATTTGTTAATTAGATTAATATAACTCGACAGAGTATATTGATAGATTAGGGAATTCCGTCAAAAGCATGACTTGAGAACTGAATTTCAATCATTAGAGAAGAAAAAGGGGTAGGTGAACCGAGATCCTAACAATCGTTTATTTATTTTCTGAATTTAATTCTATTATTTTGTTTTTTTTCCATCTTTTATTTTAGTTTATTAATTTATTATCATCTTATCTTAATTAACTAAAGAATAATACTTGAGTAATTTTGTCATACATCAATCTCTGTGGGACGATACTCGTACTTTGTACACTATATTATTACTTGACTCGTGCACTTGCGATATATTCGAGCTTAATTGATATATATATTTAGGTTGATTTTCAGTGGTAGTATTTGCTCGACCAAGTTTTTGGCGCCGTTGCCGGGGATTGAAATAGACAAATTTTATTTTTTGTTATTTTCTTTAGTTAATTTCTTTTTTTTATTTATTCTATTTTATTCCTGCGTGATCTATCGTTGTATATTCTATTCTTGCAGGAATTCATCTGGCGTAATACTTTGAGATGATCCATCGACAAGTATTCACGAGTTTTACCCAACAACATGGAGAGCCAACAGATATTTTCTCTTCCCATGTTTACCAGCTGTTATGGGGTGTTGTTGAGGTGACGAGTTTAAACCACATTTATCTGGCCAAGCTTGAGGTCACATGGAACAAACACCCATTGGTGGTATCATATGACACTTACTTTGGGCGTCAACTGCTCTTTGATGAGTGCTTCTGAGGGTCGAGCCAAGGACTGAAAATCAGGCGCTACTTGGGAGGCAACCCAAGAATTCTAATTCTTTCTGTTTTGTTTATTTAATTTTAGTTTTTTATCTAGTGTCGTTTCGTGTTGAGTTGATCATGTTTAATCCCTCAATTTTTGGATTTTCAAGGTAATATATAAGAATATTGATGGCCTAAGAAATGTGGTGCAGCAGTGGCAGATGGATATACACCACGATGATTGACCAGAGGAGTGTTATTTTGTTTTCATTGTGTTTATTTTTGTTTTGCATTTGTTCATTTCTCATTCTGTTCATTGTTCTAGAGCATTGAGGGCAATGCTTTGGATAAGTATGAGGGGGTGTTATTTAGTTTTGTTTCGTTCGTCATTATGTTTTTCATTCATATGGTTTAGATTATTGCATATAGTTCGTATTCATGCATATCATTATGTTTTGTGTTTGTGTTATGTGAATAAGTAGAATGATGACTGTTAGCCGATGATGATAGAGTTGAAAAAAATTGTTTTTGAAAAAATGCTGCTTTTGATTGAACATGAGAAGTTGTTGGTTGAATCGTGAATCATATTAAGCACGCATGTTAGATTGGTGTAGTGTAACGAAGTAATTGATGAAGTTTGTGTTTGTTTGACCATTGCACGACAATAGATGTTTGTTGATCATGATAGTGTCTTTGAATTCTTGATAGTTGTTAGACAATGCATGTATAATCTTGGGCATATCTATAAAAAAAAATTTTTTTTGAAAAAAAAAACTTTTGTTGAAAATTAATTTGACTCCATCCGGGTTACGAGCGAGGGATTGAAATCCTAATCTTTTGTTCTTGACTAAGTATGCGGAGTCCATGGGATTAATACAAAATTTTAAAATAAAAATTCCATCCGGGCCTAAAAAATGGTTGAAATCCTAATCAATTTTCCATAGCTAAGTTTGCGGGATAAATGGGATTGTAGTTTCATCCGGGCTATAGACGAGGGGATTGAAATTCGAATCCTATCTTAGTTATAGCTAAGTTTGCGGGTAATTATTGGGGCTTAAAAAAAAACAGGGTTCAAAATCCGGAGGTACGTAATTATTCTCAAGAGAATGCATGTTTTGTTTGGGATTGTTGATGAAGGAGTGCTGGATTGTGATACTTGATTGAATTGTCATAGGTCGCTAAACATTCTTAGGATGGATTCTTTTGAAGTTGCACAAAACTGGAATAACATGGTACACACACACGTTTATGTTAAACTGATAGTGTATTGTGAACAATCAAAAGTTTGTGGTTTTAAATTTTTGAATGTGGGAACTTTTCGGAGGCTGTGCACGTTCATGATTCATTCTTACTTTTGTAGTTGTTTGCATATTGTTTTGCATGTCTTGCTCGAGGCGAGCAAGATTTAAGTAGGGGGTGTTGATAAGTGCATTTTGTGTGCATTATTTTATGTCTATTTTGCATGAATTCATATGGTTTCATGTGTGTTTTTATATGTTTTATTTGTAATTAATCTCATGCATGAGCATTTCACTCTCCGGGTTAATTTTGTAGGAAAATTGGTTTTTGAAGAATGAATTACAGAGCAGCCTTGATCAAAAATTAAAATTTAACTTTTGGGAGATCCGAATCAAATCTTTACCGTCCAAATTAAATTTCAAGATGTTTTGAAGATGTTGTCAAAATTTCAGCTCAATCCGACGGTTAGAACTCACGTTATGATTTTTTCAAGATAACTGCGCACTGAAAATTGGAGGCAGAAATTTTCAAGCCATGGCGTGATTTTTCCTGCGCCGTGGCGTGAACCAAGGATTTTGAAGAAGTGAAAACAGAAATTTTCAGGCTATGGCGTGACTTTTTTGAGCCATGGCGCGACGCGGACTGAAAAAATATTAATTTTCTAACATTAAAAGTTGCTATTTTTTGGGGCTTTATTGGATGAGCTTTCAACCACATATAAAAGGGGAACTATCAGACGTGAGAAAGGGTTCCGAAGTTCCACACATCAGAAACGCAAGGGAGGAGGCGGCCATCCAAGGAGAAGAACGTGAAGAGGGAAGAAACTTGAAGAACTCAAGAATCGCAACACTAGTTTTCTCTTCTTTCTCTTATTTTTGTTGGGATTTAGGGGATCCTACTCCCAAAACTTTGTTTTGATTTCTTCTTGAAGATTGAATTTGATTTTTATGCATTCTTGATTATATTACTGTGTTTATTGATTATTTGGAGATTGATCAACTTCGAATTGATTTTATGTGTTATAATTGATACTGAAAGGAGATTTTATAACATGATAGGGTAATATAGTCCATGTATCTACAACTTGCATAGACATATGAGGTTAGATACATGTTCATAGTCATAGTCCAATAGGTCGAAAGCTAGAGGATTTCACAAATCGTAATGCAATTGCAATTGTTAAATAACACAAGGGCACTTGGTTATTGCAATTTGTTAATTAGATTAATATAACTCGACAGAGTATATTGATAGATTAGGGAATTCCGTCAAAAGCATGACTTGAGAACTGAATTTCAATCATTAGAGAAGAAAAAGGGGTAGGTGAACCGAGATCCTAACAATCGTTTATTTATTTTCTGAATTTAATTTTATTATTTTGTTTTTTTTCCATCTTTTATTTTAGTTTATTAATTTATTATCATCTTATCTTAATTAACTAAAGAATAATACTTGAGTAATTTCGTCATACATCAATCTCTGTGGGACGATACTCGTACTTTGTACACTATATTATTACTTGACTCGTGCACTTGCGATATATTCGAGCTTAATTGATATATATATTTAGGTTGATTTTCAGTGGTAGTATTTGCTCGACCAAGTTTTTGGCGCCATTGCCGGGGATTGAAATAGACAAATTTTACTTTTTGTTATTTTCTTTAGTTAATTTCTTTTTTTTTATTTATTCTATTTTATTCCTGCGTGATCTATCGTTGTATATTCTATTCTTGCAGGAATTCATCTTGCGTAATACTTTGAGATGATCCATCTACAAGTATTCACGAGTTTTATCCAACAACATGGAGAGCCAACAAAGATTTTCTCTTCCTATGTTTACCAGCTGTTATGGGGTGTTGTTGAGGTGACGAGTTTAAACCACATTTATCTGGTCAAGCTTGAGGGCACATGGAACAAACACCCATTGGTGGTGTCATATGACACTTACTTTGGACGTCAATCGCTCTTTGATGAGTGCTTCTGAGGGTCGAGCCAAGGACTGAAAATCAGGCGCTACTTGGGAGGCAACCCAAGAATTCTAATTCTTTCTGTTTTGTTTATTTAATTTCAGTTTTTTATCTAGTGTCGTTTCATGTTGAGTTGATCATGTTTAATCCCTCAATTTTTGGATTTTTAAGGTAATATATAAGAATATTGATGGCCTAAGAAATATGGTGCAGCAGCGGCAGATGGATATACACTACGATGAATGACCAGGGGAGTGTTATTTTGTTTACATTGTGTTTATTTTTGTTTTGCATTTGTTCGTTTCTCATTCTGTTCATTATTATAGAGCATTGAGGGCAATGCTTTGGATAAGTATGAGGGGGTGTTATTTAGTTTTGTTTCGTTCGTCATTATGTTTTTCATTCATATGGTTTAGATTATTGCATATAGTTCGTATTCATGCATATCATTATGTTTTGTGTTTGTGTTATGTGAATAAGTAGAATGATGACTGTTAGCCGATGATGATAGAGTTGAAAAAAATTGTTTTTGAAAAAATGTTGCTTTTGATTGAACATGAGAAGTTGTTGGTTGAATCGTAAATCATATTAAGCACGCATGTTAGATTGGTGTAGTGTAGCAAAGTAATTGATGAAGTTCGTGTTTGTTTGACCATTGCATGACAATAGATGTTTGTTGATCATGATAGTGTCTTTGGATTCTTGATAGTTGTTAGACATTGCATGTATAATCTTGGGCATACCTATAAAATTTTTTTTTTTTGAAAAAAAAACTTTTGTTGAAAATTAAGTTGACTCCATCCGGGTTACGAGCGAGGGATTGAAATCCTAATCTCTTGTTCTTGACTAAGTATGCGGAGTTCATGAGATTAATAAAAAATTTTAAAATAACAATTCCATCCGGGTCTGAAAAATGGTTGAAATACTAATCAATTTTCCATAGCTAAGTTTGCGGGATAAATGGGATTGTAGTTCCATCCGGGCTATAGACGAGGGGATTGAAATTCGAATTCTATCTTAGTTATATCTAAGTTTGCGGGTAATTATTGGGGCTTAAAAAAAACCGAGTGCAAAATCCGGAGGTACGTAATTATTCTCAAGAGAATGCATGTTTTGTTTGGGATTGTTGGGATGAAGGAGTGCTGGATTGTGATACTTGATTGAATTGTCATAGGTCGCTAAACATTCTTAGGATGGATTCTTTTGAAGTTGCACAAAACTGGAATAACATGGCACACACACACGTTTACGTTAAACTGATAGTGTATTATGAACAATCAAAAGTTTGTGGTTTTAAATTTTTGAATGTGAGAACTTTTCGGAGGCTGTGCACGTTCATGATTCATTCTTACTTTTGTAGTTGTTTGCATATTGTTTTGCATGTCTTGCTCGAGGGCGAGCAAAATTTAAGTATGGGGGTGTTGATAAGTGCATTTTGTGTGCATTATTTTATGTCTATTTGGCATGAATTCATATGGTTTCATGTGTATTTTTATATGTTTTATTTGTAATTAATCTCATGCATGAGCATTTCACTCTCCGGGTTAATTTTGTAGGAAAATGGGTTTTTGAAGAATGAATTACGGAGCAGCCTTGATCAAAAATTAAAATTTAACTTTTGAGAGCTCCAAATCAAATCTTCACCGTCCAAATTAAATTTCAAGATGTTTTGATGATGTTGTCAAAATTTCAGCTCAATCGGATGGTTAGAACTCACGTTATGATTTTTTCAAGATAACTGCGCGCTGAAAACTGGAGGCAGAACTTTTCAAGCCATGGCGTGATTTTTCCTGCGCCGTGGCGTGAACCGAGGATTTTGAAGAAGTGAAAACAGAACTTTTCATGCTATGGCATGACTTTTTTGAGCCATGGCGCGACACGGACTGAAAAAATATTAATTTTCTAACATTAAAAGTTGCTATTTTTTGGGGCTTTATTGGATGGGCTTTCAACCACATATAAAAGGGGACATATTAGACGTGAGAAAGGGTTCCGAAGTTCCACACATCAGAAACGCAAGGGAGGAGGGGGCCATCCAAGGAGAAGAACATGAAGAGGGAGGAAACTTAAAGAATTCAAGAATCGCAACACTAGTTTTCTCTTCTTTCTCTTATTTTTGTTGGGATTTAGGGGATCCTACCCCCAAAACTTTGTTTTGATTTCTTATTGAAGATTGAATTTGGTTTTTATGCATTCTTGATTATATTACTGTGTTTATTGATTATTTGGAGATTGATCAACTTCGAATTGATTTTATGTGTTATAATTGATACTGAAAGGAGATTTATAACATGATAGGGTAATATAGTCCATGGATCTACAACTTGCATAGACATATGAGGTTGGATACATGTTGATAGTCATAGTCCAATAGGTCGAAAGCTAGAGGATTCCACAAATCGTAATGCAATTGCAATTGTTAAATAACACAAGGACACTTGGTTATTGCAATTTATTAATTAGATTAATATAACTCGACAGAGTATATTGATAGATTAGGGAATTCCGTCAAAAGCATGACTTGAGAACTGAATTTCAATCATTAGAGAAGAAAAAGGGGTAGGTGAACCGAGATCCTAACAATCGTTTATTTATTTTTTGAATTTAATTTTATTATTTTGTTTTTTTTTTCATCTTTTATTTTAGTTTATTAATTTATTTTTATCTTATCTTAATTAACTAAAGAATAATACTTGAGTAATTTTGTCATACATCAATCTCTGTGGGACGATACTCGTACTTTGTACACTATATTATCACTTGACTCGTGTACTTGCGATATATTCGAGCTTAATTGATATATATATTTAGGTTGATTTTCAGTGGTAGTATTTGCTCGACCAGTAAGCAATTACAGAGGCAGAAACTCAGCAAAAGGCCTCCGCTCGATCGGTAAGATCTCACCGATCGAGCGGTGACAGTCTTGGGCAAAACACAGTGCAAAACTTAATCAAACTCAATCTAAATCATGCATAACCCAAACAACATTCATCCAACATTAAACAAGCTTCAACATGAGATAGCCTAATGTTATACAATACAAAGCATAACAAGTGCGAAACCAATCTAAGTTCGATGATAGGGTTCGTTCGACTATCCAAAATAATACAACCCAAAAGGTACAATCCTACGACACAAGGTGTCTCACTTCTATCATCTCACCCCAAGCTAACCAAGACGACTCGATCCAGCTCCTGATCCTCCTATTGCCAAGTACACATACAAACAAAGACAACAGCCGGATAAACCGGTTAGAAATATAATCGTAAGTAAAAGGGACAGGCATGCAATTTCAGATAAACACCTCAGATTGAATTGTAATAATCAATAACAAATCAAATGAGAATGAATGAATGCATGACTTCAAAACTCGGGACTATCAAATCAGATAATCGAAATATCAATCGGTATTCGGTTGGGATCCCAGGGCCAAGTCTTCACAACAACTCACCGACAGACCCATTCGGGGTGGAAGTCGTTCAACTCAACCCTTAGACTTTAGAGCAACTATAAGAAGTATTCTGGCACTTGGAAAATCTCGAAATCCAAGACCACTTCAAATAGCTCCCTAAATCGTCTATTTCAAAAACGAATCGAATATTCGGCTCAATATGAATGCAAGTGCAAATAAAATAATCAATCAAGTTCACACAAGCAAATAACATGCAGTATGTGCTTTTTGGGGCTCGAGAAACAATCGAACTCGAGTATTCTACCCCATTTGAATCAATGTTGTCTTTTACCTTTACTCGAGGCTTCAATCAATCTTGTCAATCAAAAGAAGAATTCGATTCAATAGCTATTCGGATTCGAAACTCAAAGTCGATAAACAAATACTATACCGTCTTCAACTTCAATCAGTTTAAAAGCCTCAAAGCTTGGTTCCAACTCGAATCTATTCAATCAAACTCTGAAAACATCGAATATGGATTCAATATCAAACTCATAACTCGAACTAACTTGAGAACCAAACCGAAACAACAAAACCGATAATCCAAACTCAATTTCGACGGTATAACGGCTATAAACGGTCCAACCAAAATATCCAACAACAACAACCAACTCCAATCAACTCATATCAACCTCTCAATCAACAAAACAAACAAAAATCCAACAAAATCTCAAACCCCATTTTTGAAATAATGCCTCAAAAATCATATAAAATCCAAACTTCGTTCTTTTTCCAAATCGACTTCGAATACACGATCTATGCTAGCTCAAGCACAACATACTCCAATATTATCAAATTCTGACAAACCAACACAATCAAAGTTTGAGGATCGTAGCAAAACTTACGTCAAAACGAAGTCCTCGTAGCGGTGATCGTGAATCTCGACTCGGAATCAAAATTTAACGGTCGGATCGTGCGAATCAAACGGATGAAAAGCTTGAGGAATCGCCTTTCATGGCTTCCAACAGTACGTACGAAAAAGAGAGGAAGAGAGGAGGGGAATGATGTGATTTTATGGCCAACTTGCATGATAATATAAATAAAATCCCATCTTTGCATTTCAGTCCTTTAATTCTACAAAGTTTGCTAAATGGCCCCTGCAAAATAACAAAACGGCCCTCAACCACTGAAAACCCTGATTAACTAAATTAAATTCAATTATAATAAAATCGGGGCATTACATTGTTCTTGGCAGAGTTCTGATCGTTTATTCTCTGTCGATTTTGAAATAGAGCGACGTTCAGAATTGTTAAGATTTTTGGAAGCCTATTTTCGAAAATGAGGATTTTGAGATGTGTTGAATTTGAGTTGTTATTGTTGTCTTAGAATTGATATGAGTTGATATCGATATTGAACTGCTGTCCGTGTTTCCGATTTGATCAGATTATAGCCGTTATGCCGCCGGTTTGAGTTTTAGAGATTTTGAACCGCTTTGAATCATAGAACTTTGGCTATTGAGTTTTGATCATCTTTGTAGATCTTTCTTGCCTCCGTAAAGATTCGTTTGGAGTTTGTCGAGCCCTGTGTTAGCAGCATTGGACCGTTGAAGAGTTGGACGGAGAGCGGTAAAGAGTTTACCTTGAGCCTTGTTGTTGTTTAGGTTGTATAGATTTTGATATAACCTCTTTTGTAGCGTATCCAGAGTTGGAGCTACTTGCTTTGAAAGGTACAAGAAGTCATAGTTAGCGGGATAGCATACTCGGGCCCGCAATTGGTTCTCGAGTTTTTCCTTTAAAAATCACATACTTGCATCAATACTTGTTCTAGCATGTGGAACTTGTATTTTGTTGTTAATTGAGCTTTTGTTATGTGGTTTAATATTTATGTTTTCTTATGCATTTATCTTGAGCCAAACCTTTGATTTTTCGTGCAGAACGACCCTTTTTGTGTAGACGTTTTGGGGGCTATACTATGAGTGGCCTGGGTGTAGAGGTTCACCTAGAGTCAGCATACTCCTTATAGTCGCACCAAAGTCTAGGGGAGTGGGATACGTGACACCACCTCTATTGGGAGAGTCGGTGAGTTGTTACGTGATCTCATCCTTGGGATCCCAAAAGCATAACAGCAATCCCTCGTTTATCAAAATTGATATCCCGATTTAAAGATATGCATATCATTCGTTTTGATTTGATTATGTTGTCTTGAAAGCATGTTGTAGATATATTACTTGTATTACTTGTTATGTTGCTTTTATTGGGAATATCATTCTCACCGGAGTTATTTGACTGTTGCTTTGTTTTGTATATGTACTTGGCAACAGGTGGGGCATGATCAAGTCTGCGAAGACCTGGTTAGCATCAAGAGGGAGAGATAGTAGTGGGACTCGGTTTAGAAGTCGTGTCAGCATGTCTACCTAGTTTATGTTGGAACATATTTAGATCTCGAACTTCGTTATTTATGTTGTATTGAATTTGCGAGCCCTGAGGTTGTATGTCGTCGTTGCATGTACTATGAACCTCGTTATGCATTTTTATGTATTGATTGGCTTTTGGATTGAGTTGCCAAACTCATTTTTCTGGTTTTCTGTTCTGTTCCTTTTTGCAGCAGGGGGGGCCCGGTCGGCAGTTTTTAGCAGACCGAGCGCACCCCCCTTTGAGAAAAACAGCAGGGCCCGCGCCCGAGCTATAGTTTTCTACCGCCCGAGCGGGACACCCCTTTTTTTTAAAAAAAACTTTATTTGCTTTTAATCTTGGATCTTGTATTCTATATTGTTGTTTAATCCGAGATTATATGTTTAGAACCGAGGTCTCAGAGTTTATGTAAGGCCCGAGATTATTTATTTTAATCCAAGATTATTTAATTTAATCCGAGATTATTTAATTTTAATCCGAGTATATATTTAATTTAGGAATATTTAGAGTTTCGATTTAAATTCTAATATTCTTAAATTATTTAGGATTGAAATTGAATTAAAATAAGGGCCAATGACCGAATTGCAAATACTGAAGAATTGAGGGGCTAAAATGCAATTATAATGGAGGTTATCCGCTTATGGTTTGATTTATCAGCATGTATACGTGTATTTCTCATAAGATTTCAGAAATTTGAACAGAGGAAGCCGAGATCTTCATATTTCTTTTGTTTTCTGATTTTCAAAACCCCGTAACTTTTGATTCGATCGTCCGATTTTGATTCCGAAAAGAGTTCTGGAATCCTTGCAACGAAGGCTTCGATTTGATTTAAGTCTTGATTTATTTCGGCATGTTTTGAAGATCAAAATCTGGTAGATATCAGAAATTGATGTTATGTATGTGTTCTTCGACATTTATACATTCCGATATCGAAACCGGACCGAAGAGTTTATGTTATTTGCACTTAATCATGATTTCCAGCTTATATTCGGTGCCTATAGCTGCTGGTATGAAGATTATGATGATGTTTTGTTGATAAATCAAGTATTTGATAGTTATATTTTATTTTGATATTTCGTCGGTTATCGATTTTCAATCTCTACGCTGTCGATTCGTGTTTTGAGACCGTTTTGATAGTCGATGATTGAGCTGAGACGTTATTTGAGATGTTGTTAATGTTGTAGCAATTGTATTCTTCAATTTCAGACTATTTTTGAAGGCTAACGACTCAAGACCTTGAATTCGAACCGAGGAAGAGGAAGTCGAGGTTGAAGTAAGTTTGATTGTAAATATATTGATGATTTTGAATCGATTTTGAAATAATAGAGTTGAATGAAGTTTGATATGAATGTTTTGATTGTATGTTTCAGATTTGAAGCGTTCAAAACCAAGACAATACGAAGGTATAAGACGACATTGCAAGTCAGGGATTTGAAACTCGAGAATGAAGCTTCTTGAGTTGTCCCGCCAAAATCACATACTTGTTTATCGTTTTGATTTGATTTGATGTTGTCGATCCATCTCAGGTAGTGAATATTTGAATTTGATATGTTGTTGATATGATATGTATGGAATTGATTCTATTGCCAAGGTCTAAGGTGACCTTATTTTCTAGTCAAGAATGGCTACGATAGATGGATATCCATGTCAAGATCGTTTACAAATATTGATGGCAATGACGTTTTATGAATCAATTCTTAATTGATATATGTGTTATTTACTCTATTGTTGAGTCGATTATGAATAGATTCGATCTGATTTATTTAAAATTTTTTATATGTCGATTATACTGGGAATGATTTCTCACCGAAGTTTATCCGACTGTTGCTTTATTTTGTATGTGTGCATGACAACAGAGGGGGCAGGAGCTGGTCAGAGACAACATTGACAACTCAGGAGAGATTTTAGCACGTGAGGACATTTTAGTTGAAGTTTTGTTGTCTACAAACATCAAACATGTTAGAACCATGTTGGTTGGAATACACTTATGCCACTTGATATCGTTGTGTATTTTATCGCTTTTTAAATGATCCGTTTGATGTAATAAACGCATGACTTTATGCTCGATACTTGGTTTATGTATATATGCATGTTTGAGAATTGATAAACCATGTTTTGAGTAGGATTTTCATGATTTTGGGATTGGTTTTTCAGTTTTGACAGCAAAATGAAAGCTGCAGATTTTTCTGGAAATGAAGCCCGCTCGATCGGGTGAACTCATCGGATCGAGCGTGACCTGTAAATTTTCAAAACAGAGAATTTTATTTTTGGGCTCGCTCGATCGTGTGAGTTCGCGGGATTGAGCGCAACCAAAGTATGCTCAGACCCGAGAGTTTGCAACTCCTAGCTCGCTCGATCTGATGAACTCAACCGATCGAGCGAGGTGAAAGATTAAAATTTTTTTTTTAGCATTTGGTTTGAGTATTATTTTAAAGACTTGATTAATTGTTTAATTAATCATTAATTGTCCTAAGATGAGATTAGCAACCTGAGGTCCCCACAACGGATGGTATCAGAGCTTAAGTTTCTCGGACTGAGAATAGATGAGCGGGGTAGATCGAGTCTTGTATTCTGATTTATTTATTCTTGAAACATGTTTATTATCTGAACTGATTTACAGCTTTGAGAATGCATGCTATCTGCTTATATGATTTGGATGGAACCATGTTTTGACTGAGACTGAATCAGAACTCGATCTCTTGAGAAGACATTATCGTGCTAATCAGAGGAGGGACTGCGACAGAATTGTGTATATGATGATGAATTGTGCACTAATCTGTTTAATTATTAGATATGCCTCTCCTTCAAGTACCGCAGACTAGACAGACTTTGGCGATGAATCAGCCAGAGCAGACTAATGCAGCACAGACAGTACCACAGGTCCCAGTAACAGCACCTGAACTAGGACAGGGTAGTACTTCTGTTGATATGATGAGTGGTGATGCAAATCCAATGGAAAAACTGCTGAAACGATTTCAGTCCTTCAATCCGCCAAAACTACAAGGCACTGAGAACTCTGTTGATTGTGAAAATTGGTTGGAGGATATCGAGCAGTTATTTGAATCCCTTGACTATACATATGATCGTCGTGTGAGACTGGTAATTCATCAACTACATGGTCTTGCCAAAAGTTGGTGGATAGCAACAAAGAGAGTGTTTGAAAATCAAGGTACTGTTATTACCTGGTTTGTATTTCAAACTTCTTTCTATCAACGGTTCTTTCCTGTTTCTTATCGAAAGGACAAATGAGCAGAGTTTGCAAGTTTGCAACAGAGACAGTTAAATATCGAAGAATATGTTGCAAAGTTCACTAGCCTGTTGAAGTTTGCTCCACATATTGCTGTTAGTGATGAAGATCAAGCCGATCAATTTATAAATAGCTTGAATCCAGATGTGTTCACTCTTGTAAATTCGGGAAGACCAAATACCTTTGCCGATGCTCTGAATCGTGCAAAAGGAGATGAAGCAGGTATAATGAGGCAATGAGGAGTACAGTTTTTACCACAGCCGATGAGACAACCCCAAGAGCAGCCACAGATTCCACCACCACCTCGATTTGATGCTGGAGGTAGCAGTAGTGGTAAGAAAAAAATTCTTTAAAGGAAAAAAGTAAACAGTTTAAACGTCCAGGTGGTAGTTCTTCTAGTTCAAGTGGATCCAAACAGTCGAGAGTTGGACAGAGGTCTGAAGTTTACTGTACTAAATGCGGCAGTCGCCATACCAATGAACAGTGCAGAGAAGTGTTTGGAAGCTGCCATATGTGCAACCAGACCGGTCATTTTGCGAGAGTGTGCCCACAACGAGGTTCTGGAAGTGCACAGGGTACTAGATCGTCTAGATCAGTAACACAGGCTGAGAGACAAGGTTCTTCTGTGCATTCATTTCAACCACAACCAGTAGCACAAGGTAGAGGAGGAGAAGGAGGTCAGTCAGTGAATCAACCTCCAAGGCAACAAGCTCGAGTGTTTGCATTGACTGAGGAGCAAGCACAAGCCGCACCTGATGATGTGATTGCAGGTAACTGCTCTATTTATGGTTATCCTGCATATGTGTTAGTCGATACAGGTGCCTCACACACATTTATATCTGAGCAATTTGTTGCATTGCATGAATTTCCTGTTGAACCCTTAGCTATTGTAGTGTCTATTTAATCTCATTTGGGAAGAGGTATCATATCAGTGAAGTCTGTACGAAATTGTGCATTACAGTTTGAGGGTCATGAGATTGAGATTGATTGTGTTGTACTCGGTTTATCTGATTTTGATTGTATAATCGGTATTGATATGTTAACCAAGTACAGAGCTACAGTTGACTGTTTTAAGAAGATTGTAAGATTCAGACCTGATATGGCTGATGAATGGAAATTCTATGATAAGGGATCACGAGCCAGAATTCCTTTGATATCTGTTCTTTCCATGACTGATTTATTGCAGAAAGGAGCGGAAGGATTCCTTATTTATGCAGTTGATATACTGAATACTAGCCCAAAATTGGCTGACTTGCCAGTGGTTAGTGAATTTGCTGATGTTTTCCCTGATGAGATTCCAGGATTGCCTTCGTTTCGAGAGGTATAATTCAGTATAGAATTGATTCCAGGTACACAGCCGATATCGAAAGCACCTTACCATATGACACCAATTGAATTGAAAGAACTGAAAGAGCAGCTTGAAGATTTGTTAGCCAAAGGTATCAGACCGAGTTTTTCTCCTTGGGGAGCTCCGGTATTGTTTGTCAGAAAGAAAGACGGATCGATGAGATTGTGTATTGACTAACGGCAATTGAACAAGGAAATGGTAAAGAATCGATATCATTTACCTCGTATCGATGATTTATTTGATCAATTGCAGGGTTCGTCAGTATATTCGAAGATTGATTTACGATCTTGTTATCATCAACTGAGGGTAAGAGATGAAGATATCCCTAAGACTGCATTTAGAACTAGGTATGACCATTACGAATTTATAGTCATGCCTTTTGCTCTAACGAATGCACCAATAGTATTTATGGGATTGATGAATAGAGTATTTCAAAATTATCTAGATGATTTTGTAATCATATTTATCGATGATATTTTGATATACTCTAAGAATTTGTGTGATCATGCTGACCACTTAAGAACATTTTTGAAGACGTTGAGAGAGGAGAATGTGTATGCTAAGCATTCAAATGTGAGTTTTGGTTGCAACAGTTGGTATTTCTGGGTCATATTATTTCAGGAGATGATATTTCTGTTGATCCAAGCAAAGTGGAAGCAGTGATCAGTTGGCAGAGACCGACATCGGTGCCGGAGATTCGAAGTTTTATGGGCTTATCAGGCTATTACCGTCGATTTATCAAAGACTTCTCGTCTATTGCAAAACCTATTACACAGCTTACACAGAAAAATGCACCGTTTGTGTGGTCTGAAGCGTGTGAAACTAGTTTTCTTGAGTTGAAGAGAAGATTGACTACAACACCAGTCTTGACAATCCCTTCAGGCACTGGTGATTTTGTTGTTTATTGTGATGCTTCTCACCGAGGTTTGGGATGTGTTTTAATGCAAAAGGACACGTTGTCGTTTATGCTTCTCGACAACTGAAACCTCATGAAGTCAGATATCCAATTCATGATCTTGAATTTGCAGCCATTGTATTTGAGTTGAAAATTTGGCGACATTATTTATATGGTGAGAAATTTGAAATCTTTTTTTTATCACAAGAGTTTGAAGTATCTGTTTTCACAATCTGAGCTGAACATGAGACAAAGAAGATGACTCGATTTATTGAAGGATTTCGACTGTGAAATCAAATATTATCTCGAAAAATCGAATGCAGCAGCTGATGCCCTAAGTAAGAAGGTATGTGCTTTATCCTTGTCTACTATAGATGTATCTAATTTGATTGAAGATTGTAGTAACCCGGAACCCATTTTAAGATAATAATATGTTAAACATGATTAAGGGTTGGTAATTGATCTATTTCGGAGTGTTATTGGACTTCGGAAGAGGAATTTGGGCTTTTGACTTTGGGCCAGATCGGAAGCTCCGATCCCAGTTCGGAAGCTCCGATCCTGACCACTTCGGAAGCAGATCGGATGCACGGAGATCGGACGTTCCGATCAGGAACGGAGGTTCCGATCTCAGCCAGCCAGCAATGCTCGATGACTCAGCCGTGAGTTTTGACAAGTGTTGATCGGGGGTTCGATCGGAAGTTCCGATCCCGGAACGGTGGTTCCGATCCCGACGTGTCGGACATGCACAGAATGAGCTGGAATCGGAAGCTCCGATCCTGAGATCGGTGGTTCCGATCGTTGCCGAGATTTTGGCTATAAATAGGGCTCATTTGCTTCAGTTTTGAAATACGAATTCCCGAGTTTCCTTCTTTAGTTATATAGTGTGAGATATACACTTGAGGGCCCTATCGGTTATAATAGAGGTTCTGGAATAACCAAGGTGTGGTTATAGTCATCCGGGACTAGCGACTCCAAAGGGCTAACTACGGACGAAGGTATGGTCCGGGAATCTATTTAAGTTTTGGGAGTACTTATTAGCTTAGTTAAGGCTTATAGAATTTATGTAGTGATACGGTGAACTTTTGAATATAGGCTTGGAACCTAGGATCTATTATACTTGAACTAGCCTAGAGGTACGTACACATTGACTGAGATTGCCAGCGAGTATACATGTTTATATGTTGCATTTATTTGGCATTATTATATGGCATGATGTATGATTTACCGTTTTCTATACTCATATGTCATGTGCATATACACGTTGAGCCTATACCTTGTTATACCTGATTATAGAGCCGCTCAGCTCTATACTCGATAGTCTGTCACTGAGAGTACCGCGACGGCGGGGGCATTTATGTCTGTCTACTCTGGTGTACTAGACGAGTGTGGTTGCACCCAGAGGTTGATCCGTGCGGTGGCAGCACTCATATGGCGCCGGTTCTGAGCATGACTTTTCAGATGACCCTGTACCAGTCATCATGTTGCATGCATTATATACATATGTTTACTCATGTCTATGTACTGGGCGTAGCGCTCACGTCCTAGTTGTTATCTTGGACACCCTATTCCATCGGGCAGGTCGCAGGATGGACGGAGCTGGTAGTTCAAGGCAGGACTAGGGAGCAGGAGCTTTGAAATTTTTATACAGCATGATTTATTAGCTGTATAAATGTTTACTTTTAATAATTTCGATACGGTTGTATCACTATAGATTTAAGCCTGGATTATATTACTAAGCTGATATGTAAATTATGGATTATGTTTCCGCACGTTTTTACTCTGTTAAGTATTTTGTTGTATTAAGTTTAATGCATGCTATTAGTTGCCAGTTAGTAGGTGATTCCATGCAGGGTCACTACATTTTTGGTATCAGAGCCAGGTTAGATTTTGGGATTAGTACTTGGGATTGAGTTTAGTCTTGAGTAATTCTTGCGCATTTGGGATTTTAATGTGCAATTCTTTTCAGGATATGGCTGACGAGAGTCACGGTAGTGTTGGCCAGGGAGGTGGTCATCATCATCGTCGCCATCATCATCAGGATGATCAACATCGTCCTCATGAGGGTCGACGTTGCTATACTATTAATAAGTTTATGCAGGTAGGACCGAAACCCTTAGTGGGAGGCGAGAATCCTGAACAAGCTAGAAGCTGGATGTCTAAACTTGAGAGCACGTTCCGAGCTTTTGAGTGTACTGAGGAGCAGAAACTGGAAGTTCTAGAATTCGTTCTAGAGGATAGAGCACGTTTTTGGTGGGATGCCAAGGTTGCTCAGGCACGTACTGAGAGAGGACATGTGACTTGGGGGGATTTCTGTCGGGAGTTTCAGAAATTATATTTTCCTCCGGCTGTTCGCCAAGCACGATCTATGGAGTTGCTTACTTTGAGGCAAGGATCAATGACTATTGATCAGTATCAACAGCGATTTCTTGATCTGCTACCTTTCAGTCCTCATATCAATGAGAGTGATGCGTCGAAATATGATATCTTTCTGCAAGGCCTGAACCAAGATATCTACTCTCAGGTTGTCGTCTGTGATGACCCGGTATCTTATGAGACTTTGGTGAACCGTTGCCGTCTTGTGGAGACCAGCAACAGGCGTGCACAGTTGATGATGTCAGCACAGCCTAGTGGATTTATTGAGCCTCGAGCTCAACCTGTTGTGCCATCCGGACCTACGTCTTCTTCTACTCCTACTACTTCATCTGGATCTCGTGGTTCACGAGGTATGTTCCGTTTTGGGAAGAAGAAGAAGAAAGAGGAGTTTTGTAGCCATTGTGGTGGGAAGCATCCTGCAGCTTCATGTCGGAGAGCTACTGGTGCTTGTTATATTTGCGGTCAGCAGGGACATCTGCGGAGAGATTGTCCTCAGCGCATGGGTTCTGCTAGTGGATCGGGATCCCAGGTTGGATCTCAGGCTTCTATTTTTCCACGTCAGCAGCCAGCACCACAGAGTTCTTCTGGTTATCGTCCCCAGACTCAAGGGCAAGTGTTTGCTTTGTCTCAGGAGCAGGCTACGGAGGGAAGCGATCGCATGTTGGCAGGTAACTTCTTGTTATGTGGTATTCCTGCACTTGTATTAATTGATACTGGATCATCGCATTCCTTTATTTCTAGTCGCTTTGTTAAGAGACATAGATTACCTTATGTATCATTAGATATGGATTTAGTTGTATCTACTCCGTTGGAGCAAGAGATAGTAACTAAGCGTCTAGTGATGGGTTGCCTTCTGGAGTTTGAGGGTAATGTGTTATCGGCTAATTTGATGATATTAGCGATGACGGATTTTGACTGTATCTTGGGAATAGATATGCTGACTTTGTATCACGCTACTGTGGATTGTTATCAGCGTCTGGTACAGTTTCATCCTGTTGAGGGTGATAGTTGGTACTTTTATGGTGAGGGTGCGCAACCTCCGATGCCACTTGTTTCGGCTCTGAAGGCATGTCATGTCTTGGAGTCAGGTGGGGAGGGCTACCTCATCTATGCAGTTGATATGTCCATGAGTAGTACGGGTATTGATCAGCTACCGGTTGTCAGCGAGTTTCCTGACGTATTCCCTGATGAGATTCCTGGTTTTCCTCCGGTTCGAGAGGTTGAATTTGGTATTGATCTAGTACCAGGAACTACGCCTATATCCCGAGCACCTTATCGTCTGGCACCGTCAGAGATGAGGGAATTGAAACAGCAGTTGCAAGATCTACTTGATAAGGGATATATTCGTCCAAGTGTTTCTCCGTTGGGAGCACCTGTTTTGTTTGTCAAGAAGAAGGATGGATCGATGCGATTATGTATTGATTACAGGCAGTTGAATCGTGTCACCATCAAGAATAAGTATCCTTTGCCGCGGATTGATGATCTGTTCGATCAACTACAGGGTACTTCTGTTTATTCGAAGATAGATCTGAGATCTGGATACCATCAGATGCGGGTACGAGACTCAGATATATCTACGACTGCTTTCAGGACCAGATACGGGCATTATGAGTTTCTGGTGATGCCATTCGGTTTGACGAATGCACCGACAGTCTTTATGAATCTAATGAATCAGGTATTTCGAGATTATCTGGATAGATTTGTCATCATTTTCATAGATGATATTCTTGTTTATTCTCATAATAAGGATGAGCATGCACATCATTTGAGAATTGTTCTACAGACGTTACGAGATAAGCAGCTATATGCGAAATTAAGCAAGTGTGAATTCTGGCTTGATCGGGTAGTATTTCTCGGTCATGTGATTTCTAATGAAGGGATATCTGTTGATCCTAGTAAGATAGAGGCAGTGCTGAACTGGTCTCGACCGACGACGGTTGCTGAGATTCGTAGTTTCTTGGGTCTAGCGGGATATTACCGTCGGTTCATCGAGAATTTTTCACAGTTGGCCAGGCCTTTGACTCAGCTTACACGGAAAGATGTTGCCTTCATTTGGTCCTCGGATTGTGAGGAGTCATTTCACGAGCTGCGTAGACGTCTTACTACTGCACCTGTGCTAGCTCTACCTTCTGGATCAGGAGGTTATGTTGTCTATACTGATGCCTCTGGTCAGGGGTTAGGATGTGTTTTGACACAGCATGGACATGTTATTGCCTATGCTTCTCGACAATTGAAGTTGCATGAGAGTAATTATCCAGTGCATGATCTCGAGTTAGCCGCCATTGTATTTGCGCTCAAGATTTGGAGACATTATCTTTATGGCGAGAAATTTGAGATATTTACGGATCACAAGAGTTTGAAGTATTTATTCACTCAGGCAGAGTTGAATATGCGACAGAGACGCTGGATGGATCTCCTGAAGGATTATGATTGTGAAATCAAATATCATCCAGGTTCTGCTAATCTTACTGCTGATGCCTTGAGTCGGCAAGTGAGACTGTCTGCACTTCAGACTAATGAAATATCTCATATTATTCAAGAATGTTGTTCATTGAGTTTTACGCTCAAGCACAAGAAAGGGAGGAATGGGGTTCGTTTGTATACTATTCTATCTGAGCCAGCATTGTATTCTCGAATCAGAGATGCTCAGATATCTGATGTTAAGACTCAGCGATTGGCACGTCTAGCCAATGGAGTTAATACATCTGGATTCTATTTTCAGGCAGATGGTTTATTGTGTCTATCCAATAGAGTGGTTGTACCTAATGTTGCGGAGCTCAGGAATGATATTCTATCTCAAGCTCACAGGAGTCGATTATCAGTTCATCCTGGAAGTATGAAAATGTATAAGGACTTGCGAACTAGATTCTGGTGGAAGGGAATGAAGCGAAGTGTTTATCAGTTTGTTTCGAGATGTTTGGTTTGTCAACATGTCAAAGCTGAACATCGACGACCAGGTGGATTACTGCAGAATCTTGAGATTCCCGAATGGAAGTGGGAGCACGTAACTATGGATTTTGTCACCCACTTGCCTATGACTTCACGTCAGTGTGATGCTATCTGGGTTGTCGTTGACCGTTTGACGAAATCAGCACACTTTATTCCTTATAACCGGGAGTATTCTTATGATCGCATGGCACGCTTATATATCCAGGAGATTGTGTGATTACATGGGATTCCAGTGAGTATCGTCAGTGATAGAGATCCGCGATTTACTTCACGTTTTTGGGGTAGTTTTCAGCAGGCGTTGGGTACCACTCTGAGTTTGAGCACGGCGTATCATCCGGAGACTGACGGGCAGTCAGAGCGCACTATTCGTACGCTGGAGGATATGCTACGTTCTTCTGTCATGGACTTTGGTTTATCTTGGCAGGATCAGTTACCTTTGATTGAATTTGCCTACAATAACAGTTATCATCGTAGTATTGATATGGCACCTTTCGAGGCATTGTATGGTCGACGGTGTCGTACTCCGTTATTCTGGAATGAAGTCGGGGAACGGCAAGTCGAGGGTCCTGAATTGGTGCAGCAGATTATAGACAAGGTAGATTTGATCAAGCATAGAATAAAAGTTGCTCAAGATAGACAAGCCAGTTATGCGAATATTCGCCGCAGGCCACTTCAGTTTGAGCCTGGTGAATATGTTTTTCTGCGAGTATCACCTTTCAGGAAGGTGATGAGATTCGGTGTGAAGGGCAAGTTGTCTCCTCGTTACGTTGGGCCTTTCCAGATACTGGAGAAGATCGGAGATGTTGCTTATCGTTTGGCTTTACCGCCATCTCTTTCCAGTATACACAATGTTTTTCATGTGTCGTTGCTTCGACAGTACATAGCTGATGAATCTCATGTGATTCAGTCTACTGATATTCAGCTAGAGCCAGATCTGTCTTTTGTTGAACGACCAATCTGTATCCTAGACAGGAAGGAGAAAGTTCTTCGGAACAAGACTATACCACTTGTGATGGTACAGTGGCAGCGCCGAGGCGTTGAAGAAGCAACTTGGGAAACTGAGAGTCGTATGCGAGCAGAATATCCTGAGTTGTTTGCTTTGTATTTTTGATTACCATATAAGATGTAATTACCGTTGTTGTAATAAGACATGGTTTGTTGTTTCATATTGTTATCTTGATTTATCTTTAGATGTTATTTCGCGGACGAAATATCTAAAGGTGGGGAGAATGTAGTAACCCGGAACCCATTTTAAGATAATAATATGTTAAACATGATTAAGGGTTGGTAATTGATCTATTTCGGAGTGTTATTGGACTTCGGAAGAGGAATTTGGGCTTTTGACTTTGGGCCAGATCGGAAGCTCCGATCCCAGTTCGGAAGCTCCGATCCTGACCACTTAGGAAGCAGATCGGATGCACGGAGATCGGACGTTCCGATCAGGAACGGAGGTTCCGATCTCAGCCAGCCAGCAATGCTCGATGACTCAGCCGTGAGTTTTGACAAGTGTTGATCGGGGGTTCGATCGGAAGTTCCGATCCCGGAACGGTGGTTCCGATCCCGACGTGTCGGACATGCACAGAATGAGCTGGAATCGGAAGCTCCGATCCTGAGATCGGTGGTTCCGATCGTTGCCGAGATTTTGGCTATAAATAGGGCTCATTTGCTTCAGTTTTGAAATACGAATTCCCGAGTTTCCTTCTTTAGTTATATAGTGTGAGATATACACTTGAGGGCCCTATTGGTTATAATAGAGGTTCTGGAATAACCAAGGTGTGGTTATAGTCATCCGGGACTAGCGACTCCAAAGGGCTAACTACGGACGAAGGTATGGTCCGGGAATCTATTTAAGTTTTGGGAGTACTTATTAGCTTAGTTAAGGCTTATAGAATTTATGTAGTGATACGGTGAACTTTTGAATATAGGCTTGGAACCTAGGATCTATTATACTTGAACTAGCCTAGAGGTACGTACACATTGACTGAGATTGCCAGCGAGTATACATGTTTATATGTTGCATTTATTTGGCATTATTATATGGCATGATGTATGATTTACCGTTTTCTATACTCATATGTCATGTGCATATACACGTTGAGCCTATACCTTGTTATACCTGATTATAGAGCCGCTCAGCTCTATACTCGATAGTCTGTCACTGAGAGTACCGCGACGGCGGGGGCATGAAAGAGTGGGTGCCCAGTGAGCCAACTTGTGGCTATGGGCTTTGATGACTCTTTGTACAAACGATCTTTTGTTTAATATAATCTACACTTTTATTAATGGCAATGACTTTATCTTTCTTCATATTGATATATTATGATATACTATTGTTGTTTTGATAAAGACCTTGAATATACTATAGTGTATGTAAGATGTGGTAGAACATGGGGATGTATATCATGAAATACATCTTATAGTCACTGTATATTCTAAACTGTTCCTAGTCGATTGAGCCGTCCGATAATAAGGATAAGGATCGCTCGAGTTTGAGACTAGCATTTGCGATGCGGAGTACCATGTTTCATTGGTAGGGAACATGGAGATGTTCGAAGCATGCAAATGGATATTCATAGGATGAATAATCGAACTACCCTATCCGGACTTTCCAAGTGGTTATCACTTATCGAGTGGATAAAGTCCGCGGTTTTGGTTGTACACCATTAGTCCTTACTACTTGAAACATCATGGAGACTCTATATGCTAGTACTGTGCTTTGACTCGTTTACCGACTCTATGGGGGTCATCAGGTGTCGGGATTGGGTACAGTTACAACACATATAGGAGTCGATGCATTGTTGTCAAGGATTCACCACATACTTGCGAGTGTGGATATCCTATGCGATCTGAGGAGATATTAGTGTGACGAATCTCTGGCCAGAGTACTTGATGTGATTTAAGAAATGGTTTCTTAGTAGCACATGCGATGTCACTAATTTGATCTTCAAGATGTATTGCATAGTTATCGAATCTTGAGCGACTCTCGATATACCAATGGTTGTTGATTCGATCGGGATATATGGATGAAGGGACCGTACTGTACGCTAACCAAAATCTACTGGTTATTGTAGGCACTATCAGTGATACCTAGGGAATCATGGGGCGATGTTGCTAGGCGCTTTACCATGATTCGTTGGGAAAGTCGGAAATCGTTGTTCCGAGTCACAAGGAGTTGTGAGCCCACGGCTAGCTGTATCCCTGAACCATTGAGGGTCACACAGTGTAATGGAGTTTTAATCCCCGTTGAGATAGTTAAATTTAAAGAGTTAAATTTAATGAATAAAGAAGTTGGACTTCTTAAATAAGAGTAAGGGAGTAGGATTTCCTAAAATGACATGGGGATGTACATTTTTGGAAACCACTGAATTCGGATTCAGGAAAATTTATCTTGACTTTAAAATGTGCAGAAATGGTTTCTGTGCACATTGGTAAAATCGGTTTATCAATTGGAGTCACGATGAATTTTATATTAATTTCTGAACATGCGGGCTTTGCTTGTCGGGCCTCAACTTATGACTAATGGGCCCTAAGGTGTTAGTGGCCTGCATTATAAATAAGTTATTGCAGTACAGAAATTACAGACAACTGGTCATAATTTTGAGAGCAAAATTTCGAAACCCTAGCCTTCTCTCAAGAATATTTCGGCCGACCCCTCCCTCTCTCTGTCAAAGAAATTCCGGTCTGTGATTTTGAATTGCAGTCTGGAATAAGCGAATCAAATTCGTTATTCTCTTCGCAGAAAACTTCTGATAGATTTTCTAGTGCAATCTATCAGAGGGATTAAACCTCCATTCGTGGACCTGATTGAAGGAGTTCATCGGTTCCAGGGAGAGACAACAAGAGCAGAGAAATCTGTTGGAGTCCAATAATCTCGATTCGAGATTGAAGGTAAAATTTAATAATTGTTATTTAAATTTTACACACATTTATAATTTAATCGTTGAACGGTTGATACCCACAATATGGAATTGTTCCATAATAAAATTTTTAAACTTCCGCTGCACCGGGTATCAATCGTGATTGATCTGAACGCCAGTTTACCAACAGTGGTATCAAAGCCAGGTTGCTCAAATCAAACGATTAAATTAATCGATTGTACAAAAATTTTTGAGTCTCGGTTTTTGAAACAAAATAAATATTTTTAAATAAAAATAAAAAAAAAAAATTTCGGGGCAAAACCCGGGCAGCGATTGGATCGCTGCCCGGTGGGGCAGCAATTGTTGCTGCCCCGTGCGCCGCCCACGGCGACGCACGGCGTCGCCCAGGGCGGCGCACGGCGCCGCCCATGGGCGACGCTCGGCACCGCCCAGGGCGGCGCACGGCGCCGCCAGGGCAGCAACTGTTGCTGCCCTAAAGGGGCAGCCGGGCTGCCCCGGCCCGCGCCCACGGGTGCGGGCCGGCCCGGGAGTGTCCCGGGCGGCCCGCGGGAAAAATTAAATTTTTATTTAAAATTAATTTTAATGTGTTAAAATTTTATTTTTGGTCCGGTCAAAAATTGTTTTTGATTGGTTCACGAGATTTCGGATCGAATTGTTCGAGTCCGTAAACTTTAAAATTGATTTTTGGATAAATTTGAATTTTTAGAAAATTTTAATATTTTATCCTTAAATTGAATTTTGAAATCAATTATTTTTGGTACAATTGATGATAAGATTTGATCTTATGAATATATTGAGTAAAATATGATTTTATCCATAAAATTGGATTTTGTAGATAAAATATGATTTTATTTGATAAAGAGATAAAATATGATTTTATATGTAAAATGAGATTTTATATATAAAATATGATTTTATCCTGTTTAAATTTGAATTGCCACTGCATGTTATCCAATAAATTAATTTTGAATTAAATGTTATTGGATAAGGATGATCGATTGCCATGACCAATTTTGTAGGTGTATGTTAGGAATTTACATTTTTTTTTATTTTTGTTGGTTTTATTAATGGGCCTGGTTTATGGCCCAGTATGAATGTCATATGTAATAAAAGTGGGCTTGGTTTATGGCCCGTTCCCACCCCCTAAAAATTTATCCCCTACTTGTCATTGTTATTTATTGTAAATACATTAGATTTAGTGGGAGATCAAGATTTGAAGATGGTGGGCCCAGCAGACAATAAAGACAGAAGAAATGTAAATTGGAAGCACATGTAATAGGATTGCATTGCATACTGCATATTACCTAGGATTGGACTAAGACTCGTGATTGGCAACCACGGGTCAATTAGAAATGGAATCGATCATCCTATATAATATATGATATTATGATTGTATGCATGTTTTAGACATAATTGCGTGAATCCGGCAAGCATGCAATAATTTGAAATTGATGAGACAAATTTTTATAATTAAAAATCCCTCATTTTAAATATGATTTAAAATTGATATCAAGATAAATAAAGGAAATTTAAATTTGTTTAAATATTCCTACCTTCCATCAACGGTCAATGTATGAGATGCTACCCGCGGATATGGTCCGGCTCATATTATTGGGGGGGCCCGTTCGTCAGAAAGCTGTACATTGGATCGACAAATGTTGTAAGTTGGGTGGAACTCCCATGGGATCGGCTCATATTATTGGGGGATCCACATGGCGACCGTCCATCACAACTTAATATTGATGGGTCATCTTGACATGTCACTTTAAACGGCGTCATATTATTGGGCCCTTATTGGACATGAGGTAAACACATGGGGGTTGCTTTGGAAGCAATTGGGCTCTACCTTTTGAGAATTATGGTTGGCTGATATTATTCGGGACCATAAGTTTGTCAATTGGACTCCATGTTCTCACTAAGAAAAAAGTTTCCCGTTTTCACTAGAGGGTAGTGAAATCGTTAAAATAGTGGGAGTGAGATTCATAAAATTAAATTCGCCAATTTTATGTCTTAGTAAATTGCTTAAACAATCATTGATATATGTCTGTTTTTCTTTTCAGTATTTCATACGATGAATTCGCGTAATCCTTTATTCTCGATCCTCGAACAAAACAAGTTAACTGGCGCAAACTATACGGAATGGTTCCGGAAGTTGAAGATTGTCTTGACTTCGGAGAAGATGCTCTACGTGTTAGAGAAATCACCTCCGAAGGAAGCACCAGCTGACGTAAGTCCGGAGGAATTGGCCAAACTTGATGCATGGTGGGACCATGACATCAAGACCAAATGCTATATGCAAGCCTCGATGTCTGATGAACTCCAGAGGTGATTTGAGGACACCGTGAATGCTGCTGACATTCACGCTCAACTCAAGGAACTTTTTGGGGCTCAATCGAGGGCTGAAAGGTTCGCTACTGTTAAGGAGCTGATGACGTGTCGCATGCGTGAAGGGACTTCGGTCCGTGATCATGGGGTACGAGTGATTTGGCTCATACAAAAGTTAGCGACCCTTGATTTGGTGTTGGAGCATGAACTCAACGTGGATTTACTGCTTCTGTCTCTTCCTTCTTCGTTTGACGGATTTGTGGTAAATTTTAATATGAACAAGATAGAGGCCACTCTTGAAGAGATGGTCAATATGCTTGTGACATATGAATCCACACTTAAGAAGGATAAGCCAGCTTTCTTGGTGGGCTCCTCATCTTCTGCTAAGAAGGGGCCAAGTATGAAGGGCAAGAAACGTTCTGCCCCACCCAAGAAAGTCGAGCCCGAGAAGAAGTACAAGACAAAGGCTTCAAAAATGGAAAAATCCAAGGATGTTTGCCATTACTGCAAGAAGCCGGGACATTGGAAGCGCAACTGCAAGGAATATCTAGAGCAGTTGGGAACTGCAAAGGGTATGTTCTATATTGAAATAAACATTTCACTTAATACTACTTCTTGGGTATTGGATACCGGATGTGGATCTCACATTTGCAATGATTTGCAGGTGATGACAAGAAGTCGCAGGCTTAGAATGGGTGAGACCCAGCTGAGGCTCGGGAATGGTTCCAGAGTTGAAGCTACGGCCATTGGAGATGTTTGTTTAACTTTGCAGAATGGTTTTAAGTTATTATTAAGAGATGTTTTATTTGTTCCGGATTTAATTAAAAACATTATTTCTGTTTCTATGCTAGATAGAGATGATTATTCTTGCAATTTTGTGAATGGGATTTGCAATATTTACAAGAATGAATGTTTGATTGGAAATGGACAACTTGAAAACGATCTATACAACTTAAAACTAAAAGACGTTCCAATAAATTATATTGATAAACCGGCGACAACAAACAAAAGGAAAATCGATAGTCAAAACCCGGCAAACCTTTGGCACGCTAGACTAGGTCATATTTCCTCAAGGAGGATGAACAAGCTAGTGGGAGAGGGCATGTTTGATATGTCTGATATTAACTCTCTACCTACTTGTGAATCCTGCCTAAAAGGGAAAATGACTAAATCTCCTTTTAAGGGGAAACCTGAGCGTAGTCAAAATCTGTTGGATTTGATCCATACAGATGTTTGTGGTCCATTTAGAGTTGGGACTCAACATGGCCACACCTACTTCATTACCTTTACTGATGATTATTCAAGGTATGGGTATTTATATTTAATGAAATATAAGTCTGAAGCATTTGAAAAGTTCAAAGAATTCAAGGCTGAAGTAGAAAACAAGCTAGGTAAAAGTATTAAAGCACTTCGATCGGATCGAGGTGGAGAATACTTGAGTACCGAGTTTTTGGACTATCTGAAAGAGAATGGGATTCTCTCTCAGTGGACTCCTCCTATGACACCACAGCTGAATGGTGTATCGGAGCGTCGTAATCGAACTTTGTTGGACATGGTTCGATCCATGATGAGCTTCACTGAGCTTCCACCTTCGTTTTGGGGCTATGCGCTTGAAACGGCGGTATTGTTGTTGAACAACGTCCACACTAAAGCAGTGGACAAAACACCATACGAGTTATGGAATGGCAAAGCTCCTAAGTATTCGTACTTGAGGATTTGGGGATGTCCTGCTTACGTGAAGCGGACAGTGGGAGATAAGTTGGATAGTCGATCCAGCTTATGTTATTTTGTAGGGTATCCGAAGAATTCAATCGGATATTATTTCTATTATCCTGCTGAAACAAAGGTGTTTGTTTCTAGGAATGCCACCTTCTTGGAGAAGGAGTTCTTATTGGATAAGAAAGGCGAGATGATGGAACTCGAAGAAGTTCGAGAAGAACCCGAAATACAAAATAACGATCCTACGCCTCAGGAACCATTACTGGACACGCCTGAACCTAGAAGATCCGAGAGGACTTCTAGACCTCCTGTTCGATATGGTCTTCTTCTTGAAGGGGATCAAGATGAACCCGACATTGGATGTGATCCAAGAAACTTCAAGGAAGCAATTTCTGATGCGGATTCAAATTTATGGCTTGAAGCTATGCAGTCTGAATTGGATTCAATGCATACAAACCAAGTTTGGTCTTTAGTAGATCCTCCTGATGGAATTGTTCCAATAGGGTGTAAATGGATCTACAAGAGAAAGCTTGGGCCTGATGGTAAGGTATTGACCTACAAGGCGCGATTGGTGGCGAAAGGTTACACTCAAAGACAAGGAGTTGACTATGATGAAACTTTTTCACCAGTTGCAATGTTCAAGTCCATAAGAATCCTTATTGCCATAGCTGCATGGTATGACTATGAGATATGGCAAATGGATGTGAAGACTGCTTTTCTTAATGGAGACATTAAGGAAGAAATCTATATGAAGCAGCCAGAGGGGTTCACAGCCATGGGAAGCGAGCATAAGGTATGCAAGCTTCAGAGATCAATTTATGGTCTAAAACAAGCATCAAGAAGTTGGAACCAGAAATTTGATGAAACAATAAAAGATTTTGGTTTCATCAAGAACCCGGAGGAACCGTGCGTGTACAAGAAAGTATTTAAGGATGCTGTGACATTCTTAGTACTTTATGTTGATGACATCCTACTCATTGGGAATGATGTAGGGATGTTGCAGTCAACAAAGATATGGTTATCAGGTAGATTCTCGATGAAGGATTTGGGTGAGGCATCCTACATTCTTGGGATACAGATCTATAGAGATAGATCTAAGAGAATGATAGGACTCACTCAATCAACCTACATCGACACCATATTGAAACGGTTTTCAATGGAAGGGTCCAAGAGAGGACATCTACCCATGTGTCATGGAGTTTCTTTATCCAAGTCTATGTGTCCCAAGACTGATGCAGAGATAGAGAATATGACACATGTACCATATGCGTCAGCTATAGGTAGTATCATGTATGGGATGATATCTACCAGACCGGATGTAGCATTTGCTCTGAGTGTCACGAGCAGATATCAGGCTAATCCTGGTCAAATGCATTGGAAAGCCGTGAAGGACATTCTTAAGTACTTACGAAGGACTAAGAATATGTTCATGGTATATGGAGGACGAGATCTGAAATTGGAAGGCTATACCGACTCTAGCTTCCAAAGTGACGTGGATGACTCGAAGTCAACCTCTGGATTTGTGTTCATGCTCAATGGCGGTGCTGTCTCTTGGAAGAGTTCCAAGCAGGACACCACAGCGGATTCCACCACTGAGGCTGAATACATTGCAGCATCAGCTGCTGCTAAAGAGGCCGTTTGGATGAGGAAGTTCGTCCAAGAGTTGGGCGTCATTCCTGAATTTGTTGGTCCAGTCCCGGTGTACTGTGACAACACGGGTGCCGTTGCTCAAGCAAAGGAACCAAGGTCTCATCAAAGATCCAAAAACGTACTGAGGAAATACCACATCATCCGGGAGATTGTGGAAAGAGGAGACATCACTGTCGAACGAGTGGCCTCTGCAGACAATATCGCTGATCCGCTTACTAAGCCCTTGCCAGGACCATTGTTTGACAAACATCGCGAAGCAATGGGTCTACGTAGTATGACTAGTTGGCTATAGGGCAAGTGGGAGATTGAAAGAGTGGGTGCCCAGTGAGCCAACTTGTGGCTATGGGCTTTGATGGCTCTTTGTACAAACGATCTTTTGTTTAATATAATCTACACTTTTATTAATGGCAATGACTTTATCTTTCTTCATATTGATATATTATGATATACTATTGTTGTTTTGATAAAGACCTTGAATATACTATAGTGTATGTAAGATGTGGTAGAACATGGGGATGTCTATCATGAAATACATCTTATAGTCACTGTATATTCTAAACTGTTCCTAGTCGATTGAGCCGTCCGATAATAAGGATAAGGATCGCTCGAGTTTGAGACTAGCATTTGTGATGCGGAGTACCATGTTTCATTGGTAGGGAACATGGAGATGTTCGAAGCATGCAAATGGATATTCATAGGATGAATAATCGAACTACCCTATCCGGACTTTCCAAGTGGTTATCACTTATCGAGTGGATAAAGTCCGCGGTTTTGGTTGTACACCATTAGTCCTTACTACTTGAAACATCATGGAGACTCTATATGCTAGTACTGTGCTTTGACTCGTTTACCGACTCTATGGGGGTCATCAGGTGTCGGGATTGGGTACAGTTACAACACATATAGGAGTCGATGCATTGTTGTAAAGGATTCACCACATACTTGCGAGTGTGGATATCCTATGCGATCTGAGGAGATATTAGTGTGACGAATCTCTGGCCAGAGTACTTGATGTGATTTAAGAAATGGTTTCTTAGTAGCACATGCGATGTCACTAATTTGATCTTCAAGATGTATTGCATAGTTATCGAATCTTGAGCGACTCTCGATATACCAATGGTTGTTGATTCGATCGGGATATATGGATGAAGGGACCGTACTGTACGCTAACCAAAATCTACTGGTTCTTGTAGGCACTATCAGTGATACCTAGGAAATCATGGGGCGATGTTGCTAGGCGCTTTACCATGATTCGTTGGGCAAGACGGAAATCGTTGTTCCGAGTCACAAGGAGTTGTGAGCCCACGGCTAGCTGTATCCCTGAACCATTGAGGGTCACACAGTCTAATGGAGTTTTAATCCCCGTTGAGATAGTTAAATTTAAAGAGTTAAATTTAATGAATAAAGAAGTTGGACTTCTTAAATAAGAGTAAGGGAGTAGGATTTCCTAAAATGACATGGGGATGTACATTTTTGGAAACCACTGAATTCGGATTCAGGAAAATTTATCTTGACTTTAAAATGTGCAGAAATGGTTTCTGTGCACATTGGTAAAATCGGTTTATCAATTGGAGTCACGATGAATTTTATATTAATTTCTGAACATGCGGGCTTTGCTTGTCGGGCCTCAACTTATGACTAATGGGCCCTAAGGTGTTAGTGGCCTGCATTATAAATAAGTTATTGCAGTACAGAAATTACAGACAACTGGTCATAATTTTGAGAGCAAAATTTCGAAACCCTAGCCTCCTCTCAAGAATATTTCGGCCGACCCCTCCCTCTCTCTGTCAGAGAAATTCCGGTCTATGATTTTGAATTGCAGTCTGGAATAAGCGAATCAAATTCGTTATTCTCTTCGCAGAAAACTTCTGATAGATTTTCTAGTGCAATCTATCAGAGGGATTAAACCTCCATTCGTGGACCTGATTGAAAGAGTTCATCGGTTCCAGGGAGAGACAACAAGAGCAGAGAAATCTGTTGGAGTCCAATAATCTCGATTCGAGATTGAAGGTAAAATTTAATAATTGTTATTTAAATTTTACACACATTTATAATTTAATCGTTGAACGGTTGATACCCACAATATGGAATTGTTCCATAATAAAATTTTTAAACTTCCGCTGCACCGGGTATCAATCGTGATTGATCTGAACGCCAGTTTACCAACAGGGCATTTATGTCTGTCTACTCTGGTGTACTAGACGAGTGTGGTTGCACCCAGAGGTTGATCCGTGCGGTGGCAGCACTCATATGGCGCCGGTTCTGAGCATAACTTTTCAGATGACCCTGTACCAGTCATCATGTTGCATGCATTATATACATATGTTTACTCATGTCTATGTACTGGGCGTAGCGCTCACGTCCTAGTTGTTATCTTGGACACCCTATTACATCGGGCAGGTCGCAGGATGGACGGAGCTGGTAGTTCAAGGCAGGACTAGGGAGCAGGAGCTTTGAAAGTTTTTATACAGCATGATTTATTAGCTGTATAAATGTTTACTTTTAATAATTTCGATACGGTTGTATCACTATAGATTTAAGCCTGGATTATATTACTAAGCTGATATGTAAATTATGGATTATGTTTCCGCACGTTTTTACTCTGTTAAGTATTTTGTTGTATTAAGTTTAATGCATGCTATTAGTTGCCAGTTAGTAGGTGATTCCATGCAGGGTCACTACAAAGATTGCTGTATTTTTGGATATATATTTGAGACAGATAGAAGACCGATGAGAATTTGTGCTATCAGTGCTGAGCCAGAACTGTTAATTCGAATTAAAAAAGCACAGAAATCTGATTTGAATGTTCAGAAATCGATTGAAATGATCAGATCAGGACATCAATCTGAATACAAGGTTAGTGATGATGATATTCTGTATGTGAATAACCAAATTGTTTTTCCCAATCTTTCAAATTTGAGACAGAATATTTTGAAAGAAGCCCATTTTAGTCGATTCAGTATTCATCCTGGAGGCAGAAAAATGTACAGCGATTTGAAAAATCAGTACTGGTGGAAACAAATGAAGTCTGATGTGACTGAATTTGTATCAAAATGTTTGAATTGCCAATAGGTGAAGGCTGAAAGGAAGAAATCAGGTGGCTTATTACAGAGTTTATCTATTCCTGAATGGAAATGAGACCATATTTCCATGGACTTTGTGATGAAATTGCCACGATCATCCCGAGGATGCGATGCTACTTGGGTGATCATTGACAGATTGACGAAATCTGCGTGTTTTATTCTCTACCGAATGACTTATCGTCATGATCAAATGGCAGATCTTTATATTCAAGAAGTGGTAAGACTACACGGTGTGCCAAAGTCAATTGTATCTGATCGTGATCCTAGATTTACTTCGCACTTTTGGCATAGACTACAGCAAGCTCTAGGTACGCGTTTACATTTGAGTACCGCTTATCATCCTCAAACTGATGGTCTGTAGTGACCCTACCCGGATCCACTACTTAATCAGAGTTAAAGAGCATAATTAAACATGCATTAAATAAATTGCTGCGGACGACTTAAATAAAAACAGACCGGCAGAATACAACCGGTTAAATAAATTCGATTTATACAACCAAATCGAAATTAGGGTATCAGAACCCCTAACAAACTACCTCTGCACGGTAGCAACCTCAACCCTGCTGGGAACCATCGGGACCGTCCAGCCTCAGACCTGACCCGCCACAAGGTGTCCCAAAACACGAAACATAACGGGCGTGAGCGACTACGCTCAATACGGAAGCAATGATATAAATACAAATATGAGCATGCACATGACTTTAAAAATCAGGGTTAAATCACTTTACTCATGGCACCTGAAATACACAGTACCGGGCAAGAGAGCGACTCCGCGTGGTACTCGTATATTCCCAAGACACGAATCCTCAGGAAGAATCGCCTCGACTGATGGAAACTGTCATGACTCACATCATACCCGATGCAGTCTCCATAAAAATATATGCATGTGCTAAAAACAGTAAAAC
Organism: Henckelia pumila; assembly: GCF_033568475.1. Taxonomy (NCBI): domain Eukaryota; kingdom Viridiplantae; phylum Streptophyta; class Magnoliopsida; order Lamiales; family Gesneriaceae; genus Henckelia; species Henckelia pumila. The sequence goes on along the minus strand of NC_133123.1, from coordinate 128,112,969 downwards.
ATAGCCAATACAACACATACATCATGCATCACACACATATGTATAAATATCATGCCGGCTATCTCGGTCAGTACTTACGTACCTCTAACACTGCAGGTCAACTCCTAGCACACCCATCTAGGTCCAAAGCCTACAAGTCTGCTCTACTGCGTCTACACATGAAAAAGTCCATGCATCAATATTTAAGCTCTAAAAGCCTTAACTAAGCTATTGCATACTCCTAAATAATTTAAGGAGACCATAGCTATACCTGCGTCCGTCGTCAGCCCGCTGATGACAATTGCCTCAAAACTAGGCCACAGCTCCGCCTCGACGCCTGGATCGCTATGCCACTTCCGGATTCCCAATAGGATGCCTAGAACTCCCTAGATCTGAGTTAGAAGGCTTAGGAATCGAGAGAGAAGAGAGGGAATTGGTGTGAGAAATGAATTCTCGGACCCTCTATTTATAGGCAATGTTCGGAGCCTCCGAACCCGGTTCGGAACCTCCGATCGTACCTTCGGAGCGTCCGATCGCTCAATATTACGTCAGCCCTGACGTCACCTTGCTGACGTAAGCAATGACGTGTGCCCTGGTCCCGATTGGAACGTCCGATCTTGCCGACGGAGCTTCCGATCCACTTCGGAGCGTCCGATCCTGAGTTCGGATCCTCCGATCCAGTTCAGAGCCTCCTGACTTGGTTCGGAGCTTCCGAACCCTCCGGACCTTTGGGACCTTCCCGGCAACTTTCGAGTGTCCTGTATCCATTTATGGACTCCGTTAACCCTTTTGGAATTTCCTTAATCATGTTTTACTTAATCTAAACATGATTACATGATTAATATACTCATTTAATCGCTAATTCTGGATACGGGTTACTACATTCTCCCCCCCTTAAAAGATTTCGTCCTCGAAATCTAAGGTAATACCTCGAGAACGTACAAGAAACCCTTGCTCGAGTGTCTGGTCAAAATATCCTCCGACACACTCAGACTCCCGTCGAACTCTCTGCAAGCTCTATTAATGCTGAACCGCATTAACATTTTCCCAGCTGAAAATTACTGCGCTACTGGTTGACAATCGAATTTCCTTAGCGCTAGCATATCGTAACACTGATACATCTTTCACTCGGACCACGATCTTCCTGACCACTAAGGATACAATATCCGCTTGATCAATATCATTGTCCCAAAAGAAATCTTATACTGACGAAGACCAAATCATAACCTGATTGGCTTACATCGAATCACTAATCAAAATTAACCATCTAATGGTTCCAAAATTTCTCGGTGCTCAACACCTCTAGTTAGGAAAACACTAATCCCAACATTTTGCTGACACATTCTAACATGAATCTCGCTTTAAGGTAATCCAGTTGACTCAAGTCTATACTCCAACGTAACTGCTCACAATGTTCCCTAGACTGGTTATCCTCCCCATTCTCCCTGAAGCACAACCGGCTTCCCAAGAAATACTGGGAACTTAAACCATCATGTCTAGTACATTATGCTGTCCACGTTTCTTAGTATAACCTCAACACTGTGCTTTGATGATAACTATCATCACTTGCAATTTATGACGCTACGTCATCTCCTAGTCATTGGCCTGCGAAGTCATGCCTACTTTGCAATAGAAGTTATTACACCTCTAATGATCTACATCACTTCACCCATAGGTCATTCACCCATGAATCTCAATCATTAGACATCCTCCTGATAGTTATACATACTCGCAATCACTGTACACGCATCAAGACTAAGGCAAGCTCCCACCAATATGCTTGACTGGGACATTCCACAGTGCACAGACATATGGAAACGCTTCCTATTTCGTCTCGAAACTCGACAGTCATTGCACCTGGTATAACTCAACTCAGAGTCTCTGATAATTCCATCAGCTCATACCAACCTCCCAAGGTTGAACATACTGATCCTGGAACTAATTCCCAACGGATTCTCAATAGTCAAATCGCTCCCTTGCCGAACGCATCAGTCTCAGCACTGAACGATCTAATTCGTCGATTCCCTAGTCAATCCTGGGAAATACTTGTGCTCGAAGTAACTTGCCACACAATGCGTCTCTGATTGTCGTTTATTGCTACAACGCAATATCTTTGACAAACAGTCTGCATAGATGTGACTCACTGACTCGTAAGAACAAACTCGATCCATCACGATCTTGCGAAATCTTCGATCCCAAAGGCAAACCTCATTGGCTACTAAGTTGAAATTCTACTATCTCTGTCATTTCAGAGACATCGTTCATCACACGCTAGAAGACTAGTGACACATCCTGCTAGATCTCGAGGATCAGATCCTAGCTAATGTCACATAGATCAGACAACTGATGTTTCCTTGCTAATGTCCATTAGCATTTCCAACTACTCGTCGGATCCAAACACAACGGTATACATAGATGTCCTCGCAGGAACACTTCATCGAAATGTTCGGTTGACACTCTTCACTATTGTTGTTTAATGGACAATTCCCATGTGAAACAACAACATGATCCTTTCCTGACCTATTGCTATCACTAAGCAATTGATTGAATCAATAACAGCTTCCTTCTTAACAAGAATGCACTTATCAGATCAAACCACCACTGATCATCCAACCTACATGGCTCGGTCAATAACTATGACTTGGCTGCCACAAAGAACCATTTCCAAACGGTGTCAGATCACGGTACATAAGTAGTTTACTTGGCACAAGTCCTGCGCTTTTCAGCACTACTAACCGCTGCTTCGTATTCTGAACTTAACCATCCTAACTCTGACAGAGTTTGCCAATAACCACTAGTAGTCACTAGCATAGATCCCGTGCCACCTTAGCACTACCAATCGTTTTCTTGTTCACCCAAGGCAAACATCAAGATAAACTAAGCCCATTTCCATCCCATGGAAAATCCTATGCTCATCCTCTGAAAATATCAGACAGTACTTAGTTCAATCACCGGACTCACTTGCCCCGTTCATTCAGGATGAACATCGCGATTCGTCAAGTCCAAAGTTATACCTAAGGAATTCCAAAGATTCCCAACATTCCCGGACATGCTCCTGATTATATCCCTTGCTAAGATTATTCAACAAATTAAGACCGAGGTAGCCTACCACCATGTCCCACCTGGAATCACCACCAAGTGTATACTGGCATCACGCTTTCCTTACATCTCAAATAGTCATGTACAATCCTCAACATCTGATATAATCCAATACTTGATGAAGCCAATCATCAAGGAGTAGTCCTCACATTCGAGTCGAAGTCTTAGAACAACATCCTATCCAAGTTCTTGGATAATTCCTATCACAAGGAAATTGTAACCACACTCTGATGAAAACCCATAGCCATCGCTGGTAGAAATCCGTCCACCTACTAGATCCACACGTTTAGCAGTAACCCAAAGGTTAAAACCTATCTTCTCAGAGTATTCACTTGTCAAGAAAATCCCTCCATGACTGGTTCCTACAGCAGAATACTCAAACTATATCTCTGGCACACCAGACGATATCGAACCATCGATGTTAAACCTGATATCTAATCCAAGGTCATACCCTGTCGTGACTGCTACCAAATCCCTAGACTGAACAGCCTTCCCACCGCCAATCCTGAAGCACAAAGGCTCCCAGATAACCTCTGAAGTACAAAGACTCCCAGAGTAATACTGGAATAGGGTCGCGCCCCATCACGTCTAGTCATGATCATAGTCCACAACTCTCGGCATATACTGGACCTGGTATTCCTGATAAAAAAAAAACTATCATCACAAGTCTCAACCTAAATGAAGGTCAGACAGCCTACTGTTCCAAGAAAACAACCTAGAACAAATCCCAAATGTTCTAAACCGAACAATACCCTTAATGCCTCTAGATGAGTCCACTCATCGCTGGCACTAGCATAGTCCACTGACTAACTAGGTCAAACCTAGGAAAATGCCTAGACTAACCGCAATTCAAACTGTCGCAGTCGGCCCACTCAAATCCCATGAGCTGCAATAGTTGAACGCTAATCAATTAAACCCAATCCAAACTTCCGCACAATCATGCAAATATCCACGAATTGCTGGATAAATAAAACATGTATCACTTATTTCAAGTTATGTACAATTCTTTTTATTACAAACCCATGTAATATATACAATATTCAAAATACAATGAAATGTACAATCGAACTTGAAATGATACAACCAAAGTATGATGATTCATTACAACTGAAATACTGTTTACAACTACAACAGTACAGTATTTAAATCATCGTACTAGTCTTTGTTTCTTGAGAATGAAGCTTCTAATCGACACACGCATCGGTACAAGCATACTCCCGACCAAGTCTCTCTACATGTCCTCCTACGAAGAACTCCGGAGATATGGCACGTGATAGATAACCAGCTATGCTCTGCGTCAGTGCATGTCAGTCGACCTCTTCTGCTTACGATCTACCATCAGAGTTCTTCTTGTATTCATATCATGCTTTTGAACATGAAGTTTCTCGTGTGCCTACCGAAAGCATCGATACAAGCATACCGGAAAAACCATGTTCTGCATGAGGTTAAAGACCTCACTCTCGAAACCTGTCATGCTTTAGGCACTCGAGGCATTCTCTGGTGAAGGTCTATCTGACAATCTCTCCATCTACGACTGGAGAATCTTCAGAGTAGTGTCATCATGGTATGGACGATACAGATGCAAGCATCAAGTGAGTCGCATCCAATGTTCTGGCACTGTCTCTGAAATCCGGTACCCGATCCAAAACTAGGATCCATATGAGTAGAAATCTTGAAAACTCAGACACGATCCATCACTCCTGTCCGCACTTGCTGGAATCCAATAAGCAAAATCTTCAGAAATCCTACCGATGATGGTAGTCTCTAGGCAAACTAATTTCCGCATCATCACCTCTTCCAAGGTCTCATCCATCCTATAAGGATAACCCAAGGTTTTATTACTATATCCCAAGTCTCTTGCATGTATATGCTCTGATACCAATAAATGTAGTGACCCTACCCGGATCCACTACCTAATCAGAGTTAAAGAGCATAATTAAACATGCATTAAATAAATCGCTACGGAAGACTTAAATAAAAACAGACCGGCAGAATACAACCGGCTAAATAAATTCGATTTATACAACCAAATCGAAATTAGGGTATCAGAACCCCTAACAAACTACCTCTTCACGGTAGCAACCTCAACCCTGCTGGGAACCACCGGGACCGTCCAGCCTCAGACCTGACCCGCCACAAGGTGTCCCAAAACACGAAACATAACGGGCGTGAGCGACTACGCTCAATACGGAAGCAATGATATAAATACAAATATGAGCATGCACATGACTTTAAAAATCAAGGTTAAATCACTTTACTCATGGCGCCTGAAATACACAGTACCGGGCAAGAGAGCGACTCCGCGTGGTACTCGTATATTCCCAAGACACGAATCCTCAGGAAGAATCGCCTCGACTGATGGAAACTGTCATGACTCACATCTTACCCGATGCAGTCTCCATAAAAATATATGCATGTGCTAAAAACAGTAAAACATAGCCAATACAACACATACATCATGCATCACACACATATGTATAAATATCATGCCGGCTATCTCGGTCAGTACTTACGTACCTCTAACACTGCAGGTCAACTCCTAGCACACCCGTCTAGGTCCAAAGCCTACAAGTCTGCTCTACTGCATCTACACATGCAAAATTCCATGCATCAATATTTAAGCTCTAAAAGCCTTAACTAAGCTATTGCATACTCCTAAATAATTTAAGGAGACCATAGCTATACCTGCGTCCGTCGTCAGCCCGCTGATGACAATTGCCTCAAAACTAGGCCACAGCTCCGCCTCAACGCCTGGATCGCTATGCCACTTCCGGATTCCCAATAGGATGCCTAGAACTCCCTAGATCTGAGTTAGAAGGCTTAGAAATCGAGAGAGAAGATAGGGAATTGGTGTGAGAAATGAATTCTCGGACCCTCTATTTAAAGGCAACGTTCGGAGCCTCCGAACCCGGTTCGGACCATTTGAACTCGATCGGAACCTCCGATCGCACCTTCGGAGCGTCCGATCGCTCAATATTACGTCAGCCCTGACGTCACCTTGCTGACGTAAGCAATGACGTGTGCCCTGGTCCCGATCGGAACGTCCGATCTTGCCGACGGAGCTTCCGATCCACTTCAGAGCGTCCGATCCTGAGTTCGGATCCTCCGATCCAGTTCGGAGCCTCCTGACTTGGTTCGGAGCTTCCGAACCCTCCGGACCTTCGAGACCTTCCCGGCTACTTTCGAGTGTCCTGTATCCATTTCTGGACTCCGTTAACCCTTTTGGAATTTCCTTAATCATGTTTTACTTAATCTAAACATGATTACACGATTAATATACTCATTTAATCGCTAATTCTGGATACGGGTTACTACATGGTCAATCTGAACGAACCATTCAGACTCTCGAGGATATTCTTAGAGCTGTAATACTTGATTTTGATATTACATGACAAGATTCTATACCACTTGTGGAATTCTCTTATAACAACAGTTATCAAACGAGTATAGAGATGGCTCCATTCGAAGCGTTCTATGGAAAGAAATGTAGATCGCCATTGTATTGGGATTATGTGTCAGAGGTGCCTGAATTGGGACCGGATATGATAAGACAGATGACTGAAAAGGTGAAGTTGATACAGTAGAGAATCAGAACAGCGCAGCATAGACAGGCCAGATATGCGAATGTTCGACGACGGCCGTTATCTTTTGAACATGGAGATAGAGTATTCTTGAAGATTTCACCTTTCAGGGGTACTGTACGATTTGGAAAACGAGGAAATTTGTCTCCACGATTTATTGGGCCGTATGAGATTCTGGAGAAGATAGGCAATCGCTCTTCCTCCATCTTTGTCTGGTATTCATGATGTCTTCCATGTTTCGATGCTGAGAAAGTATCAGCCTGATTTATCGCATATTATCCACGTTGATGAAGCTGAACTCGATGACACTTTGAGTTATTTCGAGAAGCCGATTCAGATTTTGGATCGAAAGGTAAAGCAACTCAGAAACAAGACTATTCAGTTAGTTAAAGTTCAGTGGAGTCGACATGGCACAGAAGAGGCGACATGGGAAACTGAAGAAGACATGAGACAGATATTTCCCTATCTATTCCAATGATGTGAGTTCTTATTCAGTTTTCTGTTATTCTTTATTCTTATGTGTATATAGACTGCATATCTAGACTGCTTATGAATTCAAGGACGAACTCATGTCTTAGTGGGGGAGAAATGTAAGGCCCGAGATTATTTAATTTAATCCAGGATTATTTAATTTAATCCAAGATTATTTAATTTTAATCCAAGTATATTTAATTTGGGAATATTTAGAATTTTAATTTAAATTCTAATTTTCTTAAATTATTTAGGATTGAAATTGAATTAAAATAAGGGCCGAGGACCGAATTGCAAATACTGAAGAATTGAGGGGCTAAATTGCAATTATAATGGAAGTTATCCGCTTATGGTTTGATTTATTAGCATGCATACATGTATTTCTCATAATATTTCAGAAACTTGAACAGAGGAAGCCGAGATCTTCATATTTCTTTTGTTTTCCGATTTTCAAAACTCCGTAACTTTTGATTCGATCGTCCGATTTTGATTTCGAAAAGAGTTCTTGAATCCTTGAGACGAAGTCTTTGATTTTATGTAAGCCTTGATTTATTTTGGCATGTTTTGAAGATCGAAATCTGGTAGATATCAGAAATTGATGTTATGTATGTGTTCTTTGACATTTATACATTCCGATATCGAAACCGGACCGAAGAGTTTATGTTATTTGAACTTAATCATGATTTCCAGCTTATATTAGGTGCCTATAGCTGCTGGTATGAAGATTATGATGATGTTTTGTTGATGAATCAAGTATTTGATAGTTAGATTTGATTTTGATATTTCGTCGGTTACCAATTTTCAATCTCTATGCTGTCGATTCGTGTTTTGAGACCGTTTTGATAGTCGATGATTGAACTGAGACGTTCTTTGAGATGTTGTTAATGTTTTAGCAATTGTATTCTTCAATTTCATACTAGTTTTGAAGGCTAACGACTCAAGACCTTGAATTCGAACCGAAGAAGAGAAAGTCGAGGTTTAAGTTATTTTGATTGAAGATATATTGATGATTTTGAATCGATTTTGAAATGATAGAGTTTAATGAAGTTTGATATGAATGTTTTGATTGTATGTTTCAAATTTGAAGCGTTCAAAACCAAGACAATACGAAGGTATAAGAATACATCGCAAGTCAGAGATTTGAAACTCGAGAATGAAGCTTCTTGAGTTGTCCCGCCAAAATCACATACTTGTTTATCGTTTTGATTTGATTTGATGTTGTTGATCCATCTCAGGTAGTGGATATTTGAATTCGATATGTTGTTGATATGATATGTATGGAATTGATTCTATTGTCAAGGTCTGAGGCGACCTTATTTTCTAGTCAAGAATGGCTACGATAGATGGATATCCATGTCAAGATTGTTTACGAATCTTGATGGCAACGAAGTTTTATGAATCAATTCTTAATCGATATATGCGTTATTTACTCTATTGTTGAGTCGATTATGAATAGAGTCGATCTGATTTATTTAACGCTTTTTATATATCGATTATACTGGGAATGATTTCTCACCGAAGTTTATCCGGCTTTTGCTTTGTTTTGTATGTGTGCATGGCAACAGAGGGGGCAGGAGCTGGTCAAAGACAATATTGATAGCTCAGGAGATAGTTTAGCACGTGAGGACTCGGGTTTTAGTTGAAGTTGTGTTGTCTAGAAACATCAAACATGTTAGAACCATGTTGGTTGGAATAAACTTATGCCACTTGATATAGTTGTGTATTTTATCTCTTTTTAAATGATCCGTTTGATGTAATAAACGCATGACTTTATGCTCGATTCTTGTTTATGTATATATGCATGTTTCAGAATTGATAAACCATGTTCTGAGTAGGATTTGCATGATTTTGGGATTGGATTTTCAGCTTTGACAGCAAAATGAAAGCTGCAGATTTTTTTGGAAATGAAGCCCGCTCGATCGGGTGAACTCGTCGGATCGAGCGCGGCCTGTAAATTTTCAAAACAAAGAATTTGATTTTTGGGCTCGCTCGATCGTGTGAGTTTACGGGATCGAGCGCGCCAAAGTATGCTCAGACCCGAGAGTTTGCAACTCCTAGCTCGCTCGATCGGAAGAACTCAATCGATCGAGCGAGGTGCAAGATTTTAAATTTTTTTTTTTTAGAATTTGGTTTGAGTATTATTTTAAAGACTTGATTAATTGTTTCATTAATCATTAATTTTCCTAAGATGAGATTAGCAACCCGAGGTCCCCACAGTTTAGCTCCGCGACTTGACCATTTTTCCTCTTTGGTTTTGTTTGTTGATTGAGTGCAGTTGAGCGAGTTCATTTTAACGACTTTTCCTGTTCAGTTTCGCAAATATCAAAACTGTGTAAAGTTCCAACAATAGTTCTATCTCATACTATTCTTCATTTCATAGAATTTCGTGAATACACAAAAAACCCATCTATTAAAAAATAGTACTTTTTAGTTTTTACTGTATATATAGATCGACACAGATATATTCATTAAAAATCTAGAGTGATAATCTCTTTATCCGTAAGCATGTATATCGAATTTGATCCACCAAAAAAAATATCAACAGCACTTCTCAAGAGTTTGATTGCCTTAGTTTGTAGAAACTTACTATATTTGAGACATACAGAATATATGTTACATAATATAGCACGAGATGCGACAATTTTAAGGTTCTAGACTTTTAATGACTTTTGTGGAGTTTAAAAGTCTAGATGTATTCAATTTAGACTTTTATATACTCCATAAAAGTTTAGAGGTATTCAAGATGTGTTTTAAAAAGTCATTTGATATTCAAACATGACTTTTTAAAACTCTATAAAAGTCTAGAGGTATTCAAAATGTCAATAGACTTTTAAAGACTCTATGTAATTCTATTAAGTACAATAATTAAAACTTAAGATACAACAAAAAATGTCAATAATTATCTTTGTTTTAACCTAAAGATTTGGATTGACATTTATTCAAACTCACACAATTTTTTTCATTTCTATTAAAATAGTTTTTATACTAACACTAGCCTCATACATACTAGTTATATTAAAAATAATATTTATACAAACATATTTTTCTATTTCTAAAATAAAATAAAAAAACTTATCATTCATAATTTTTGAATTTTAATTACAAAATCTCACGAGATTTAAAATCATATTTATTAAATTTTTTAAATAAAAAATTATTATAATACACGATAAAAAATTATAATATTTTATTGATCATAAATTGAAAATAACAATAATTATTGTTTATGATTAATTCATTATTTATCATATAAATTTTAATGTTTTAATTATTTTTTTATAAATTTTTTTAAATATAAAGCTTAATTTTTTATTATAACTCAAAATTTTCGATAGTGATTTTATTTACTTTAATATAATAATAATAATAATAATAATAATAATAATAATAATAATAATAGGTATATGATTGATATATATTGACTTGATATATTGACGTAGTTTTAAAATTTTTTAACACGAATGTGTGCATGTATATATATATAGATATTATATAAATAAGGATACTATATAAAATTAAATATATTCAAATTTTATAGAGTTATATTAATATCTTAATTGCAATAAATTTAATATTACTTATCAATTTTTATAAACCAAATTGATAAGTAAAAATTATTTACATTAATAGATAAAAATATGTTAAAGAAATAAAATTATTTTAAAAAAATATAAATAAAAGTTATCGACACTCGATTAATAATTCTAAGAAATAAATAAAAATAAAAATAATGAATTACAAAATTCATAGAGTTTTAGAAAAAAGTTTAAAAATATCAATAAAAGTCATGAGAAATAAATCAACAAGATTCTATAAAAATCTTTAAAAGAATGTGAGATTTTATAAAAGTGTGTATAAATCCATCAACTCGACAAATATCTACAACGAATACACCCCTAAAACTATACATGTATCATAAATGAGTCCTATTATATTATTTTTCCTATTATTTTTACCACAAAAACTTATCCAAACAAATGAGTCCTTTTTTTTTTAAATTTTTTTTAAACAAACCATATCAATAGATATAAAATCGTGCAAAATTAAATTACATCAAAGATAAAAAAAAAAAAAAAAAAAAAAGGCGATGGAGACGATCGACCTTTCAATTTAAAATCTGAAAATTGGATCGTTATGATCAAGAATTGAATTAGAAGAATTACTTTTCTATTGGTACCAAAAAAAATTTCTTTTCATTTTAAAGCATTTTACAAATTACTCGAATTCTTACATGGATGCACCTTTTTCGACAATTGCTTGATCTGCTAACCAATGCAATGGAAGGGGATATTAATGCAAGTACAAATCTAGAAATCATGTGCATTCATTCTTCCCACAGTTGTCTGCATAAAAATTTCCACAAAATTAATTTCAAAAGGTGATGAATTCGATACATGAAATTTGTTCAATTTCATTTATTATTATTATTATTATTATTTACCACAAAATTATATATATATATATATAAATTTTCAGCTGTCCAACCAATGATGCTCAACTCGTCCCCGACAACTAAAACCCGGTAATGGGTTTTAGTGATGCGGATTTGTTTTTTTAAAAAAACAACTAAAACCCGGTAGTGAGTTTTAGTGGTCGGGGACAAGTTGGACAGGAATAGTTGGGCAGCTGAAAATTACTCATATATATATACATACATACATACATACATACATACATACATACATACATAAATCACCACAAAACTATATTTAACAATTCAAAATCATGAAGTATCCCCTTCCAAATGTTTACCCAATTTATTTTCATATATAGTATTATATTTATTCTTTTGTCAATCTATCATCGACATTAAATACATGGACTACTTTCAACAATTTTTCAATCATATTAAAATCTTCATTAATAAGAGCAAATAATTTTTTAAAAATAAATTTACATTTTCATAAAACATTTTTTAATCTGTGAAGCAATTAGGTGTTAGTGAAATTTTTTAACATGTGGATAAAATTTATATTCAATTTTTAGTGAAAAATTATAATAAAACAAAGTTATATTGAATTTTAAGTTTATTCATATATCTAATAAATCGCTTATTATCTATCACTAAATTCCTTATTTTTTTTCATCTCTCAATTCAGTATCATTCATATTTTTTTTTTCCAAAAAAGTTATCATTCATAATTTATTTCAATATAATAATAATATCTCATGTATTTATTTTAATATATAATTATTTACATTTGAATGTTATGATCAAATATATATATAAAGTGCAAATTGCTCAAAAATCCCCAATGCAAACATGTTTTGCTCTGTACTCCCTAGCCATTTTTTTGTACCACATTTTTTGTTAATTTGTACCACATCTTGTATGGTTTTGTACCACATTTTGTATTGTTTTATATCACATTTTATGACTAGGAACCCCAAAGCAAAACATGTTTGTATTTGGGGATTTTTGAGCAAATTATCCATTTATAAATATATATATGTATATAAAAAAAGAACAACAGAGTGAAGGCTATATTATTATATTAGAAATAAGTAAAAATACTTTATACTACCATTACAGTCTTCTCCCTCTTTAAACTTTCATCGTGTTACTCTGCTCTCCCTTCTCCCTCCGCAGCAGCGCCACCCCGCCGCCCGTCGATGTTTGGCGGCGGCGATCAGAAGCTGACACCTAAAGATTCCGAGATATCACTGCAGGTTCAAAATTTTAGTTGTTTTTCTGTAATTAATTTGAATTTTTCCATTCTTGGTTTCTTTTCTTGACTAAGTTGCGAATTGGTATTTTATTTTCATTTGAGGCGTTTCTAGTTCGTTTCTGTACACGGGACTGAATATGTTAAGCATGCAGCTTGTATTTGTGGAAAGGGTGATTAGACTTGATGCAAAATTTGAAAATGCTGCGAAGGAGAAAGTGGAATTTTGGGTCTTGAACGATTATTACATTTTAATTTGTTAAATTCTACCTAATTCATCTCCAGATTGATTAATTTGATGCCGTGTAGTATATTTTTGTTCTACCATGTTTATTTGTCTTCGGTGCTTCAATCTCGCGCGTCTCTTTTATGACTTGATGTTTTAGATGACAAATTAAAAATTACGGATTGTCTCCTTGGAAAAATGTATTTATTTTGAGAAAACTAGTTGTTGATGCAAAGATGACGAAGGAAGCAAATAATCCTGGAGAGTTGACATTTTTATATCTGACGTCGCAGAGAAAGTTTAGTGCCTAGTTTACTTTCTTTCTGGACTTTAGACGTATGCTTCAGAATTTGTGTCTCTTTGCCACATATAGAAACTAAAACTGAGTAATATACTTGATATGCCATATACTTGATATGCCAGCCGCCAATCAATCCAAGGGCAATGGTTATCTCCGACCCATCAGCGGCGCTTAATATTGCTGGTCAGAATTCGCCCAATGTGATTGCCGGAGAGGATATGCAAAATGGACCGCTTATTCAGCAGGCTGGATCAATTATAATTCATTCCAAGGTGTTTGACTAATTCTCCTTGAACCTTTGATGATGCTGTTTATTTGATCATGCATAAGATGATGTGTGATGACTGTTAATTGTTTTCGGATTTGGAAAGAGTATTCGTCTCTTACATTCTCTATTATCTTTGTTGCTTGATGGACAACAATAGCCTGAATGAAATTATGTGGACTTATTGTTGCAGCAACTTCAGGACGATCTACAGGAGCTGGGTCAAAGAATTAAGCATCATGAGGACAACATTAAATACTTGAAAACTCAGAAAACTAAGTTGGAGGAATCAATTCTAGATATGACAGGTTTCTATCATCGCATCACACCTGGCTTTCCCAGCCAGGTGCACTTACTGGGAAATTTCATGCTTTCAATTCGAGAATCAAGGGATTTTTAAGATTGTTGCTCGCAACATGCACATTATCGAACATGTATATTGCTTATGGTGAACAATTTTATGCATTATCAGACTATAACTAAATTTATTGCATACTCAAGAGATATGTATGCCACCTCACAGTTATTTTGCTGCAATTTGCATCTCAAGTATCTAATGAGCATGCGATCATTGTGTTGTGTCTGCCTTAGGTTTACCTACTGATTTATCTTTCCTTGTTGTGTAGATCCTAAACTATTATTTAATTTTTTCACCCACTTGTTCCTGCAGCAACTCTTGAAAAGTATCATAAAACAAGTTTCTCCTCAATACAAAACCAAGACATACGTTCAAAAAAGAACCAAGACATTGACATTTCGAAGAGTGAGGAAGAGACACTTGGTAATATTCTTAAGCATGAGAAATCCGCTGCTGCCCTTTTGTGTATGATAAGAAGTCAACCTGAATCTCAGGCTTCTGATCACCCGTTGACAAAAGATGTGCTTGGCATTGTTGCTACGCTTGGAAAGGTTGATGATGACAACCTTAGCAGGTTGGCTCACTTTTCTTTATCTTGGCTTTTCCTACAGAAAAAAATTTGCTGTTATTGACTTCAAATATTTGCTGTTAATTTTGGAACTTAGACTTCTTGCCGAGTATTTGGGCCTAGAAACCATGCTAGCAGTGGTCTGCAAAACCTATGAAGGTGTCAAGGCCTTAGAAGCATACAACAAAGAAGGTTTAATAAATAAAAGCTTGGGCCTTCATGCACTTGCAGCTTCAACTAGGAGGTCCCTTGATGACCCATTTCTTGTCATTTGCCTTGAAAATCTGAGGTATACCCTTCTAAAGTCATAATTTTTCATCTATGAAATAATGTTTCACTAATTACTCAACTTTATGCTCCATTCGTCGTATTTGTATATAGGCCATATCCTGGCGATTTTTTAGCCGATGATCCTCAACGGAGGCTTGATCTTCTAAAACCAAGAATAATCAATGGGGAAACTCCTCCTGGCTTTCTTGGTTTTGCTGTGAATATGATAAATATTGACAGAACTCACTTGTACTATACTGTGAAGAGTGGATTTGGCCTCAGGGAAACATTGTTCTATAACCTATTATCAAGGTTGCAAGTGTACAAGTCAAGGGAAGACATGCTAAAGGCTCTTCCTTATATACCAGATGGAGCCATATCTCTGGACGGAGGGATGATTAAAAGTCCTGGAATGTTTCGTTTGGGTCCTCCCCGGTAAAAGCTTGGCCTTAATTTAGTAATTCTCTATATCATGAATTAGTTCCTTGAAAATTGCATAATTGAATCATGTGTACGAGTCGTGTGTGGGCAAGTAGATGAGTCAGATGCCCGACTTTGAATATCCAAACCCTATATTTATGTATACATCTCTTATGTCATTCCCTGTATCCAGTAATCTCATTAATCACTCGAATTTTCTTTTTTAAGGGAAGACGTCAAGTTTCCTGTTGGCTTTGAAAGGTTGAGCCTCCCTGAGAAATACTTGGAGATTGAAAACCAGATAAAGGAAACAAAATGGAAGAAGGATCGAATGGCGGAAGATCTTGTGAGAGAGCAGTCATACTTAGACCATGCTAGGGTCAACTATGAGATAAAGAAGCAAGAGTTTCTCAAACTTATCGCTCAAAGCTCCATGTACACGGCTCAGGTAATGCCTCAATTGTACAGTACCATTCAATAAAATAACATTTATCTTCAGTCCCGGTCTTGATCTGGAGCAGATGAAAAATTTCCCATCACTTAATCTGGGCCAATACATAACAGTTACAATTTACGATCACATGTTTTCCGTAATGACCAATAGACGTATGTTATTGAGAAACATTATCTGATATACTATCAAATCCTTCTTTGTTTTTTGCTCTCGTCATGTTAAAAAATTGTTTTGCTTTTTACTTTGTTATTCGTTATTCGTATATTGGTGTTTTGATAATAAATGCTGGTTTTTTTAAATCACTAATATCAGGTGGCACGCGCTCCGGCTCCTAGATGACTTTAGCGAGCCAACGATATGAGAGAGGAGATTGAGGATGCTGCACATGATAACCATATAACCAGATTACTAATTTCAGCGACTAATCTTTGTTGGGACCTTGTTTTGCATTACAGTATTAATTCAGGACATGCTTCTTCACATTTCTGGGATGCTATGGTTAGTGAAGACAACCATCTTCAGTTTTTTGCTGGCAAATTGGATATATTCATTGAAATGGGGCACTTTTCTTTCTTTTCTTTTTTGGACATAACTGATTATTTGTTGATGATTGGATGATTTTTTTAAAACCTTTTTAAAGTGATTACCCAAAAAAAGGGGGTAAATTGCATACAACCCTCTTTAAAATCTGATAGCTCATAACTTCTTGTTACTTTTTAACGCATTCTAAAATTGGAGCTTCTAATGCATTTTTATTTTTTTTTTCATTCTTTGTTTAAATCTGACCAAAATTGGCAACATTTGAAGCCAGACAAATTGTACAATCAGCTACCATCTTATTTCAAAATGAGATTCGTATCTTTAGGACATTTATTTAATGATGCATATTTAACAAATATTGTGGGGTTTATATTTTTTAGTGAACTTCACATGTAAGGATAAATATTCACATGTAGATTTAACACTAGGTTAGGTATTAGTTAATGGTAGAGTAAAATTTTCTCAACTTAATGGTATCTGAGAGGCTGTCTTTATTTATTTATTTATTTATCCATAATAATAAATAGGTGGATAGTTTTATTTCATATATTTATGAAGATATGATCTTTTATTTTTGCTTTTGAATTTGTTCCTGTTTGTTATTTTTAAAGCTAAAATATATATTTTTTAATCCTTAATATATATATATATATATATATATATATATATATATATATAATTCCATAATTATTTTTTTACTTATTTTATCTATTTTACATTTTTCATTTCTTACTGTTATTAAATATTGTATATTTCTTTCAATAAATTATAGGTTTTGCAAATATTTATTAAAATTTTGGACATTATTAAATATATTTTTTCTGATCATTATATTTCTAATATTAATGACTTTTTACCACTTTAATTATTAATATAATATCAATATATTTTATATCAATATATTTTTATTCAAAGTGTAAAATAAAATAGTCATTCACGTCATCTGAACAATCTGTTTTTATTATAAATATATAAATGATGGACAAATTTTTTGCATTGTGTATTTAATACATTGTCAAAAAAAAAGAGTGATTAATATTAATTACACGGACATGAGTGAAAAAATGGTGTAAAATTTAATGTTAAATTTTTGATATTGAATTTGTGGAGATCAATGCGTGCTTATTTATTTAATGGTGCATTTATTTAATTTTTTTTACCCATTGAATACAAAATTTCAATGATTGTCATTATATTCCTATATCCATTCTTAAAACAAACAATAATGAGTAGAAATTATAAATATAAAGATTTTCTACTATTTTTTTTTTATGAACTATTGTTGAATTTTCAAAATAATCATTCTTATTTTTATTAATTTCAAATTTGAGGGTGAAAAAATAGTGTAAAATTTAGGGTCAAATTTAATATTTGAATTTGTGGAGATCAATGTGTGCTTATTCATTTAATTGGTGCATTTATTTAATTTTTTTACCCATTGAATACAATATTTCAATGGTTGTCATCATATTCCTAAATTCATTCTAAAAAATTATAATAATAAAAAAATTATAAATATAATGCTTTTATACTATCTATTTTTCTTATGAACTATTGTTAAATTTTCGAAATGAATAATTCTTATTTTATTAATTATTCAAATTTGATATATTGAATTTGTGTACATCAATGCGTCCTTATTCATTTAATTGGCGCATGTATTTATTTTTTACCAATTGAATACAACGTTTCAATGGTTATAATTATATTCGTAAATTCATTCTATGAAAAACAATAATGAAAATAAAATTATAAATATAAAGCATTTCTACTATTTATTTTTCTTATAAAATATTGTTTTATTTTCTAAATGAATCATTCTTATTTTTATTCATTTATCTTTAAAAAATATAAAATTATGAGATAAATTAATTAAGAAGAAAAAAAAATCTTGTGAATTATACTCTAAGTGAGTCATTTTTATTAGTGAATATTTTTTGTCGTCCTAAAAAAATATAGAATTATGCGGTAAATTAAGAGGTAAATAAAGTTTTGTAATTATGATATAATAGTGTAAGATACTAATAAAAATACAATTATGTGTAGTGCAATGAATTAATCTTATTGAGATAGATAATGAATTACATATACATAATAACAAATATAGCAACGAGAAAAACTTTACATATTTTTTGTATTATCACAATAAAAAGAACTGATCATTTTTGTTTAGAATTAAGTTTCGGTGTTTATAAGTAAAGTGCTAAATTGTTGGGATAAAACTAATATGAGATAAACTGAAGAGAGCTAAACTGAAACTACTTCAAAAATGAAAAGTGCGATCTTATGAGAAAATCGCTCAACCGAATATTCAAAGAAAAGAACTACTCTATTAAAAAAAAAAACGCTAAACTGAAAAGCACGTTTTTCTGACTAGCTCAACTGATCCTTTTCAGTTCAACCAAACTGAAGATACTAAACCGAAATGATGAACTGATCCTCTGAAAGCTTCAGTCTACCATCGCGATCATCAGTCCACCATCGCGATTATCAGTATACCAATGCGATTTGATTGGATAAGGTTTTTCTTACTCTGACACATTCTGCAAAAGTAGTGCCGCGATCCAAGAGAATATCGGCTTCAGAATTTGTTCATGAAAGTGACAAAAGCAACGGGTATATTTCAAATTCCTTCAAAGATTTTTTTGAAATTATTACCATTAGCATCCAAAGACTATAAATAAGAGCCTTAATCCATCGTAGGACAACATTTTCCAAAAAAACGCTTGCTTGTGAGAACATCTGAGCGTTCAAGTCTGAAGAAAAAAATCGCTTAAGGAAACTCGAAGCAAAAACACGTATACTGTTATTCTGATCATTGAAGAATCATCTGTGAGCCAAGTTAAAACGAGTTGTAAACATCTGTATTTTATCAGTCTAGGACTAAAACTGAGTTTTAATTAGGAGTTCTTTTTTAGGCAGTGGATAAGTCCTAAGCTGGATCGGGGTTTTCCAAATTGCTTGTAAAATTTAAAGTCTTTTAGTGATATCCTTCTGAGGAGGAATAAGAGATGACGTAGGAGTAATTGGAATCTCCGAACATCCATAAACATATCTTCGTGTCTCTCATCAATTTACATACATACTATAACTGTGCATACACATCTTCATCAAGTGTTTAGAATCTATTTTTTGACATATTTTCGCACTAACATTGTTTGTCAATTTTCACCAGACACCAAGATAAATTTATAATTCAATCACCCAACTGATTGAATTTGTTTTCAGCTCATTCGAATAATTTTTAAGTGTATTCACTTCCCCTTTACACTCTAAACCGATTCTAACAAATGGTATCAGGGCGGGTTTTTATCTTGCCTCTGAACACTATCTCAAGATGTATTCATTCAGCGAAATTCCTATGTTCTCTAAAGAAGATTTTGATGACTGGAAGATACGTATGCAAGCACACCTATCAGCTCTAGATGATGACATGTGGTTTGTCATCACTGATGAACCTCTTGTCATCACCAAAGTAAACACTGCTATAGCTATCTCAAGTGGTGGACCATAATACACAGAGAACCAAGGGTGGAATGTACTGCTGAAGATAAGAAGAAAGCAAATCTTGACAATGTTGCTAAAGACATTCCGTACAAGACTCTTGACAAAAATACTTTCATCAAGATCAAAATGTATAAAAATGGAAAAGAAATTTGGGAGAAATTGATTCAGCTTTGTGAAGGAAAATGAATAGACAAAAGAAAACAAATTATCAGTGGCTACTAAAAAATTTGACAATATCAAAATGAAGCTAGGAGAATCCATGACAGACTTTGATGAAACGAGTCAGTAGCATTGTGATTAAACTCAATTCTCTGGGAAAGACATAACTCAATCGAGAAATTATTATGAAAGTTATTCGAAGTCTTCCCAAATAATGAGATGTAAAAACTATGGCAATGAGAGAATCAAAAGACCTGAATGAACTAGAACTTCATGATCTATTTGCTGACCTAAAGGCTTTTGAGTTTGAATTGAAAACTCAACAAGAGGACCAATTGTAATATCCGAAAAAATTCATAAATTTATTCTTTTTTTAAATGAATTTTTAATAGATTTTAAGTTATTTTATTTTATTATTACGACTTAAAGGTAATTATTAATTAAATGGTTTTATACATCGTGTTAAATGTTTTTATGGTTTTATATTATTTAATTTAATTAT
The DNA here is from genome assembly GCF_033568475.1 of Henckelia pumila. NCBI lineage: Eukaryota > Viridiplantae > Streptophyta > Magnoliopsida > Lamiales > Gesneriaceae > Henckelia > Henckelia pumila. The sequence continues at coordinate 128,092,603 of NC_133123.1, read as the reverse complement.
TTTAAAATTATTATTAATTTTTATGATTTCGCATTTACGCCTATATATCTTTTTTTTTAACAATTTCAATTAAGTTAATGATTTCAGGTCGAGTTTGATTTTAGACTCTCGGAACGAGGGTACCTATGAACGAGGTGATAGAGAATATTATTACGAGCATTTTAAGTATAGTATTGCCATAGTTTCATTTTAATCATTAAGAGGAAGAAATTTTATTAATCCAAATTGTGACATGTTGGACTGACTCTATTTTATGTAGTCAATACATGTATTATATTGAATCCTCTATTATCCAATCTACCTACCATGTTCCCCACCTCTTAAATGTTTTGTTCCCTTCCCTTGACTTCTTTCCCCCTTTCACTACACGTTTTCCTCTCTCTTCTCACCATCATTCTTCATTTCTTCTCCTCCCTTCTGTTCTTCCATCGGTTCTTCAAGAGTTTTGTAAGACAAAGTTCCAAATATCGTTCTTTGCGAGGTACCTCGTTTCCAAGACTCCGGATCAACTCCATCTCCAGTTCAAGGAAAGTGCAAGTATTTAAAGATTTTGAAACCCATTCAAGCTATTATGTATGTTTATAAAAAATATAGGTATCAAGATGTTTAAAATGATGTATGTTGATGTATGTATGCATGATTTTGAAGAGTTTCAAGAGCAGGAATTTTGTTTTTACGAAATCATGAAACGTGGGTCGTTATTGACTAGTTCTTGAGGTATGGTTTGTGAAGGATGAATCTTTTGAAGTTTTGTAGTGTTCTTGAAGTTTTGATTAAGGTTACTTCAAGTATTATAGCATGAAAAGTATGATTTTCAGATTTTGAAGTGTTGATTTAGCTTTTAAGTTAAACTCTTGAAATGTTACATGTGTTGGGTTGTTTCAAATTAGCAACACTCGTCACGATTTTGAGTATCAAGACTATTTTACTAATCTAAATGAGATGATGATAATTTTATTTGAAAATTAGTTCACATATCTACAACTTTTATGTTTTGAGTTTTGTCAAAATCGTTTTTAATGTTTGGCCAAAATCACCCCGAAGTGCATCGATTGTTTTGCATTTCCTGCACTGACCCATCTCGGGAGAATGCGTATAAATTATTAATAAAAAATCCAATTAAGGTAAGGTTTATGGCATTGTAAAGCTAATATCAAGAGCCACAACTTTCATGGTACCACTTTTCTGAATTTCGAATGTAAAATATAATGTGAGCGCCTGTAACATGCAACTCCAGAATAGGTCTCGCTTGAGCGCGAGATTTTGCCGCTCGAGTGAGAATGGTTTTTCCCTTGACACTTTTCTTGCATGTTTTTTAAGTTTAAATGCATGTTTATGATGTACTAAGGTGTTTTAAGTACATTTAAGAATTATTATGCAAAAAGTTTCAAGTTAAGTAAAAAACGAAAAGAACAACTCACGTGGATCGATTATGTATAATACACATATACATGTCTAAGTTTTATTCATGAAACCTATGTTCAATATGCAAACATGATTTTAATCATGCATGAATTTATCGAGTAAAACTTTATGTTCATGAAATGAAAGTTATGACGGAAGTTACGATGAAACAATGATGCTTCATAATGAATGAAATGATATAATGAATGATAAGTTATGATGAAATGAAAGATGATGAAGCATGAATGAATGATATTAAGATGAAGCATGGTATGATATGTTGATGCACAAAAATATTTTGATGTATTGTATGTCTTTGTGGTGGCAATACGAGACTGGTACATATTCCGGTTTGGGCTCCGGAGAGGCCTTTCCAAATATGGCTCACGAAACGGATATGTACACGGGGTATGCACTTCGCAATGAGCTCCGAAGCGACTATCCAACTATAGCACACGAGATGGTTACATGGGGTATGCACTTCGGGATGAGCTTCGAAGCGGCTATCCAAAGAATGAAAGTTTAAGTGCGAAAGCCATATGCTGGTGATCAACAAGATGAATGTGACCATTATGATGGTTGCCACACTTTCACATAATTCATCTCCCAAACGTTAAGTTTTTTATGATTATTTTCATGTTATGTGGTATTGTCAAGTTCATGATGTTCATGAGGTTTTAATTGCATATGTTAAGGAGTAATGTTTTTGAGATACACTTGAATTTACTCCAAGATTTTAAAGTTACGTATATAGGTACCCATGATTAAGTTCCTTGCATCTTTTAAGAGTTTTGAAATCATGTTTAAGATTTTTAAGTTTAAATTATCACGATGTTTATGTTAAAGATATTGAAGTTCAAGGTATCGTGTTATGTATGTTCATGTCCTTATTAAGTTTAAAGTATTTTGAAACCATGATGATATCGATATGCATGTTTTTAATCCTGCTGATTTTTTAGACTCACTATACTTATATGGTGCAACGGGATTAGCAGATTTGATTTAAAGGCTTTGGTAGATCAGCTAAATGGACTTTAACTGTATTCTCATCTAAATACTGTTTGTTTCTGCATTTATTAAGGTTGCATGGACAACGCATTTCACCATCCGACAAACAACGAGGATGTCTTTTAGCAAATTTTACGAATGAATCAACACCAACAAAAAACTCATTTCTTATGTAACCGTTGTGTAAACGATTGTATATCCAATCACGGCTAGTATCCGCCATAAAATTCAAAATCCCTATTCAAAAATAAAATTGAATATAACTCTCATGACAAACAATTATATTTTTAATTTAAAATATAATTAAAAAATTAAATTTTAACCATGAATATATTAATTTTTAATAATTATAATAAACAGATTGAAATCATGAGATATAAATAAACAAAATATTATAAAACACAACAATTAAATTGAAACTAAACGAAATTGGATCATCTGCCGTGGAATCCACATCACCATTATTGTGGGATTAATTTTTAGCAACAAAAACAATTTATGGTATTTGTTTAAAAAAAATTTACTTTAAAATTTTATGGTATTTGTTTAAAAAAAATTTACTAAACATGCTTAACATGCTAAAACACAAACAATAACAATCTAACTAATTAAACATATATACTAACTTATACATGCTAAACATGCTTATACATACATACATACATATACATACATACATATATATATATATATATATATATATATATATATATATTATACCTTTGTATATGAAGTCCGGTAGGCGGCGGAGGTGCGGAGGGCGAGGAAGCCTTCGTAAGTCAAGTTTACCCATTACAAACACATTCAAAGATTTTCAAATCATTCAAAATATTTTTATACATTTACAAATATATACATATATATATATGTTATACCTGAAAATGGATGAGCAGGGCGGCGACGAGCGGCGGGACTTGGGGCGACGACGAGCGGCCGGGCGTTGGGCGGTGAAAGGCGGCGAAGGGAAATGTGTTGGCGTGGGAGAGGAAGAAAATGGAAGAAGGGGAAAAAGTGTGGCGGGTAGGGTTGCTTGAGATAAATATATTAGAGTTAGCGACGTTTTTATTTAATTTTGACACTAATTGCGACGTTTTAAGAAACTCATCGTCGCTAATAGCGACGAATTTAGGGGTAACGTCGCTATTAGCGACGTGTTTTTGTCCGTCGCTAGTAACGACGATTTATTAAATGCATCGCTAACAGCAACGAACCTTTAAATTTCGTCCTTAATATTAACGACACATGAATAATGTCGTCGCTAATAGCGACGAATTTAGGAGTAACGTCGCTATTAGTGAAAGAGTGGGTGCCCGGTGAGCCAACTTGTGGCTAAGGGCTTTGATGACTCTTTGTATAAACAATCTTTTGTTTAATATTATTTACACTTTTATTAAAGGCAATGACTTTATCTTTCTTCATATTGTTATATTGTGATATACTATTGTTGTTTTGATAAAGACCTTGAATATACTATAGTGTATGTAAGATGTGGTAGAACATGGAGATGTCTATCATGAAACACATCTTATAGTCACTGTATATTCTAAACTGTTCCTAGTCGATTGAGCCATCCGATAATAAGGATAAGGATCGCTCGAGTTTGAGACTAGCATTTGCGATGCAGAGTACCACGTTTCATTGGTAGGGAACATAGAGATGTTCGAAGCATGCAAATGGATATTCATATGATGAATGATCGAACTACCCTATCCGAACTTTCCAAGTGGTTATCACTTATCGAGTGGATATAGTCCGCGGTTTTGGTTGTACACCATTAGTCCTTACTACTTAAAACATCATTGAGACTCTATATGCTAGTACTGTGCTTTGACTCGTTTACCGACTCTATTGGGATCATCAGGTGTCGGGATTGGGTACAGTTACGACACATATAGGAGTCGATGCTTTGTTGTCAAGGATTCACCACATACTTGCGAGTGTGGATATCCTATGCGATCTGAGGAGATATTAGTGTGACGAATCTCTGGCCAGAGTACATGATGTGATTTAAGAAATGGTTTCTTAGTAGCACATGCGATGTCACTATTTGATCTTCAAGATGTATTGCATAGTTATCGAATCTCGAGCGACTCTCGATATACCAATGGTTGTTGATTCGATCGGGATATATGGATGAAGGGACCGTACTGTACGCTAACCAAAATCTATTGGTTCTTGTAGGCACTATCAGTGATACCTAGGGAATCATGAGGCGATGTTGCTAGACGCTCTTACCATGATTCGATGGGCAAGTCGGAAATTGTTGTTCCGAGTCACAAGGAGTTGTGAGCCCACGGCTAGCTGTATCCCTGAACCATTGAGGGTCACACAGAGTAATGGATTTTTAATCCCCGTTGAGATAGTTAAATTTAAAGAGTTAAATTTAATGAACGAAGAAGTTGGACTTCTTATTTAAGAGTAGAGGAGTAAGATTTCCTAAAATGACATAGGGATGGCCATTTTTGGAAATCACTGAATTCGGATTCAGAAAAATTTATCTTGACTTTAAAAGGTGCAGAAATGGTTTCTGTGCACATTGGTGAAATCGGTTTATCAATCGGAGTCACGATGAATTTTATATTAATTTCTGAACATGCGGGCTTTGCTTGTCGGGCTTGAACTTATGACTAATGGGCCCTAAGCTGTTAGTGGCCTACATTATAAATAAGTTATTGCAGTACAGAAATTAGACACAACAGGTCACAAGAATTTTCGAAAACCCTAGTTAATTTTCAAAAGGTGGCCGCCCCCTCTCCCTTTGCTCGAAAGAAAATCCAGCCTGTGATTTTGAATTACAGTCTGGTTTAACGGATCAAATTCGTTAATCTCTTCGTAGAAACTTCTGATAGATTTTCTAGTGCAATCTATCAGAGGGATTAAATATCCGTTCGTGGACCTGATTGAAGAACAGTTCGTCCATCAGTTCCAAGGATATACAATAAGAGCAGAGCAATCTGTTGGTGTCCAAAATCTCGATTCGAGATTGAGGTAAAAATTTATAATCGTTATTTAATTTTTACACACACACAATTTAATCGTAAGGTTGATACCTATTATGGAATCATTCCATACAAAAATTTTAAACTTCCGCTGCACCGGGTATCAATCCTAATTGATCTGATCGCCGCGTTCTCCAACAATTAGCGACGTGTTTTTGTTCGTCGCTAGTAACGACGATTTATTAAATGCGTCGCTAACAGCAAAGAACCTTTAAATTTTGTCCTTAATATTAACGACACATGAAAAATGTTGTCGCGAATAGCGACGATGTCAATACTAACGTCGCTATTAGCGACGGTTGAACCGTCTGTCGCTGGTAACGATGATTTGTTAATTGCGTCGCTAACAGCGAAGAACTTCATGGATTGTGATCGTCGCCTTTACTAGTAGCGACGTTTATTGTAATTTTAGTCGCTACTTCCAGCGACTAATTTGAAAAAATGTCGTTAAATATAAACTTGTTGAAATTAACGACGTTCTACTTAAGGTTAGTCGCTAATAGCGACGTGTTTTTAATATGCGTCGCTAATATTAGGAACAAATTTTATTATTTCATTGCTAAACACCGTGTTTTTTTGTAGTGTGTTAGTTTGTGCATGCAATCTCGCCAAAGACAAGAATGCTTCTGCCTCCATAACTGTAAGTTCTATGTTCAAAATTTTCGATTGTGATATCTCTTATATATATAATGATGTGTGATTTTCAACAGAAAATTTTTGTGTGTTGAATGGATTTTGAATTTGTCATCATGTTGAACCTTACTTGATTAAGAACATCTTGGAAAAGTAATGATCATTGTTAAAAAAAACATGGATTGAGGTTTAGATTATTTTTCTTATTTGAGTTAATAGGAAGATCTTGTTTCACTAAACTAATTGATTATTATTAGATTTAAGTCGATATACTTTGGATGTTATTGTTGGCATTAAAAGATTTCGTGATGACATAGAAATTTTTTTATGAAAATTTTATTTTTGGACATTACGACTAAGAATATTTTATGTTGGATGTTGCACTTGCACAATAAAAAATGTAAGTTGATAATTAAAATTCTGATTGGGCACTAAAAAAAATTTCAAAAACTAAAATTTGATTGAGCTACAATGACTCACGACAAAGTTAGTGAAGTAAAAGATGCAATACAATGTGAACTAATAAAAATATTAAATGGGTTAAGTTGTATAAAACTCAAATATACATGTATCTCATTTAGTGTAAGAAGTTCACTCACCTTATGTAGTTATGTTGCATCATTGCACAAAGTCAAAGTTCATAGACTGTACTTGTGACGCCCGAGATTGACAAGAGGGTGGAGAGTAATATTCGCCGGTGTCAAGAACATAAAAGAAATAGCTCTTGACAGGCTTCTAGGTGAAGAAAAACATGAATGAATCGATTTCCTACCGAAATGAGAGAGGTCCAAGACTGTGTTATGTGACTGAACGGTTTAGGGCTTGAAAAATTTGATAGGAACTACTCGTATCATGAAGGTGGATATCTTTTTTTCGAGAGCTCATCGTATGAGAACTCCAAATTTAATCATTCTTGACTTGTGATAATTATATGATGAGTGACCCCATGAGATATTTCAGAGGATGTGCACGAGTGTGGACGTACATAAGCAAGCTGGAAAAATCCTTGTTGATATAGTGGAGACAATCGTCGGATCTAGAGTGTTATAGTATGTATCATTGATTGCCCAAAAATATATATTTTGAAATAATACATATAACAAAAGACCAAAAAAATGTATTGAAATCAATAATAAGACAAACAAAAGAAAATGATACGATAAAGAAAGACATGACAAAATTAAGTATTCCATTTTTTAAAAAATAATTAAACAAATTATATTTAACATGAATTGTCAAAAGTTTCAATACTAATGTCTTAACAATATTGTAAAGTTGTCTAATTTTGTTTCGAATTCTATTATTTCAAAACGTGTTTTTCACGTGCATTGTTGCTAGTATATATATATGAGTTTTGCTATGCTGCCTACCAACCGTGTCAATCTCTGTACCCACCATGTATAAAACACTCAACTATTGCACATGATGGACACAGAGGTTGGCACGGTTGGTGGGCAGCATATCAAAAATGTATATATATATATATGTATATATATGTATATATAATTTTAAAAAATATAGGATAAATGAATTATATTTTTAATCTAATTAATATTTTGATTTAAAAAAAATAATTGGACACATTGAAAAAAATTATTGTTTCAAAAAGTAACATATAAGATGGCAAGTTGTTTATCAATATTGGATAATTTTTTTATACAAAGGGATTGAGAATTTATTATCTACTAGCCATACATGTGGGATTTGAAATGATCTTGGAGCATTACACTTGTCATTAGGCCAAGGGATAATTGGCATTAATATTGGATTTTAAAACAGAATTAGTTTTTGGAAGGGTTTTACATAATTCCATTTAAACTATTTAAAATATTTTGGAGATGAGCCAGATTTTTTGTGAGATTGATCGATTCAATCTATAACTATCACAAAAATTATAATTTTTGACATAAAAAAAATTAAAATACTATTTTTTAGGCAATGTGTCTGCAAGTTAGAGATCCATCTCACAAATTCCATAATCTAATCAAAGTTTTTTTTTCTGCCATTGGATAGATTTTTTAAAAATAGTATTGAATGTTGGTCCCAAGTGCGGCATTTGAAGTTAAAAAATACGGAAATGGAAGAATAAAATAAACACCAATATTTACGTAGAAAATCACTAAACATTATTAGCGTAAAAACCACGAGCAAGATAAAAAAAATTATACTATAATATGTTATGGGTTAGAACCTCTCACTGTGTTTTCAAATAAAAAAAACTCTTTTTTTTAAGGTAAAAAAAACTCTTTTAATCAAGAGAAAACTACCACAATAATATATAAAAATAAATGAGAGGAACTCAAGATGAATCGGATGAACTTGAGCTTCGGATAATTAAAATGCCTCGGTGTGAATATGCAAAGCAAATCCACAATTTGCTCTGCTTGCATGTGAATGCATTTATCGCATTCACATCTTGCCGACACTGTAAAGAATTTGCACATGGAATTGATGAATGCGGTTTTTCGAAAGATTTTCACCAAACATACAAAACACATGTAGATATTCAGATTCTTGGAATATTTATGAGCCAATGTCAAATCCAAATCTACTTTTATATCATTTCCAACCACAATATTTTCAACTTAATATCTAAATTATAGGATAGACTAACAAATTATATTAGAGCGAGCAGCTCTTTGAATAACGTAATAATTCAGAGAAAAGATATTCATGATGCCAATCACTCAAATAAACGACATTTTGAAATATCGAATTTTAACATATCTTTGGGAAAACATCAATTTTGTCATATATTTTTTTTTGTAATTTTAATATTTTTAACGTGGCGCTGATGTGGCATCTTTGCAGCATCACTTCCCCAAATTTTAAAATTGTTAAAATATTTTTTCTATCCTGATCTATATATATATATATATATATATATATATATAATTTTTAGAAATATAGGATAAACAAATTATATTTTTAATATAATTAATATTTTGATTTGTAAAAAATAACTAGACACATTGAAAAAAATTATTGTTACAAAAAGTCTCATATAGGATGGAAGTTATTTATTAATATTGGATTTTTTTTAATACGAAGGGATGGGGGAATTTCATGTCTACTAGCCATACACGTGAGATTTGAAATGGTCTTAGAGACTTACTCTTGCTAGTACGCCAAGATGTCATGACCCGAAATCGGGATTGGTCGACATCGGTGTTATTTTCAAATAACATTAAAAAATAACAAGTCTTATAGTACAGACTTAAACCAAAAACCAATATATTATTTCATGACAAAATTTGTTCTTTCATCCCATAAAGAAAATCATAAACATGATATATCAACGGAAACTAAAACTTATCATCATAGGGACAAAGAACTCAAATGATAGCTACACTTCTAAATTTCTTTTTTTTTCATCAGCCCAATATTGGCTATGATCTTTGATGAGTGCATTTTCTATGCATTAGTTTGTGATATTTTTAAATCTATTTTGTGTGCATTCATATTATTTTTTTGTGTTTTTATGTGTTTTAGTGCATGTGTGTGTATTTCACTCTCTCGGTTAATTTTGAAGGAAAATGGATTTTTGAAAAATAAATTACGGAGCAGCCTTTGTCAAAAATTAATTTTTAATTTTATAGAGCTCAAAATCCAATCTTTACCATTCAAAATGAAGTTCCAGATGTTTTAAAGCTGCTGTTCAAATTTCAGCTCGATCTGATGGCTAGAACTGAAGATATGAATTTTTCAAGAAAACTGCGCGCAGGCAAGGATGTATGAACGGACCCCATGCATGGGTCTGGATAAGGGTCCGTGCATCCTCGTAAAAAATTCGGCGTTTTCAGTTTAATGCACGGACCTAGACACGGACCCTTATCCAGAGTCCGTGCATGTCGCAGAATCAGAAAAAATAGAATTTTTGGGAACTAAAACTTTCAACTTTCCGGGCTTTATTTCTTGGGCTTTCAAAGACATATAAATAGAAGATTGTCAGAGGTGAAAAGGGGTTGGAATCGCATAAGAGAGACGGCGGCTAGGAGGCTTGGAGATTGAAGAACGTTCCATTCGAGTTTTTCTTCTTTTCTTCTTTAGATTATTAAACTTTTGTTTGAACTATATTTTCGTTTATTGATTAGTTTTTCTTCAACCAAGACCACGAGATTGGACCAGACAGTTTTATGTTGAATATTTGAATGTTTATTTAGGATTTTTGGATTTTTGTTAATATTATTGATTTTGGATTTAAATTATGTCTTGTGAATAACCTGATTAACTATTTACTTGCTTGTTAATTGATTCCAAGTCGACAGAGGAGGAATTGATTTCGATCACTCCAATAATTGACATATGGTTAAACCGACTAGAAATAGTATTCGGTTTCAGTATGCGGCTTTAGGTGAAAACTGAATTATCACAAATATTGAATGCATTCATGTTTGATTAGAATTATGAAAATTAATCCGTCATAACTTGAATATGTTTAACATGTTGTAGAAATAGACTGTTAAACAAGATAGGATAATTCGTCGTGATTTAAGATTAAATCTGGATCCTGGATTTGCCACTTGTTTGCATGATTTGTTTGATACCTGCGTGTGTCTTGGTTGTCTCTGTTTAATTGAATTTATTCTTCTTCTAGTTTAATTCTTATTTTATTTTAGTAATTAAATTTTAGTTAATTATTAGCACTTGTTTTATTATTTTGTCTAGATTAAGTAAAATAATTAATTCTTGAGAATTGACAACAGTCCCTATGGGATCGATACTTGGACTCTCTGTCCACTTTACTATTGCTTGACCTAGTGCACTTGCTAGTTGATATCGATTCATCTTCAAATTTTTCTTTATTTTGATCAGAGGAGGGAAGTAAGGGATGAGCGATCTGGGTGTCTCTTAGCAAGTGGGGGTCGATCGATCATATAAAAGAATACACACACACACACACACACATATATATATATATATATATATACTATTCATTTGGAAACTCATACTTGGATTACAAGCATGTTATATTTCAAAACATAATCATATTATAATATGTGTGATCATAACATATCATAGCCAAAACATCATAACGAAACTTGTCTAATCTAATAAAAAGAATAAGCAGATACTTGTATGGAAGGGAATAAGTTGGTTGTAGCAATTTGACAAAGTGAAAGTAAAAATGACTTGGAATAGTATATTTAATATTAAGTAAATTGGGTGGCAACAAAATATGGGGTACTTTATGACTTGCCTCTCTACTCTCTTTGTTAGAAAAAGTGGGTTGGAAAGGATTTATATACTATACAAAAGGACATGAAAGGTTGTCAATTTAATTAAAAAAAATTATTATCACATTATGTAAATGAGTTACAACTTTTAAAAATCAGTTTCAGGACATCCAAAATTTTTTCGAAGGGCATTAGGGGTCTGAGTAGTTCGGAAGATCCGAACTACAAGCATGACAAGTTCGGAGGATCCGAAGTGTTCAGAAGAAGCGTTTGAGTTCGGAATCAAAGGGTGCAGTTCGGAAGATCCAAACGGAAAATCGAAAGGTCCGAAGAGTTAGGTCATGCACACTAATGAGGTGTCAACAGTTTTTGGACATGTCGATGCATGCATGAGATCGGAACGTCCGAAGTAAGGAAATATAACCGTTGGATTGCCTTGAAATTTATGCCATCGATTCGAATTATTGATAGTTGTGTTTTTGTTGCATATTTTAACGTCATTTTATTGATGCTTTTGCATGAATTTATTTGTTTAATTAAGTTTATGTTCGTATTTTATGCATCATGTCTACATTACATGATCCTGGGTTTATTGTGTAGGACATAACATTTTGCCGAAAAATGGAATTAGAACAGAGTATGGGCCGCTCGATCCGCAAGTTATCACCGATCGAGCGGGCACCATGGAAAAGGAAAAAGATTTGGACAAAACATTTTTCGCTCGATCTGCATGTTTCTACCGATCGAGTGGTTGGAAGAGAAAAGAGAAGAATTGAAACAGAGTTATGCTCACTCGATCGGTAATTTTATACCGATCGAGCGCGACGTCGATTTCAAGAGAAAATCTTTTAAACAAGGAAATTTTATTTGAAGGACTCTAGTCTTTAATTAGGTTTTTTATTTCGAATTTTTAGTATCTTTTATCAGACTTGAAGGCTTTTAACACCAAGAACTCTTTGGCGGCTAGGTTTTGTTCTAAATTTTCTGATATTTCTTCCTTTCTTTTGAATTTTCTTTAGAATTTTATGAATCGTTGTGGATAAGTTTTAGAACTTGGTAGAGAAAGACAAACACTTGAATTTATTTGTTTGTGAGATTCAAATTTTCAGTGTTTGATTTTTAATTGAGTATCAAAAGTTGTTTAGGATTAATTTATGCTTGTATGTGAGATTATTGGTTTGATCACCCTGTGATTTTATTATACAATCTATAACTAAATTAGATATCAAATCCATAATTGTTTGATTTCTCTAATTTGTGAAGCAACTGAGATTAATAATTTTCCGCTTGTGAATTTATTAATTTATAGGAACAATGATTGACTAGATTAAATACATCCGCCTGTGCATGTGTTGTCTAGGTTCATCAGTTTTACTAGCATGCATGCTGTCTAGTTAACTAAAATTAAGGTGAAATATGAATTAAGTTTCCAATGATGAATATTCAATGAGAATTAATTATTTTTAGAGAGTCAATGATCAAATGAATAATTTCAAGGGTGTAGTCGACCGATATCAAGATTCATTAATTAATTGGTTTTATATAATTCTTGCATGCTAGTTAATAACATTTTATTTTAATTGTTTTTACTTTTTAATAGTTAATTTAAAAAACCAAAACCCTCATTTTTTTATTTTCAGTATTATGTTTAAAACGCAAATAAGTTTCAACTTCCTCGTGGGAACGATCCCTACTCTCGCTACTGTATATTTTATTTATCTGAGTTGATTTGGGTAATTTGGGTGCGATACGACTGAGCGTTACCAAATTTTGGCGACGTTTCCGGGGAACGGTGTTTAATTTATTGTGTTCTAGTTAATTGTTTTAGCTTATTTTGTTTCGTTTCTTTTATTCTAGTACTTCTCTGGTCGTTCATGTCTGCAGGAGAATCTTCAAAAGAAGAATTTCCCTACGATCCTGAGATTGATAAAACTTTCCACCGACGGCGAAGAAAAGCTCGAAGGAGCCTAAGACAACTGGGCACCCCTGATCTGAATCAGCAGCCTTTATGCATTAATTTTTCTACTCTAGAAACTAATGCTACATTTGAGTTAAAATCCAGACTAATTCACTTATTGCCTTTTTTTCATGGTCTCGCAAGTGAGGATCCTCACAAGAACTTGATGGAATTCCATTGGTATGCACGAGTATGAAATGAAATGAATTCCATTTACCTCTTAGATCCATCACAACATGGAATGAAATGAAGAGAATCTTTCTGGAGAAATATTTTCCAGCTTCTAGAGCAGCGAATATCAGGAAAGAGATATACGACATCAAGCAATATATGGGGGAGTCATTTCATGAATATTGGGAGCGGTTCAAAAAGCTGTGTGCTAGCTTTACGCAACATCAGATAAGTGAGAACCTTTTAATTCAATATTTCTATGAAGGTTTGTTATCTCATGATAGGAGCATGGTAGATGTTGCCAGTGGAGGAGTTTTTGTGGACAAAACTCCACGAGAGGCAAGAAATATAATCGAGAATATGACTGCCAATTCTCAGCAATTTGGCTCCAACAAAAGTGATCCTGCACCCACAAAGAATAATGAGGTAAATGTTTCTTCTCTTGAGAAACAATTGATTGAACTGACGTCTTTTGTGCGTCAAATGGATGTAGAAAATGGACAGACTGCAAAGACATGTGGAATTTGCGCTGCAATGGGACATGCAACTGACATGTGTCCCACTCTTCAAGAGGAATCGGTCGAACAAGTGAATGCTACTGGCGGATTTCTTGGACCACCACAGCGAAAATATGATCTGTATTCCAACACATACAATCCAGGTTGGAAGGATCATCCAAATCTTAGATACAGAAACCCTCCGGCGAATCAACCTGGACCTCAGGCACAACCGCATAATTAAGCCTACAGGCCACCGTATCCTCCACAACAACAGCGTCCTCAAATTCCAGCGCCAGGTGAGTTTCTTGAAAATATAGTTAAGGATCTTGCAACTAATACTCTAAATTTCCAGCAGAAAACCCGAGAAAGTATCCAAAACTTGAATACCCAGATGGGACAGCTCGCCACTTTAATCAACAAGTTGGAAGCCCAACATTCCAACGCTTTACCATCTCAAACAGTTCCGAACCCAAGGGAAAATGCAAGTGCAATTACTCTAAGGAATGAGAAGGAGTTGAAAGTCAAGGAGAAGGTAATAAATGTTTCATCCAAGAAGGAACATAGTGAAGAGCTGAAGATGGATGATAAAGAAGCAATTCAGGGAGAAGCGCAAAAAGGTAAGTTCCCTTCCCTCTCTGAATATAAGCCCCGTAGCCCCTTTTCCCTTAGCACTTAAGGAATCTAGGAAAGATGACAGGATTAAGGAACTCTATGATACTTTTTGTAGATGTGAGGTAAACATTTCATAGATTCTATTAAGCAAGTACCTCGCTATGCGAAGTTTTTGAAGGAATTTTTCACTGCGAAAAGGAAACAGACGTTGAAGGGATGTCAGAAGATAGAGTTGGGAGAAAATGTTTTTGCTGTTATCCAAAGGAAATTGTCTGCAAAATGCAAGGATCCAGGTATGTTCTCTATCCCATGTACCATAGGGAATGCTAGACTAGAAAAGACCATGTTAGATCTAGGAGCATCGATCAATGTAATGCCATATTGTATTTATGCATCCTTAAAGCTTGAACCTTTGAAAAAAACTGAAATTGTCATACAGTTACCTGATAGATCTAATGCATACCCTATGTAGTGACTCATGCATGAAATCACCTACTAACTGGCAACTAATAACATGCATTAAACTTAATACAGAAAAATACTTAACAGAGTAAAAACGTGCGGAAACATAATCCATAAATTACATATCAGCTTAGTAACATAATCCAGGCTTAAATCTGTAGTGATACAACCAAATCAAAACCTTAAACAGTAAACATTATACAGCTATATCGAATCCTGCTGTATAATAAAATCCTCAAGGCTCCTGCTCTCTAGTCCTGCCTTGAACTACCAGCTCCGTCCATCCTGCGACCTGCCCCATGGAATAGGGTGTCCAAGATAACAACTAGGACGTGAGCACTAATGCCCAGTACATAGACATGAGTAAACATATGTATATAATGCATGCAACATGATGATTGGTACAGTGTCATCTGAAAAGTCATGCTCAGAACCGGCGCCACATAAGTGCTGCCACCGCACGGATCAACCTCTGGGTGCAACCACACTCGTCTAGTACACCAGAGTTGACAGACATAAATGCCCCCGCCGTCGCGGTACTCTAAGTGACAGACTATCGAGTATAGAGCTGAGGGGCTCTATAGTTAGGTATAACAAGGTATAGGCTCAACGTGTATATGCACATGACATATGAATATAGAAAGCGGTAAATCATATATCATGCCATATAATAATGCCAAATAAATGCAACATATAAACATGTATACTCGCTGGCAATCTCAGTCAATGTGTACGTACCTCTAGGCTAGTTCAAGTATAGTAAGATCCTAGGTTCCAAGCCTATATTCAAAAGTTCAATGTATCACTACATAAATTCTATAAGCCTTAACTAAGCTAATAAGTACTCCCAAAACTTAAATAGATTCTCGGACCATACCTTCGTCCGTAGTTAGCCCTTTGGAGTTGCTAGTCCCGGATGACTATAACCACACCTTGGTTATTCCAGAACCTCTATTATAACATATAGGGCCCTCAAGTGTATAACTCATACTATATAACTGAAGAAGGAAACTCGGAAATTTGTATTTAGAAATGAATTCGAACGAGCCCTATTTATAGGCAAAATTCCCGGCCAGGATCGGAACTTCCGATTTCAGGATCGGAGCTTCCGATCCAGCTCACTGCGTGCATGTGTGACATGTCGGGATCGGAACTTCCGATCGGGCGATCGGAGCTTCCGATCTGCTCTACGTTCAACACTTGTCAAAACTCGTGGCTGAGTCATCGAACATTGCTGGCAGCTGGAGATCGGAACGTCTGTTCCAGGATCGGAGCTTCCGATCTCGGTGCTTCCACTGAGCTTCCGAAGTGGCTGGGATTGGAGCTTCCGATCTGGGTTCGGAGCTTCCGATCCAGCCCAAAGTCAAAAGCCCATAATCTCTTCCGAAGTCCAATAACACTCCAAAATTGATTAATTACCAACCCTTAATCATGTTTAACATATTATTATCTTAAAATAGAATCTGGGTTACTACATTCTCCCCACCTTTAGATATTTCGTCCGCGAAATAACATCTAAAGCAAAATCAAGATAACAATATGAAACATCAAACCATGTTTTATTACAACAACTGTAATTACATCTTACATGGTAAATCAAAAGTACAAAGCAAACAACTCAGGATATTCCGCTTGCATACGACTCTCAGTTTCCCAAGTTTCTTCTTCAACGCCTCGGCGCTGCCACTGTACCATCACCAGTGATATAGTCTTGTTCCGAAGAACTTTCTCCTTCCTGTCTAGGATACGGATTGGTCGTTCAACAAAAGACAGATCTGGCTCTAGCTGAATATCAGTAGACTGAATCACATGAGATTCATCAGCTATATACTGTCGAAGCAACGACACATGAAAAATATTATGTACACTAGAAAGATTTGGCGGTAACGCCAGACGATATGCAACATCTCCGATCTTTTCCAGTATCTGGAAAGGCCCAATGAAACGAGGAGACAACTTGCCTTTCATGCCGAATCTCATCACCTTCCTGAAAGGTGATACTCGAAGGAACACATATTCACCAGGCTCAAACTGAAGTGGCCTGCGGCGAATATTAGCATAACTGGCTTGTTTATTTTGAGCAACTTTGATCCTATGCTTGATCAAATCTACCTTGTCTACAATCTGCTGCACAAATTCAGGACCCTCGACTTGTCGTTCCCCGACTTCATCCCAGAATAACGGAGTACGATACCGTAGACCGTGCAATGCCTCGAAAGGTGCCATATCAATGCTACGATGATAACTATTATTGTAGGCAAATTCGATCAAAGGTAACTGATCCTGCCAAGATAAGCCAAAATCCATGACAGAAGAACGTAGCATATCCTCCAGCGTACGAATCGTCCGTTCTGACTGCCCGTCAGTCTCCGGATGATATGCAGTGCTCAAACTCAGAGTGGTACCCAACGCCTCCTGAAAACTACCCCAAAAACGTGAGGTAAATCGCGGGTCTCTATCACTAACTATGCTCACTGGAATCCCATGTAATCGCACTATCTCCTGAATGTATAAACGTGTCATGCGATCATAAGAATATTCCCGGTTATAAGGAATAAAGTATGCTGATTTCGTCAAACGGTCAACGACAACCCTGATAGCATCACACTGACGTGTAGTCATAGGTAAGTGGGTAACAAAGTCCATAGTCACGTGCTCCCACTTCCATTCGGGAATCCCAAGATTCTGCAGTAATCCACCTGGTCGTCGATGTTCAGCCTTGACCTGTTGACAAACCAAACATCTCGAAACAACTTGATACACACTCCTCTTCATCCCTTTCCACCAGAATCTAGTTCGCAAGTCCTTATACATTTTCATGCTACCAGGATGAACTGATAATCGACTCCTGTAAGCTTGAGAAAGAATATTATTCCTGAGCTCCGCATCATTAGGTACAACCACTCGATTAGATAAGCACAATAAACCATCTGCCTGAAAATGGAATCCAGATGTATTAACTCCATTGGCTAGACGTGCCAAACGCTGAGTCTTAACATCAGATATCTGAGCATCTCTGATCCGAGAATACAATGCTGGCTCAGATAAAATAGTATACAAACAAATCTCATTCCTCCCTTTCTTGTGCTTGAGCGTAAAACTCAATGAACAGCACTCTTGAATCATATGAGATACTTCACTAGTCTGAAGTGCAGAAAGTCTCACCTGCCGACTTAAGGCATCAGCAGTAAGATTAACAAAACCTGGATGATATTTGATTTCACAATCATAATCCTTCAGAAGATCCATCCAGCGTCTCTGTCGCATATTCAACTCCGCCTGAGTGAATAAATACTTCAAACTCTTGTGATCCGTGAATATCTCAAATTTCTCGCCATAAAGGTAATGCCTCCAAATCTTGAGTGCAAATACAATGGCGGCTAATTCGAGATCATGTACTAGATAATTACTCTCATGCGTCTTCAACTATCGAGAAGCATAGGCAATAACATGTCCATGTTGTGTCAGAACACATCCTAACCCCTGACCAAAGGCATCAGTATAGACAACATAACCTCCTGATCCAGAAGGTAGAGCTAGCACAGGTGCAGTAGTAAGACGTCTACGCAGCTCGTGAAATGACTCCTCACAATCCGAGGACCATATGAAGGAAACATCTTTCCGAGTAAGCTGAGTCAAAGGCCTTGCCAACTGTGCAAAATTCTCGATGAACCGACGGTAATATCCAGCTAGACCCAAGAAACTACGAATCTCAGCAACCGTCGTCGGACGAGACCAGTTCAGCACTGCCTCTATCTTACTAGGATCAACAGATATCCCTTCATTAGAAATCACATGACCGAGAAACACTACCCGATCAAGCCAGAATTCACACTTGCTCAATTTTGCATACATCTGCTTATCTCGTAACGTCTGTAAAACAATCCTCAAATGTTGTGCATGCTCATCCTTGTCATGAGAATAGACAAGAATATCATCAATGAAGACGATGACAAATCTATCCAGATACTCTCAAAATATCTGATTCATCATATTCATGAAGACTGCCGGTGCATTCGTTAAACCGAATGGCATCACCAGAAATTCATAATGCCCGTATCTGGTCCTGAAAGCAGTCGTAGATATATCTGAGTCTCGTACCCGCATCTGATGGTATCCAGATCTCAGATCTATCTTCGAGTAAACAGAATTACCCTGTAGTTGATCGAACAGATCATCAATCCGCGGCAAAGGATACTTATTCTTGATGGTGACACGATTTAACTGCCTGTAATCAATACACAATCACATCGATCCATCCTTCTTCTTGACAAATAAAACAGGTGCTCTCCACGGAGAAACACTCGGACGAATATATCTCTTATCAAGCAAATCCTGTAATTGCTGTTTCAATTCCCTCATCTCTGAAGGTGCCAGACGATAAGGTGCTCGGGATATAGGCGTAGTTCCTGGTACTAAATCAATACCAAATTCAACCTCTCGCACCGGAGGAAAACCAGGAATCTCATCAGGAAATACATCAGGAAACTCGCTGACAACCGGTAAATGATCAATACCCGTACTACTCGTGGACATATCAACTGCATAGATGAGGTAGCCCTCCCCACCTGACTCCAACACATGACATGCCTTCAGAGCCGAAACAAGTGGCATCGGAGGTCGCGCACCCTCACCATAAAAATACCAGATTGTTAGAGTAGGTGCCCGTCGAGCCAATGTGTTGGCCGATGGTCCTTGAGAGAACTCTTGTATGACAATCTTTATTTTAATAATATTTGACATTATTTAATTTGGCACATCTTTATCTTTATACCCATGCAAGCTGCATAGATAAAACCCTTGAATATACAAATAGTAGAAAGAATATGAGATGGTCATGTGATGACTATCATGAAACTCATATTTGGAATACTGTATATTCTAAACTGTTCCTAGTCGATTCAGCCGTCATAAAGAAGGATAAAGGCCGCTCGAGCTTGAGACTAGTATTTGCGATGTGAGTACCATGCTTCATTGGTAGGGGACATGGAGATGTCCAAGCATGCAAATAGGTGCTCCTTGTAGAGTGCACTGAACAACCCTCCCTAAAGGATTTTCCAAGTGGTTCTCATTTATCGAGTGGAGAAGTCCTAGTTTATGGTTGTACACCATTAGTCCTTATAACCCGGGACAACATGGAGACTCTATATGCTAGTGCTTCACTTTGACTTGTTTACCGACTCATCTGGGGTCATCAGGTGGCAATTTTGGGTGTTGTGACGAAATATATAGGAGTCAATGCATTGTAGTCGGGGATTCACCGCTTACCTATGGGTATGGATATCCTATGTTATATCATGCATACGTAGCTTGAAATCTCTGATCAAAGTAAGTGGTAATTAAGAAAGGAGTTTCTTGAATTACACTTTCGATGCAACTACGGCATGACACATAGTTATCGATTCAATGACAACTCTCGATAAACCAATGGTTGTCGAATCGGTCGGGATATATGAGTGTAAGGGACCGTACTGTACGCCAACCATAATTGATTGGTTCTTGCAGGAACTGTCATTTGATACCTAGGGAGTCATGTAAGTGATGCTGCTAGACATTTACATGACTGGTTGGGTACTATCAGACTTGTGTTTTCTGATGTTCTTATTATCAATGTGTTGATCAATAAGAATGGAGCTATATATAGGGTATGCTCATATAAGGGACTTGTTGATTCCGAATCACATGGAGATGTGAACCCACTGCTAGTTGTATCAGTGAACCATTGAGGGTCACACAAGTACTAGCTTTCTAGATCCCGTTGAGATTAAAATAAGTTCAATGTGTTGAACAACTTATAAAGGAGTTTATAAGTAAAATAAATTAGAAGTTTGACTTCTAAATTGGAGAATGAATGGAATAAGTAACTTTTAATTTGTGAATGTGTTCCAAGATTAAAAGTTGACTTAAAATAATTAGTTTATGAAAATGGTGATTTTCTAAACTATTATTTTGAACCTAGTTAATTAATTCAAGTGCTGAATTAATTTAACACTAGTTGAAATTTTAATGTACAAATAATTAAACACTATTGAATCTTGTAGAGCTCAAATAAAATAGTGTTATATAATTATTGTTACTAGTGTACTTGAATGAGTTCAAGTTGAATTTAATTAATTGATTAAACTTAAATGGGTTTAGGTTTAATATTTAATTAAAATAAGTTCAAAAACATTTAAATATATATATTTATATATGTATATATATATAGGCGTGTATATATATATATAATATATATATATATATATATATGTATGTGTGTGATGAAATTTGAAGGGTTGAAAGATTGGATGCAATTTTCCATGCAAGTCATGCATTTTTCTATGCATGGTTTTAATTGTATCTAATCAATTCTTCTCACATTATATAATATACACACATTACACAATTCATTCCATTCCAAGACTTGAAGTGGCCGAACCCTCTCCAAAAATATTCTCCAAAATTTTTCTTTCATTTTTGATGGTGAAGAAAATCATATCTCAATGCTAAATTCTCTAAATATTCTAGTGCATATTTAGAGCGGATTTAGATCGTCTAGTCGTAGACCTAATTCGAAGGATCGAAGTGTTGAATCCATTTTGAGCAATGAGTGCTCTTTGAAGCTTGTAGATTGAGTCTACCCTTTTCAAGAGCCTAGTTGTTTATCAACTTGGTTGGAGCCATAAATCAATCTTTGAGATTGATAGGTAAAATTCTAAACACCCTATGGTTGTTTGAGTTTTTGAATACTACACAAGTTCTCGGATTTCTTTTGTTAAAATTTTTTATATTTCCGCTGCGTTTCCGAGCACGAGTTAACCGATCCCCTTCAGTGGTATCAGAGCCTAGGTTACTCTTTTGTGTAGTATTTGTTGGATATTATGTTGAGGTCAATTTCTAACCGCATGAGAAAATCAAGATTTATCAATTTTGGGCTGTTTTTATAAATATTTTTTTATGGTTTCGGGCAGCCCATAGGCTGCCCGAAGGTGTCCTAGGGGCAGCCGTGGGCTGCCCCATATTTTTTAATAATAAAAAAAAAATTGGCCGCAATCCGGCGACGGAGTTTCGGTGACGACTATGACGACTTGAGTTTTTCAAAAGGTGTTTTGGAATATCATGTGTTATAGGCCCTAAAATTGTTAAATATATTATAGTTGATTTTTATGAAAAATTTAAACTTTATAATATATGATTTTTCTCATAAAATAAATAGTTAAAGTGTGACTTTGATTATTTATAGTAAATTGTGATTTACAAAAAATTCAATTATAAATTAATTAATTTGAAAGTAAACAAAGGTGTTTGTTTATTTTGTTAATTTATTTTATAATTGTGGTGGTTAGTGATTGGACCAAGATATATAATATTTGATCAATTGATTATTGAGATAATTAATTGATAGTGTATGATATGTGATATTGTGCATGAAGGATGATCAAAAGCCCAAGACCAATTTGCTAGGTGTATGCTAGGATATTTTGTGTTGAATGGTTGTAATAATTATCAAATTATAAAGTGGACTTGGTTTATGGCCCATTCCCACCCCATGAGATGTATCCCTATTTGCCATGGATATTTTATTGTAAAATATTTGATAGCGAAAGTTCAAGATTGGAAGATGGTGGGCCATGATGAATTATGAAGATCCAAGACATGTAAATATTGGAAGCTTATGTAATTGTTGCATTTGCATCCCATGCATTCCCTAGGAATTGGACCTAGGCCCGTGTTTGGCTCACACGGGCCAAATAGTTTTTTGGGGCGATTGATCATCCTTGTTAATTAGTATGTGCGTTATTATTTTATAATAACAAAGTTGCATGAATCCGGCAAACATACGATCAAACATGGCGATGTTTAAAATTAATGATGAGACCTTTTCAAAATTAAAAACCCTTATTTTGAATTAGATTCAAAATTTATATCAAGCCCAAAAAGGGGAATTATAAATGTGTTTATAATTTCCATGTCTTCCATCGACAATGGATGCATGACGAACGCTACCCGTATTCAATACTCGGCTCATATTATTGGGGGGTTTGAATGCCGGAAAGCTGTGACATCCATTGACATGGTGATGTGAACTACGTGGAACTCCCATGACTTCGGCTCATATTATTGGGGGAACTCATGGCGACCGTCCATTAAGGTTCGATATCGATGGGTAAGGCTTGACACGGAAGATGAACGACGTCATATTATTGGTTCCTAATCAAGCGTGAGACAAAAGTTTACGTAAGGGTTGCATGGAGATGCAATTGGAAACTACCTTTTAGAAATTATGATTGGCTGATATTATTTGGGATCGTAATTGGCTAATTGGACCTTATGTACCTACTGAGGAAAGGAGTTTCCCGTTTTTACTAGAGGGTAGTAAAAATGTCAAAACAGTGGGAGTAAATATTTATAAAGTTAAAGTCCATACTTTATATCTTATTAAATATTTTAAAATAGTCATTGACATTTATCTGTTATTATTTTTCAGTGCAAATTTTTTGACAATGTCATCAATTCGCAATCCGCTATCTACAATACTCGACAAACATTTACTGACCGGTCCAAATTACCTCGATTGGCTAAGAAATCTGAAAATCGTCTTGAACTCGGAGAGGATTGCATACACACTTGATGAGTCGCCCCCTGATACGGCTCCAACTGATTGTAGCCCTGAGGAGCTACAGACTTACAAGGATTGGTGTGACCATGACTTGAAAGCCAAGTGTTATATGCAGGCTTCTATGAATGATGAGCTTCAGCGACGTTTTGAGAGTGCAAAGCATGCTGCTGACATTCATTTGCATATCAAAGAACTCTTTGGTGAACAAACACGCCCACTTCGACATGTGATTGTCAAGGAGCTAATCACTTTGCGCATGCGATATGGGGCTTCGGTCCATGAGCATGGCCTAAAGTTGATTGGGCTCGTGGAGAAACTCGTTAGCATGGATCTTGTGCTACCTACTGAGTTGACCACAGACGTGTTGCTCTTGTCACTGCCTAGCTCATTTGATCCTTTTGTGGTGAATTTCAACATGAACAAGTTAGATCCAACCCTTGAGGAGTTGGTTAACATGCTTGTTACGTTTGAATCCACAATCAAGAAAGAGAAGCCAGTTCTTTATGTGGGATCTTCATCTGGTTCAAAGAATAGACCACATGGGAAGGGAAAGAAGCGTTCCTTCCATGCTCCCGAAAAGAACGTGCCCTTGAAGAGGCAAGCTCCGAGTCCCGTTGTGGTAGCCACACCAGTTAAGGCTAACAAGACTAATGACGTATGTCATCACTGCAAGAAACCTGGACATTGGAAGCGTAATTGCAAGGAATATCTTGACCAGAATGGTTCTGGAAAGGGTATGTTCTACATTGAAGTAAACATTTCACTTAACTCTTCTTCTTGGGTATTAGATACCGGCTGTGGCTCACATCTCTATAATGATTTGCAGGTGATGGCAAGAAGTAGGAGACTCAGAGATGGTGAGACCTTCTTGAGAATGGGCAATGGGGCAAGAGTTGCAGCCAAAGCTATTGGAGATGTTTACTTATTGTTGGACAATGATTTAAATTATGTTTGAGAGATGTTTTGTTTGTACCATATTTGGTGAAAAACATTGTTTCCATTTCTATGCTTGATAAAGATGGATATTCTTGTTTATTTGGCAAAGGTGTTTGCAATATTTACAAGAATGAATGTTTAATTGTTACAGGACAATTGGAAAATGATCTCTATAATTTAAAATTAAAAGATATTTCTATGTATAATGTCCAAGAGATATCAACAACATCCAAAAGAAAACAAGATACTCTAAATCCAGCACACTTATGGCATGCTCGATTAGGTCATATATCTTTTAAAAGGATGAACAAGCTAGTGGGAGAAGGCATGTTTGATATGTCTGATATTAATTGTCTTACTACTTGTGAACCCTGTCTAAAAGGAAAGATGACCAAAATTCCCTTTAAGGGCCATGTGGAGCGAGCCAATGGACTGTTGGATTTGATCCATACAGATGTGTGTGGTCCTCTTAGCATTACCACTAAGCACGGACATTCTTACTTCATTACCTTTACCGATGAATTCTCTAGGTATGGGTATGTATATTTGATGAAATACAAATCTGTAGCTTTTGAAAGGTTCAAAGAATTCAGAAATGAAGTAGAGAATCAATTGGGACGAAGCATCAAGGCACTTCGATTGGATCGAGGTGGTGAGTACTTGAGTGCTGAATTCCAAGAGTATCTTAAGGAGAATGAGATTCTCTCACAGTGGACTCCTCCTGGTACACCTCAGTTGAATGGTGTTTCGGAATGTCGTAACCAGACTTTGATGGACATGGTTCGGTCTATGATGGGGTTCACGGAGTTGCCGCCATCCTTTTGGGGATATGCGCTTGAGACAGCGGCACTGTTGTTGAACAATGTCCATTCAAAGGCAGTTGATAAAACACCATATGAGATATGGATGGGAAAGCCTCCAAAGTATTCTTATCTTAGAATATGGGGGTGCCCTGCTTATGTGAAGCAGATAGTGGGAGATAAATTGGATGTTCGATCCATTTTATGCTACTTCGTGGGATATCCAAGGAATTCAGTTGGATATTATTTCTATCATCCTAAAGAAACAAATGTGTTTGTTTCTAGGAATGCAACCTTCTTGGAGAAGGAATTTCTATTGGATAGAAAATGGGAGATAATAGAACTCGAAGAAGTTCGAGAAACACCCACGATTGGGGAACCCACACCCGAACAGCCAAGAGAGGAGATACAAGCTCCTAGAAGATCCGAGAGGATCTCAAGACCACCTATGAGGTATGGTCTGCTTCTTGAAGAGGGCCACGATGAGCCTGACTATGGATATGATCCAAGGACCTTCAAGGAAGCATTGTCTGATGCCGATTCATCCAAGTGGCTTGAAGCTATGGAATCTGAGATGAATTCCATGTATTCGAACCAAGTATGGAATCTTGTGGATCCACCTGAAGGAATTGTTCCTATAGGGGTAAATGGATTTATAAGAGGAAGCTTGGGACGGATGGGAAGGTTCTGACCTTCAAGGCTCGATTGGTGGCAAAAGGTTATACTCAAAGGCAAGGAGTTGACTTTGAAGAAACTTTTTCTCCAGTCGCAATGTTCAAGTCCATAAGGATATTGCTTGCCATTGCCGCATGGTATGACTATGAAATATGGCAGATGGATGTGAAGACAGCTTTTCTTAATGGGGATATTAAGGAAGAAATTTACATGTCTCAACCTGAAGGATTCACATCTATCGGAAGTGAGCATAAAGTATGCAAACTTCAGAGATCTATCTATGGTCTCAAATAGGCATCTAGGAGATGGAACTTAGATTTGATGGTACAATCAAAGAGTTTGGGTTTACTAAGAATCCTGAGGAACCATGTGTGTATAAGAAGGTCAGTGGGAGTGCTGTGACATTCCTGGTACTTTATGTTGATGACATTCTACTCATTGGGAATGATGTAGGAATGTTGCAATCAACTAAAGTATGGTTATCGAGTAAGTTCTCGATGAAGGAATTGGGTAAAGCATCTTTTGTATTTGGAATACAAATCTATCGGGATAGATCGAAAAGATTGCTTGGTCTGACCTAGTCCACATACATTGATACCATCGTGAAGAGGTTCTCGATGGATGAGTCTAAGAGAGGACATCTACCAATGTGTCATGGCGTGTCTCTATCTAAGTCCATGTCTCCCAAGAATGATGCAGAGATAGAGACGATGACACGCATTCCATATGCATCTGCAATTGGTAGTATCATGTATGCGATGATATCTACTCGTCCTGACGTGGCCTTTGCACTTAGTGTTACAAGTAGATATCAATCGAACTCTGGTCTTCCACACTGGAAAGCTGTGAAAGACATTCTCAAGTATTTGAGAAAGACTAAGAATATGTTCTTGGTTTATGGGGGTGGAGAACTAAAATTGGAAGTCTATACAGACTCTAGCTTCCAAAGCGATGTTGATGATTCGAAGTCAACTTCCGGTTTTATATTCATGCTCAATGGTGCTGCTGTTTGTTGGAAGAGTTTCAAGCAAAATAGCACTACGGATTCAACCACTGAGGCAGAATATATTGCTGCATCAGATGCTGCAAAGGAAGCTGTTTGGATTAGGAATTTCGTCCAAGAGTTGGGCGTTATTCCTAATGGAGTTGATCCAGTCCCGGTGTACTGCGACAACACTGGTGCCGTTGCTCAGGCAAAAGAACCAAGGTCTCATCAGAAATCCAAACATGTACTGAGAAAATACCACATCATCCGGGAAATTGTGGAATGAGGAGATGTCTTGTTAGACAGAGTCGCCTCCGCAGATAATGTTGCTGATCCACTAACTAAGCCTTTACCAGGACCATTGTTCGAAAAGCATCGCGAATCAATGGGTTTGAAGAATATGGGTAGTTGGCTCTAGTGCAAGTGGGAGATTGTTAGAGTAGGTGCCCGTCGAGCCAATGTGTTGGCCGATGGTCCTTAAGAGAACTCTTGTATGACAATCTTTATTTTAATAATATTTGACATTATTTAATTTGGCACATCTTTATCTTTATACCCATGCAAGCTGCATAGATAAAGCCCTTGAATATACGAATAGTAGAAAGAATATGAGATGGTCATGTGATGACTATCATGAAACTCATATTTGGAATACTGTATATTCTAAACTGTTCCTAGTCGATTCAGCCTCCATAAAGAAGGATAAAGGCCGCTCGAGTTTGAGACTAGTATTTGCGATGTGAGTACCATGTTTCATTGGTAGGGGACATGGAGATGTCCAAGCATGCAAATAGGTGCTCCTTGTAGAGTGCACTGAACAACCCTCCCTAAAGGATTTTCCAAGTGGTTCTCACTTATCGAGTGGAGAAGTCCTAGTTTATGGTTGTACACCATTAGTCCTTATAACCCAGGACAACATGGAGACTCTATATTCTAGTGCTTCACTTTGACTTGTTTACCGACTCATCTGGGGTCATCAGGTGGCAATGTTGGGTGTTGTGATGAAACATATAGGAGTCAATGCATTGTAGTCGGGGATTCACCGCTTACCTACGGGTATGGATATCCTATGTTATATCATGCATACGTAGCTTGAAATCTCTGATCAGAGTAAGTGGTAATTAAGAAAGGAGTTTCTTGAATTACACTTTCGATGCAACTACGGCATGACACATAGATATCGATTCAATGACAACTCTCGATAAACCAATGGTTGTCGAATCGTTCGGGATATATGAGTTGAAGAGACCGTACTGTACGCTAACCATAATTGATTAGTTCTTGCAGGCAATATCATTTGATACCTAGGGAGTCATGTAAGCGATGCTGCTAGACATTTACATGACTGGTTGGGTACTATAAGACTTGAGTTTTCTTACGTTCTTATTATCAATGTGTTGATCAATAATAATGGAGCTATATATAGGGTATGCTCATATAAGGGACTTGTTGATCCCGAATCACATGGAGATGTGAACTCACTGCTAGTTGTATCAGTGAACCATTAAGGGTCACACAAGTACTAGCTTTCTAGATCCCGTTGAGATTAAAATAAGTTCAATGTGTTGAACAACTTATAAAGAAGTTTATAAGTAAAATAAATTAGAAGTTTGACTTCTAAATTGGAGAATGAATGAAATAAGTAACTTTTAATTTGTGAATGTGTTCCAAGATTAAAAGTTAACTTAAAATAATTAGTTTATGAAAATGGTGATTTTCTAAACTATTATTTTGAACTTAGTTAATTAATTCAAGTGTTGAATTAATTTAACACTAGTTGACATTTTAATGTACAAATAATTAAACACTATTGAGTTTTGTAGAGCTCAAATAAAATAGTGTTATATAATTATTGTTACTAGTGTACTTGAATGAGTTCAAGTTGAATTTAATTAATTGATTAAACTTAAATGGGTTTAGGTTTAATATTTAATTAAAATAAGTTCAAAAACATTTAAATATATATATTTATATATGTATATATATATAGGCGTGTATATATATATATATAATATATATATATATATATATATGTATGTGTGTGATGGAATTTGAAGGGTTGGAAGATTGGATGCAATTTTCCATGCAAGTCATGCATTTTTCTATGCATGGTTTTAGATGTATCTAATCAATTCTTCTCCAATAATATAATATACACACATTACACAATTCATTCCATTCCAAGACTTGAAGTGGCCGAACCCTCTCCAAAAATATTCTCCAAAATTTTTCTTTCATTTTTGATGGTGAAGAAAATCATATCTCAATGCTAAATTCTCTAAATATTCTAGTGTATATTTAGAGCGGATTTAGATCGTCTAGTCGTAGACCTAATTCGGAGGCTCGAAGTGTTGAATCCATTTTGAGCAAGGAGTGCTCTTTGAAGCTTGTAGATTGAGTCTACCCTTTTCAAGAGCCTAGTTGTTTATCAACTTGGTTGGAGCCATAAATCAATCTTTGAGATTGATAGGTAAAATTCTAAACACCCTATGGTTGTTTGAGTTTTTGAATACTACACAAGTGCTCGGATTTCTTTTGTTAAAATTTTTTATATTTCCGCTGCGTTTCTGGGCACGAGTTAACCGATCCCCTTCAAAAAATACCAGCTATCACCCTCAACCGGATGAAACTGTACCAGACGCTGATAACAATCCACAGTAGCATGATACAAAGTCAGCATATCTATTCCCAAGATACAGTCAAAATCTGCCATCACTAATATCATCAAATTAGCTGCTAACACATTACCCTCAAACTCCAGAAGGCAACCCATCACTAGACGCTTAGTTACTATCTCTTGCTCCAACGGAGTAGATACAACTAAATCCATATCTAATGATACATAAGGTAATCTATGTTTCTTAACAAATCGACTAGAAATAAAGGAATGCGACGCTCCAGTATCAATTAATACAAGTGCAGGAATACCACATAACAGAAAGGTACCTGCCAACATGCAATCGCTTCCCTCTATAGCCTGCTCCTGAGATAGAGCAAACACCAGCCCTTGAGTCTGGGGACGATAACCAGAAAAACTCTGTGGTGCTGGATGCTGACGTGGAACAATAGAAGCCTGAGATCCAACCTGTGATCCCGATCCACTAGCAGAACTCATGCGTTGAGGACAATCTCTCCACAGATGTCCCAGCTGACCGCAAATATAACAAGCACCAGTAGCTCTCCGACATGAAGCTGCAGGATGCTTCCCTCCACAATGGCAACAAAATTCCTCCTTCTTCTTCTTCTTTCCGAAATGAAACATACCTCTGAACCACGAGATCCAGATGAAGTAGTAGGAGTAGAAGAAGACGTAGGTCCAGATTGCACAACAGATTGAGCTCGAGTCTCAAAAGATCCACTAGGTTGTCCTGGCATCATCAACTGTGCCCGCCTATTGCTAGTCTCCACAAGACGGCAACGGTTCACCAAAGTCTCAAAAGATACCGGGTCAT
The DNA here is from genome assembly GCF_033568475.1 of Henckelia pumila. NCBI lineage: Eukaryota > Viridiplantae > Streptophyta > Magnoliopsida > Lamiales > Gesneriaceae > Henckelia > Henckelia pumila. Next base: position 128,062,233 of record NC_133123.1, on the reverse strand, counting down.
CACTGACGACAACCTGAGAGTAGATATCTTGGTTCAAACCTTGTAGAAAGATATCATACTTCGATGCATCACTCTCATTGATATGAGGACTGAAAGGTAGCAGATCAAGAAATCGTTGCTGATATTGATCAATAGTCATTGATCCTTGCCTCAAAGTAAGCAACTCCATAGATCGTGCTTGGCGAACAGCCGGAGGAAAATACAATTTCTGGAACTCCCGACAGAAATCCCCCCAAGTCACCTGTCCTCTCTCAGTACGTGCCTGAGCAGCTTTGGCATCCCACCAAAACCGTGCTCGATCTTCTAGAACAAATTCCAGAACTTCCAATTTCTGATCCTCAGTACAATCGAAAGCACGAAAAGTACTCTCGAGTTTAGACATCCAACTCCTCGCCTGTTCAGGATTCTCGCCTCCCACCAAGGGTTTCGGTCCTACTTGCATGAACTTATTGATAGAGTAGCGACGTCTACCCTCATGATGACGATGTTGATCATCATGATGATGATGGCGACGATGATGATGACCACCTCCCTGGCCAACACTACCGTGACTGTCGTCAGCCATATCCTGAAAAGAATTGCACATTAAAATCCCAATGCGCAAGAATTACTCAAGACTAAACTAAATCCCAAGTACTAATCCCAAAATCTAAGCATGCTCTGATACCAAAAATATAGTGACCCATGCATGGAATCACCTACTAACTGGCAACTAATAGCATGCATTAAACTTAATATAGAAAAATACTTAACAGAGTAAAAACGTGCGGAAACATAATCCATAAATTACATATCAGCTTAGTAACATAATCCAAGCTTAAATCTGTAGTGATACAACCAAATCGAAACCTTAAACAGTAAACATTATACAGCTATATCGAATCTTGCTGTATAATAAAATCCTCAAGGCTCCTGCTCTCTAGTCCTGCCTTGAACTACCAGCTCCGTCCATCCTGCGACCTGCCCCATGGAATAGGGTGTCCAAGATAACAACTAGGACGTGAGCACTAACGCCCAGTATATAGACATGAGTAAACATATGTATATAATGCATGCAACATGATGACTGGTACAGGGTCATCTGAAAAGTCATGCTCAGAACCGGTGCCACATGAGTGCTGCCACCGCACGGATCAACCTCTGGGTGCAACCACACTCGTCTAGTACACCAGAGTAGACAGACATAAATGCCCCCGCCGTCGCGGTACTCTCAGTGACAGACTATCGAGTATAGAGCTGAGCGGCTCTATAGTCAGGTATAACAAGGTATAGGCTCAACGTGTATATGCACATGACATATGAATATAGAAAGCGGTAAATCATATATCATGCCATATAATAATGCCAAATAAATGCAACATATAAACATGTATACTCGCTGGCAATCTCAGTCAATGTGTACGTACCTCTAGGCTAGTTCAAGTATAGTAAGATCCTAGGTTCCAAGCCTATATTCAAAAGTTCACTGTATCACTACATAAATTCTATAAGTCTTAACTAAGCTAATAAGTACTCCCAAAACTTAAATAGATTTCCAGACCATACCTTCGTCCGTAGTTAGCCCTTTGGAGTCGCTAGTCCCGGATGACTATAACCACACCTTGGTTATTCTAGAACCTCTATTATAACCGATAGGGCCCTCAAGTGTATAACTCATACTATATAACTGAAGAAGGAAACTCGGGAATTCGTATTTAGAAATGAATTCGAACGAGCCCTATTTATAGGCAAAATTCCCGGCCAGGATCGAAACTTCCGATTTCAGGATAGGAGCTTCCGATCCAGCTCACTGCGTGCATGTGTGACACGTCGGGATAGGAACTTTCGATCGGGCGATCGGAGCTTCCGATCTGCTCTACGTTCAACACTTGTCAAAACTCGTGGCTGAGTCATCGAACATTGCTGGCAGCTGGAGATCGGAACGTCCGTTCCAGGATCGGAGCTTCCGATCTCGGTGCTTCCGCTGAGCTTCCGAATTGGCTGGGATCGGAGCTTCCGATCTGGGTTCGGAGCTTCCGATCCGGCCCAAAGTCAAAAGCCCATAATCTTTTCTGAAGTCCAATAACACTCCGAAATTGATTAATTACCAATCCTTAATCATGTTTAACATATTATTATCTTAAAATGGAATCTGGGTTACTACACCCTAGGGGAGTAGTAGAGGATGTGTTGGTGCAAGTAAATAATTTGGTCTTTTATGCCGATTTTTATGTACTCGACATGAAAAATGGTGATCACAATAGTCCAATTCTGTTAGGCAGACCATTTTTGAAAATGTCGATGACAAAAATTGATGTTCACAATGGCACACTTACTATGGAATTTGATGGTGAGGTCATAAAATTTAATTTCTATGATGCCATGAAATTTCCTAATAGTGATGATTGTGTATATTCTATTGACATTGTGGATTACTTGGCACAAGAGTGTTTTGAGCTTGCAGGAAAAGACGAGCTAGAGGTGGCTATTATAGCACCCATTCAACAGGACGATGATGGAATTGGTTTCAATGAAGAAGTGAAAGAGATTGTGACAATTCTAAACCGTGCCCCCGAGCTACCTAAATCAGGTAATCATTCATATATCTCTTTACCAATACCTAATACTTGGCGTCTTCCATCTGTTTTGCAGGCACCAGTCGTTGAGCTAAAAACGTTGCCCAAACATCTCAAATATGTTTTTCTAGGAGAAAGAAAAACATTGTCAGTCATCATCTCTAGCAGTTTGGAGGAAGAACAAGAAGTGCAACTCGTCAAGGTTTTAAAGGAGCACAAGACTGCTATAGGATGGACCATTGCAGACATCAAGGGAATCAGCCCTTCTACAGGCATGCATAGGATTCTGATGGAAGAAGGAGCAAGTCCCTCGCGTCAGCCACAAAGGAAATTGAACCCACCTATGATGGAGGTGGTGAAGGCCGAAATTCTCAAACTCCTTGAAGTTGGAGTGATTTATCCAATTTCTGACATGCAGTGGGTTAGCCCTATCCAAGTGGTTCCCAAGAAAATCGGAATTACCGTGGTGAAGAACAAGGATGACGAATTGGTTCCCACCCGCATTCAAAATGGGTGGGGGATTTGTATAGACTATAGAAAGTGGAATGCTGGAACCCAAAAGGACTATTTCCCTTTACCTTTTATTGTTCAAATGATTGAACGATTTGTAAGAGTGGGTGCCCAGTGAGCCAACTGTGTGGCTATGGGCTTTGTTGACTCTTTGTATAAACAATCTTTTGTTTAATATTATTTACACTTTTATGGCAATGACTTTATATTACTTCATATTGTTATATTGTGATATACTATTGTTGTTTTGATAAAGACCTTGAATATACTATAGTGTATGTAAGATGTGGTAGAACATGGAGATGTCTATCATGAAATACATCTTATAGTCACTGTATATTCTAAAACCGTTCCTAGTCGATTGAGCCGTCCGATAATAAGGATAAGGATCGCTCGAGTTTGAGACTAGCATTTGCGATGCGGAGTACCACGTTTCATTGGTAGGGAACATGGAGATGTTCGAAGCATGCAAATGGATATTCATAGGATGAATAGTCGAACTACCCTATCCGGACTTTCCAAGTGGTTATCACTTATCGAGTGGATAAAGTCCGCGGTTTTGGTTGTACACCATTAGTCCTTACGACTTGAAACATCATGGAGACTCTATATGCTAGTACTGTGCTTTGACTCGTTTACCGACTCTGAGGGGGTCATCAGGTGTCGAGATTGGGTACAGTTACGACACATATAGGAGTCAATGCATTGTTGTCAAGGATTCACCACATACTTGCGAGTGTGGATATCCTATGCGATCTGAGGAGATATTAGTGTGACAAATCTCTGGCCAGAGTACTTGATGTGATTTAAGAAATGGTTTCTTAGTAGCACATGCGATGTCACTAATTTGATCTTCAAGATGCATTGCATAGTTATCGAATCTTGAGCGACTCTCGATATACCAATGGTTGTTGATTCGATCGGGATATATGGATGAAGGGACCGTACTGTACGCTAACCAAAATCTACTGGTTCTTGTAGGCACTATCAGTGATACCTAGGGAATCATGGGGCGATGTTGCTAGGCGCTTTACCATGATTCGTTGGGCAAGTCGGAAAGTGTTGTTCCGAGTCACAAGGAGTTGTGAGCCCACGGCTAGCTGTATCCCTGAACCATTGAGGGTCATACAGTGTAATGGAGTTTTAATCCCCGTTGAGATAGTTAAATTTAAAGAGTTAAATTTAATGAACTAAGGAGTTGGACTTCTTAAATAAGAGTAAGGGAGTAGGATTTCCTAAAATGACATAGGGATGGACATTTTTGGAAACCACTGAATTCGGATTCAGGAAAATTTATTTTGACTTTAAAACGTGCAGAAATGGTTTCTGTGCACATTGGTGAAATCGTTTCATCAATCGGAGTCACGATGAATTTTATATTAATTTCTGAACGAGCGGGCTTTGCTTGTCGGGCCCCAGCTTATGACTAATGGGCCCTAAGGTGTTAGTGGCCTGCATTATAAATAAGTTATTTCAGTACAGAAATTACACACAACAGGTCATTATTTTGAGAGCAATTTTTCGAAAACCCTAGCCTCTCAAAACGTTTTTTTGGCCGCCCCCTCCCTACTCTGTCAGAGAAAATTCCGGTCTGTGATTTTGAATCGCAGTAAGGAATAACGAATCAAATTCGTGTATTCTCTTCGCAGAAAACTTCTGATAGATTTTCTAGTGCAATCTATCAGAGGGATTAAACCTCTGTTCGTGGACCTGATTGAAGGCGTTCATCGGTTCCAGGGAGAGACAACAAGAGCAGAATTGTTCTGTTGGTGTCCATTAATCTCGTTGCGAGATTTGAGGTAAAATTTATTTAAATTGTTATTTAAATTTTACACACACGTAATTCAATCGATGAACGGTTGATACCCATACCATGGAAACGTTCCATGAAAAATTTTTAAACTTCCGCTGCACCGGGTATCAATCGTAATTGGTCTGGGAACTCGCCAGTTTTCCAACAGTGGTATCAGAGCCAGGTTGCTCAGATCAATCGATTGAATAATCAATTGTACAAAATTTTTGAGTCTCGGTTTATGAAACAAAATAAATATTTTTAATAAAAAAAATTTTTTTTCGGGGCAAAACCCGGGCAGCGATTGGATCGCTGCCCGGTGGGGCAGCAATTGTTGCTGCCCCGGGCAGCGCACGGCGCCGCCCAAAGGGGGCGCACAGCGCCGCCCAAGGCGGCGACCGTCGCCGCCCAGGGCGGCGCACGGCGCCGCCCAGGGCAGCGCTGTGCGCTGCCCAGCGCAGCGCTGGGCGCTGCGCAGGGCAGCGCTCGGCGCTGCCCAGGGGCGGCGCTCGGCGCCGCCCAGGGCAGCGCACGGCGCCGCCCAGGGGCGGCGCCAGGCGCTGCCCTAAGGGGGCAGCCGGGCTGCCCCCGGCCCGCGCCCCGGGTGCGGGCCGACCCGGGAGTGTCCCGGGTGGCCCGCGGGAAAAATTAATTTTTTAATTTTTTTTTTATTAATTTTAATATTTAAAATTTTATTTTTGGTCCGGTCAAAAATTGTTTTTGATTGGTTCACGAGATTTCGGATCGAATTGTTCGAGTCCGTAAATTTTAAAATTGATTTTGGATAAATTTGAATTTTTGGAAAATTTTAATATTTTATCCGTAAATTGAATTTTGAAATCAATTATTTTGGTACAATTGATGATAAGATATGATCTTATGATATATTAGATAAAATATGATTTTATTTGTAAAATTGGATTTTATAGATAAAATATGATTTTATTTGATATGGAGATAAAATATGATTTTATATGTGAAATGTGATTTTATATATAAAATATGATTTTATCTTGTTTAAATTTGAATTGCCACAGCATGTTATCCAATAAATTAATTTTGAATTAAATGTTATTGGATAAGGATGATCGATTGCCATGACCAATTTTGTAGGTGTATGTTAGGAATTTACATTTTGTCTTTATTGTTGTTGGTTTTATTAATGGGCCTGGTTTATGGCCCGATATGAATGTCATATGTAATAAAAGTGGGCTTGGTTTATAGCCCGTTCCCACCCCCTAAAAATGTATCCCCTACTTGTCATTGTTATTTAATTGTAAATACATTAGATTTAGTGGGAGATCAAGATTTGAAGATGGTGGGCCCAGCAGACAATGAAGACTGAAGAAATGTAAATTGGAAGCATATGTAATAGGATTGCATTTGCATACTGCATATTACCTAGGATTGGACTAAGACCCGTGATTGGCAACCACGGGTCAATTAGAAATGGAATCGATCATCCTATATAATATGTGATATTATGATTGTATGCATGTTTAGACATAAATTGCGTGAATCCGGCAATGCATGCAATAAATTAAAAATGATGAGACAAATATTTTTATAAATAAAATCCCTCATTTTAAATATGATTTAAAATTTATATCAAGATAAATAAAGGAAATTTAAATATTGTTTAAATGTTCCTACCTTCCATCAACGGTCAATGTATGTGATGCTACCCGCGGATACGGTCCGGCTCATATTATTGGGGGGGCCCGTTCGTCGGAAAGCTGTACATTGGATCGACAAATGTTGTAAGTTGGGTGGAACTCCCATGGGATCGGCTCATATTATTGGGGGATCCACATGGCGACCGTCCATCACAACTTAATATTGATGGGTCATCTTGACATGTCACTTTAAACGGCGTCATATTATTGGGCCCTTATTGGACATGAGGTAAATACATGGGGGTTGCTTTGGAAGCAATTGGGCTCTACCTTTTGAGAATTATGGTTGGCTGATATTATTCGGGACCATAAGTTTGTCAATTGGACTCCATGTTCTCACTAAGGAAAAAGTTTCCCGTTTTCACTAGAGGGTGGTGAAATCGTTAAAATAGTGGGAGTGAGATTCATAAAATTAAATTCGCCTATTTTATGTCTTAGTAAATTGTTAAACAATCATTGATATATGTCTGTTTTTCCTTTTCAGTATTTCACACAATGAATTCGCGAAATCCTTTATTCTCGATCCTCGAACAAAACAAGCTGACTGGCGCCAACTATACGGAATGGTTCCGGAAGTTGAAGATTGTCTTAACTTCGGAGAAAATGCTCTACGTGTTAGAGAAAGCACCTCCGAAGGAAGCACCAGCTGACATAAGTCCGGAGGAATTGGCCAAACTTGATGCATGGTGTGACCATGACATCAAGACCAAATGCTATATGCAAGCCTCGATGTCTGATGAACTCCAGAGGCGATTTGAGGACACGGTGAATGCTGCTGACATTCACACGCAACTCAAGGAACTTTTTGGGGCTCAGTCGAGGGCTGAAAGGTTCTCTACTGTTAAGGAGTTGATGACGTGCCGCATGCGTGAAGGGACTTCGGTCCGTGATCATGGGGTACGAGTGATTTGGCTCATACAGAAGTTAGCGACCCTTGATTTGGTGTTGGAGCATGAACTCAATGTGGACTTGCTGCTTCTATCTCTTCCTTCTTCATTTGATGGATTCGTGATAAATTTTAATATGAACAAGATAGAGGCCACCCTTGAAGAGATGGTCAATATGCTCGTTACATATGAATCCACACTTAAGAAGGATAAGCCAGCTTTCTTGGTGGGCTCCTCATCTTCTGCTAAGAAGGGGCCAAGTATGAAGGGCAAGAAACGTTCTGCCCCACCCAAGAAAGTGGAACCCGAGAAGAAGCAAAAGACAAAGGCTTCAAACGATGGAAAATCCAAGGATGTTTGCCATTACTGCAAGAAGCCGGGTCATTGGAAGCGCAACTGCAAGGAGTATCTTGAGCAGTTGGGAACTGCAAAGGGTATGTTCTATATCGAAATAAACATGTCACTTAATACAACTTCTTGGGTATTGGATACCGGATGTGGTTCTCACATTTGCAATGATTTGCAGGTGATGACAAGAAGTCGCAGGCTTAGAATGGGTGAGACCCAGCTAAGGCTCGGGAATGGTTCCAGAGTTGAAGCTACGGCCATTGGAGATGTTTGTTTGATTTTGCAGAATGGTTTTAAATTATTGTTGAGAGATGTTTTATTTGTGCCAGATTTAATTAAAAACATTATTTCTATTTCTATGCTTGATAGAGATGGTTATTCTTGTAATTTTGTGAATGGGATTTGCAGTATTTACAAGAATGAATGTTTAATTGGAAATGGACAACTTGAAAACGATCTATATAATTTAAAACTAAAAGACGTTCCAGTGAATTGTATTGACAAACCGGCGACAACAAACAAAAGGAAAATCGATAGTCAAAACCCGGCAAACCTTTGGCACGCTAGACTAGGTCATATTTCCTCAAGGAGGATGAACAAGCTAGTGGGAGAGGGCATGTTTGATATGTCTGATATTAACTCTCTACCTACTTGTGAATCCTGCCTAAAAGGGAAAATGACTAAATCTCCTTTTAAGGGGAAGCCTGAACGTAGTCAAAATCTGTTGGATTTGATCCATACAGATGTTTGTGGTCCATTTAGAGTAGGGACTCAACATGGCCACACCTACTTCATTACCTTTACTGATGATTATTCTAGGTATGGGTATTTATATTTAATGAAATATAAGTCTGAAGCATTTGAAAAGTTCAAAGAATTCAAGGCTGAAGTAGAAAACAAGCTAGGTAAAAGTATTAAAGCACTTCGATCGGATCGAGGTGGAGAATACTTGAGTACCGAATTTTTGGACTATCTAAAAGAGAATGGGATTCTCTCTCAGTGGACTCCTCCTATGACACCACAGCTTAATGGTGTATCGGAGCGCCGTAATCGAACTTTGTTGGACATGGTTCGATCTATGATGAGCTTCACTGAGCTTCCACCTTCGTTTTGGGGCTATGCGCTTGAAACGGCGGTATTGTTGTTGAATAACGTCCACACTAAAGCAGTGGACAAAACACCATACGAGTTATGGAATGGCAAAGCTCCTAAGTATTCGTACTTGAGGATTTGGGGATGTCCTGCTTACGTGAAGCGGACAGTGGGAGATAAGTTGGATAGTCGATCCAGCTTGTGTTATTTTGTGGGGTATCCGAAGAATTCAATCGGATATTATTTCTATTATCCTGCTGAAACAAAGGTGTTTGTTTCACGGAATGCCACCTTCTTGGAGAAGGAGTTCTTATTGGATAAGAAAGGCGAGATGATGGAACTCGAAGAAGTTCGAGAAGAACCCGAAATACAAAATAACGATCCCACACCTCAGGAACCATTGCTGGACACGCCTGCACCTAGAAGATCCGAGAGGACTTCTAGACCTCCAGTTCGATATGGTCTTCTTCTTGAAGAGGGTCAAGATGAACCCGACATTGGATGTGATCCAAGAAGCTTCAAGGAAGCAATTTCTGATGCGGATTCGAATTTATGGCTTGAAGCTATGCAATCAGAATTGGATTCGATGCATACTAACCAAGTCTGGACTTTAGTGGATCCTCCCGATGGAATTGTTCCAATAGGGTGTAAATGGATCTACAAAAGAAAGCTTGGGCCTGATGGTAAGGTATTGACCTACAAGGCGCGATTGGTGGCGAAAGGTTATACTCAAAGGCAAGGAGTTGACTATGATGAAACCTTTTCACCAGTCGCAATGTTCAAGTCCATAAGAATCCTAATTGCCATAGCTGCATGGTATGACTATGAGATATGGCAAATGGATGTGAAGACTGCTTTTCTTAATGGAGACATTAAGGAAGAAATCTATATGAAGCAGCCTGAGGGGTACACATCCATGGGAAGCGAGCATAAGGTATGCAAGCTTCAGAGATCAATTTATGGTCTAAAACAAGCATCAAGAAGTTGGAACCAGAAATTTGATGAAACAATTAAAGACTTTGGTTTCATCAAGAACCCGGAGGAACCTTGCGTGTACAAGAAAGTAGTTAAGGATGCGGTGACATTCTTAGTACTTTATGTTGATGACATCCTACTCATTGGGAATGATGTAGGGATGTTGCAGTCAACAAAGATATGGTTATCAGGTAGATTTTCGATGAAGGATTTGGGTGAGGCATCCTACATTCTTGGGATACAGATCTATAGGGATAGATCTAAGAGAATGATAGGACTCACTCAATCAACCTACATCGATACCATATTGAAACGGTTTTCAATGGATGGGTCCAAGAGAGGACATCTACCCATGTGTCATGGAGTTTCTCTATCCAAGTCTATGTGTCCCAAGACTGATGCAGAGATAGAGAATATGACACATGTACCATATGCGTCAGCTATAGGTAGTATCATGTATGGGATGATATCTACCAGACCGGATGTAGCATTTGCTCTGAGTGTCACGAGCAGATATCAGTCTAATCCTGGTCAGATGCATTGGAAAGCCGTGAAGGACATTCTTAAGTACTTGCGAAGGACTAAGAATATGTTCATGGTTTATGGAGGACGAGAACTCAAACTGGAAGGCTATACCGACTCTAGCTTCCAAAGTGATGTGGATGACTCGAAGTCAACCTCTGGATTTGTGTTCATGCTCAATGGCGGTGCTGTCTCTTGGAAAAGTTCCAAGCAGGACACCACAGCGGATTCCACCACTGAGGCTGAATACATTGCAGCATCAGCTGCTGCTAAAGAGGCCGTTTGGATGAGGAATTTCGTCCAAGAGTTGGGCGTCATTCCTGAATTTGTTGGTCCAGTCCCGGTGTACTGCGACAACACGGGTGCCGTTGCTCAAGCAAAGGAACCAAGGTCTCATCAAAGATCCAAACACGTACTGAGGAAATACCACATAATCCGGGAGATTGTGGAAAGAGGAGACATCAGTGTCGAACGAGTGGCCTCTGCAGACAATATCGCTGATCCACTTACTAAGCCTTTGCCAGGACCATTGTTTGACAAACATCGCGAAGCAATGGGTCTACGTAGTATGACTAGTTGGCTATAGGGCAAGTGGGAGATTGTAAGAGTGGGTGCCCAGTGAGCCAACTGTGTGGCTATGGGCTTTGTTGACTCTTTGTATAAACAATCTTTTGTTTAATATTATTTACACTTTTATGGCAATGACTTTATATTACTTCATATTGTTATATTGTGATATACTATTGTTGTTTTGATAAAGACCTTGAATATACTATAGTGTATGTAAGATGTGGTAGAACATGGAGATGTCTATCATGAAATACATCTTATAGTCACTGTATATTCTAAAACCGTTCCTAGTCGATTGAGCCGTCCGATAATAAGGATAAGGATCGCTCGAGTTTGAGACTAGCATTTGCGATGCGGAGTACCACGTTTCATTGGTAGGGAACATGGAGATGTTCGAAGCATGCAAATGGATATTCATAGGATGAATAGTCGAACTACCCTATCCGGACTTTCCAAGTGGTTATCACTTATCGAGTGGATAAAGTCCGCGGTTTTGGTTGTACACCATTAGTCCTTACGACTTGAAACATCATGGAGACTCTATATGCTAGTACTGTGCTTTGACTCGTTTACCGACTCTGAGGGGGTCATCAGGTGTCGAGATTGGGTACAGTTACGACACATATAGGAGTCAATGCATTGTTGTCAAGGATTCACCACATACTTGCGAGTGTGGATATCCTATGCGATCTGAGGAGATATTAGTGTGACAAATCTCTGGCCAGAGTACTTGATGTGATTTAAGAAATGGTTTCTTAGTAGCACATGCGATGTCACTAATTTGATCTTCAAGATGCATTGCATAGTTATCGAATCTTGAGCGACTCTCGATATACCAATGGTTGTTGATTCGATCGGGATATATGGATGAAGGGACCGTACTGTACGCTAACCAAAATCTACTGGTTCTTGTAGGCACTATCAGTGATACCTAGGGAATCATGGGGCGATGTTGCTAGGCGCTTTACCATGATTCGTTGGGCAAGTCGGAAAGTGTTGTTCCGAGTCACAAGGAGTTGTGAGCCCACGGCTAGCTGTATCCCTGAACCATTGAGGGTCATACAGTGTAATGGAGTTTTAATCCCCGTTGAGATAGTTAAATTTAAAGAGTTAAATTTAATGAACTAAGGAGTTGGACTTCTTAAATAAGAGTAAGGGAGTAGGATTTCCTAAAATGACATAGGGATGGACATTTTTGGAAACCACTGAATTCGGATTCAGGAAAATTTATTTTGACTTTAAAACGTGCAGAAATGGTTTCTGTGCACATTGGTGAAATCGTTTCATCAATCGGAGTCACGATGAATTTTATATTAATTTCTGAACGAGCGGGCTTTGCTTGTCGGGCCCCAGCTTATGACTAATGGGCCCTAAGGTGTTAGTGGCCTGCATTATAAATAAGTTATTTCAGTACAGAAATTACACACAACAGGTCATTATTTTGAGAGCAATTTTTCGAAAACCCTAGCCTCTCAAAACGTTTTTTTGGCCGCCCCCTCCCTACTCTGTCAGAGAAAATTCCGGTCTGTGATTTTGAATCGCAGTAAGGAATAACGAATCAAATTCGTGTATTCTCTTCGCAGAAAACTTCTGATAGATTTTCTAGTGCAATCTATCAGAGGGATTAAACCTCTGTTCGTGGACCTGATTGAAGGCGTTCATCGGTTCCAGGGAGAGACAACAAGAGCAGAATTGTTCTGTTGGTGTCCATTAATCTCGTTGCGAGATTTGAGGTAAAATTTATTTAAATTGTTATTTAAATTTTACACACACGTAATTCAATCGATGAACGGTTGATACCCATACCATGGAAACGTTCCATGAAAAATTTTTAAACTTCCGCTGCACCGGGTATCAATCGTAATTGGTCTGGGAACTCGCCAGTTTTCCAACACGATTAGCGTGTCATTCTTACTATTGTTTTCTTGATGGATATTTTGGATATTTTCAGATTGCAATTGCACCGGAGGATCAGGAGAAAACGACATTCACTTGCCCGTTCGGTACCTTCGCTTATCGACGTATGCCCTTTGGACTCTGCAATGCACCAACCACATTCCAACGGTGTATTTTTAGCATATTATCTTATTTTATTGGGCACATATTATAAGTATTCATGGATGATTTTACCATCTATGGTGATACGTTTGAGAAAGGCTTATTTAACCTAGCTCTTGTCCTTAAGTGGTGTGTCGAAACCAACCTGTTCTTAAATTATGAAAAATGTCATTTTATGTTGGGCAAGGGATCATTTTGGGTCATGTCGTTTCTTCTAAGGGAATTGAGGTAGATAAAACAAAAATTGATATCATTCAATCGTTACCTTATCCCACTTGTGTGCGGGAAGTGCGTTCCTTTCTTGGTCATGCAGATTTTTACAGGAGATATATCTAGGACTTCTCCAAGATCGCATCTCCCATGTGCAAGCTATTGCAGAAAGATGTCACGTTTGAGTTTGATGAGCCATGCAAAACGTCGTTTGACAAACTTAAGGACTCATTGACTTCTGCACCTATCATCCAACCACCTGATTGTAGCAAACCGTTTGAAATCATGTGTGATGTCAGCGACTATGCGGTAGGAGCGGTATTGGGACAGAAAGTTGGGAAAGCATCGCATGCCATCTACTACGCCTCGCGCATTCTGAATGATGCCCAACGGAATTATTCCAACACTGAGAAGGAGCTTTTAGCTGTAGTTTTTGCTTTAGAAAAATTCAGATCTTATTTACTTGGTGATAAAGTTATTGTTTATTCTGATCATGCAGCTCTTCGGTTTCTAATGGCGAAGGAGGCAAAGCCAAGGTTAATAAGATGGATATTACTCCTGAGCGAATTTGATGCCGAGATTAAGGATAAAAGGGGAACAAAGAATAGAGTGGCTGATCACTTGAGCCGTCTTGTTCATATTGATGAGGAGCTGAGCTTGCAAGAATAATTTTCTGACGAGCAACTATTTTTGGCGAGCACAGTATTACTCTGGTACGCACATATCGTCAATTATTTAGTTACTAATGGGTTTCCCTCTGAATTTTCAAAAGCGCAAAGATATAAAGTCAGAAGCAATGCTAAATACTTTGTGTGGGATGACCCATACTTGTGGAAACACTGCGCTGATCAAGTCATACAACACTTTGGAGCAAAAAGGACAGCGAGGAAGGTACTAGACTGTGGTTTCTTTTGGCCATCTCTCTTTCGAGATGCATATTTTTTCTGTAAGTCGTACGCTCAATGTCAAAAACAAGTAATATATCCCAGCAAAAGGAGTTGCCTCAGCAACCCATTTTAGTTTGCGAAATTTTTGATGTGTGGAAAATCGACTTCATGGGGCCTTTTCCTAGTTTCTTTGGATTTATTTATATATTACTTGTTGTAGACTATGTTTTGAAATGGGTGAAAACTAAAGCCACCCGTACTGACGATTCAAAAGTGGTTGTAGATTTCATCAAGCATAATATTTTCTTTAGGTTTGGGATTCCAAGAGCCATCATCAGTGATAGAGGAACTCATTTATGCAACCGAACCGTGGCTAGTTTGCTGAAAAAGTGACATGTGACTTACAAGATCTCCACTGCATATCATCCACAATCCAATGGCCATGCTGAAGTTTTGAATAGAGAGATCAAATCTATCCTAATGAAAACAGTGAATCCAACAAGGAAAGATTGGAGCTTGCGATTGGATGATGCTCTGTGGGCCTACAGAACCGCATACAAGACGCCGATTGGCATGTCACCATACCGACTGATTTTTGGGAAACCATGCCATCTTCCAGTGGAATTGGAGCACAGAGCCTATTGGGCTATCAAGAACTTTAATATGCAGATGGATGAAAGTGGCGAGCATAGAAAGCTGCAGGAGTTAGAAGATATACGCAATGAAGCGTATGCCAGTTCAAAGATTTACATGTAAAAGACAAAGGCCTTCCATGACAAGATGATTGCTAGACGGGAATTTAAAGATGGTCAAAAAGTCCTTCTCTATCATTCACGACTTCGGTTATTCCCAGGTAAGTTGTGTTCCAGATGGATTGGTCCTTTTGTTGTTACTAATGTTTTTTCCCATGGTGCAGTTGAAATTCAAAGCTTGGAGACCTCAAAGATATTCAAGATGAATTGACAAAGATTGAAACATTATTTTGAAGGAGATCAAGTGAACGACGAAGAGGACCCGCATGATCTAAAACTCAAAGATCCGCAAGAAATTGAATAAATCGCGGCATACAGTCGAGCAATAGACTGTCAATTTAGCGCTTACTGGGAGGCAACCCAGTGTTCTTTTCCTTTTCTTAGTTTTTTCAATTTTCTTTTCGTTCATTGAGTGCTTTTCATTTAGTCTGGTTAATTTTGTTTAAATTTCAAATTTTAAAATTTTTAAAATTTTTTCAAAAATAAAAGCTCCGCTCGAGCGGTAGGTTTCTACCGATCGAGCGAACATTACTTTGGAATCGAATTTTGGGAAATAGTGTTTCTCGCTCGATCGGCACTTTTATACCGATTGAGCGAGACTTTCTCTAAAATGTTTTTTGGATTTATTTAGTCTCGCTCGAGCGGTACTTTTATACCGATCGAACAAGATTCGTTCTGAGGCAATTTATATCGCGCCCCTTTCTACTCTCTCTCACTTTTTCCTTTATATTCTCCCTCAATCCCTAAATCCCCAAACCCTTCACCATATTCATCTCATCAATTCTTCCTCTTTAACTTGCAAGAATCACTACTTCGCCTCCCGTGATCATCTCCGTTCTTGGCTTCTTGCTGAGATATCATGCCTCGCTTCTGAACCGTCCAACCACCATCCACGTTGCCAGCTGCTGTCCTCCACGCCTGAAGTATTTCACCGCTTCTCCGACCACTCTCAAGCCATCGGGCCATATTCAAAACTCTACTCCGCCAGCCTCCGTGCTCTTGTTCTGTCGGGAATCATCAACTCCATCTTTCCCTTTTTCCTATTGAATTCTGGCCGCACCCCTGCCTCCATCATCAGTGCGGCCTGACCTTTCGATCACAGAATTTACATGAATTTGCACTTCTCTCCACTTCCGATCAATATACCGGCCAAACGGGGTCATCTCACTGGGGAGTCCTCTACTCAACGAGCCGCGACATCCACTTCTTCACAAGGTTTAGCCGGTAACTTCGTTAGTCAAGAGGCACGTGATAGGTACGATGACGCCAAGGTACACCGCTCTCCTATTCCAGAATGTGGTATTGAACTTACTCTTAATGAGAGTGGTATTGTTCTTGATATTGATGACCGTGATTAAGTTAAATTTTGCAAAGAACCTTCTGCGGCTATTGTACTCCTTGTACGCGAATTTTATGCCAATGCCACCGAAAGGGATGATAGAAAAGCTTATGCTCGAGGCAAGTTAGTTTCATTTGACGAAAATACCATCAACGCCTTACTTGAGACGCCGAATGTAGATGACAGTCTTTATCAAAGCCTTAAAGTTGAACCCGATTTTCACGAGGTAATAGCTCAGTTGTGCTATGATGGTGCTTGTTGGCATGATCCGGATGAATTTCAATTTTTCCCGAAACATTTTTTGCGAGTGGAACCCACTCCCTGGTATGTCTTTTTGACGAAGAGATTGATGCTGATACTACATACTAGTTATGTCACCACTGAACGTGCCTTGCTTCAGTATGCCATTGACATGGATTGAGACATTAATGTTGGGCACATCATTCATAGCGAGATTCGGAGATCCATGTACTCTAAATCGTTGAGCCTCTTCTTTCCAACAATTATCTCTGAACTATGTGCACAAGCCGGGGTGCCAACACGAGGAGATGAAGAATGGCTCCAACCGATGTGTCCGTTGGATGGAGCTACCGTTGAGACTAAAAAAGCTTATCGGGCCAAGCATTTTCCGCCAGGTGGTCGAGCTTCATCTAGCAGAGCTCCCACTTGGCCCACTCAGCCTTCTCGCCGCACCACTACTGACTCTGTCCGAGAATTGACTGCCTTTGCACATCACCAGAATGAGTTCATGGCTGCCACAATATCAAATCTTCAGGTCATGGACGATATTATTCGAGGCATGTCTACTCACCTTGGTCTTGATCCTGCCACGTTGTTGCCTGCTGTGCCATTCCCGCCTCCCTTCCAGTTCCAATATGTCAATCCTGTCATTCCACCTGAGGTTGAAGAGGACGACAACACCAATACTTGAACCAGGGGAGTTCTGTTTTACATTTGCATCACATTGTCATTTTGTTGTTCGTGTTTATTAATTTGTAGGACCAACGATTGACTAGACTAAATACATCCGCTTGTGTATGTGTTGTCTAGGTTCATCAGTTTTACTAGTTTGCATGCTGCCTTGAATTTAAACCTTAATCGCTTGTATTGGGTTAATTCATTAGTAAGGAACGCTTGCGTTTAGTTAACTAAAATTAAGGTGAAATAAGAATTAAGTTTCCAATGATGAATATTCAATGAGAATTAATTATTTTTAGAGAGTCGATGATCAAATGAATAATTTCAAGGGTGTAGTCGACCGATACCAAGATTCATTAATTAATTGATTTTCTATAATTCTTGCATGCTAGTTAATAACATTTCATTTTAATTGTTTTTAATTTTTAATAGTTAATTTCAAAAACCAAAACCCTCATTTATTTATTTTTAGTATAATTAGAACGCAAATAATTTTCACCATCATCGTGGTAACGATCCCTACTCTCGCTACTGCATATTTTATTTATCTGAGTTGATTTGGTTAATTTGGACGCGATAAGACTGAGCGTTACCAATTATCATGACGCGAAGAATGTTTGTCACTTTCTAAGTTTCAATTTATATAGCTAAAGGAGTCAATAGCATACTACAAATTCGAAGATTTGCCATTTTTAATTGCTGATTGGAAGAGGATGTTGTCTCTTCGCAATAATTCTTTTGCAACATGTCAGCATTGAGTAGATTTTTAAAAATAGTACTGTAAAGAATTTGCACATGAAATTGATGAATGCGTTTTTTTAAAAAAGAATTTCACCAAACATACGAAACACAAGTAGATATTCAGATTCTTGGAATATTTATGAGACAATATCAAATTCAAATCTACTTTTATATCATTTCCAACCACAATATTTTCACGTTCGGTCTCTTTATATGATTTTTCTACCAAGTTGACACCCATGAATTTGGCAACTAGCACATGGAGCATAGTGAAAATTTGATACCAAAGACAACGATGTAGGGATCTTTTGAGTTTTGAGCTATAAAACCTACTTTTTCCCCCTCTCCGGCTCGCACAAAAAACCATGTCATCCCCTTCACAAAATACCCTAAAAATAGGCATAGTTGGATTTGGGCGCTTCGCACAATTCTTGGCAAAGACCATGATCAAACAAGGCCATTGCATTACTGCCACTTCAAGATCAGACTACTCCAATCTCAGCACTCAAATGGGCGTCTCTTTTTTCAGGTATTTCAAGATCAGATGACCCTCCTTCCCCAGTTCCCCTGCCACCGCCAATGTGAATATTATATACATACATATAGATATGTAGACACACACACACACACACACGATATGCTAATTTACATGTCAATGTATGAATTACAGGAATATGATTGAGTTTCTTGAATCAGAGAATGATGTTATACTGTTATGCACATCAATATTATCCCTGTCACAAGTCATCAGCACAATCCCACTCAATTTCTTGAAAAAACCAGCACTTTTTGCGGATGTACTCTCAGTGAAAGAGCATCCCAGGGAGCTCATGCTACAAGTATGCTAATTAATCTGTTTTTCGTGCTTTATGACTGTGAATAGCTTAAGTGTGCTGTATATATATAAATGGATGGAAATTATAAAACTTACCCTTTTTCCGGTAAGGTCTTGCCTCATGAGACGGATGTGTTGTGCACGCACCCGATGTTTGGTCCTGACAGTGGGAAGCATGGATGGAAAGACCTTAATTTCATGTATGATAAAGTTCGAATAAGGAACGAAGATATATGCTCCAGTTTCCTGCACATATTTTCCAGTGAGGTATAACATAACACTGGAAAAAAGCAAGCTCGGATAATTTCCATTTTTTTTTTTCGCCTATCATAACTGATCAATGGCATATGAATGTACACAGGGCTGCAAAATGATGGAAATGACTTGTGAAGAACATGATAAATTAGCTGCAAAAACTCAATTTCTCACTCACGCTGTTGGCAGGTATGTATGTATGTATGTATATATGCGTTCTACATCAACTGAAAATATTGACCGATAATTAAACAAGAAAGTAAATTTTATATTGGACAGATTTTTGGGAGAGATGGATATTGCTCGAACGCCCATAGACACGCTTGGATTTCAGAAGCTAGTTGAATTGGTATATTTAATGATATATGTGATCCATTTTTAAAACATCTCTGTTTACATCATTGCCATTGTTAATATGTGTTGCGCGAAGAAACGATGCACATGCATGCCATCATGAATCAGGAAAGAACATTTGATAATTTCATCCCTTATTTATACATTGCAACCAATTAATCTATGTCACACCAAGATGCAGGTCCTCACTTTTTTTGGCAGAAATAAATAACTGATAGTTGTCAGTCACCCACTCTAAAATCTAATTGGGTCTCTACATGCAGAAGGAGACTACAATGAGAGATAGTTTTGATCTATTCAGTGGCCTGTTTATCCACAATAGATTCGCCAGAGAAGAGGTATATATGATTCAGTATCTTATTGAATTGGATCGAGCACATTGATTCATATTCATATGATATCACAAATTCTGATTTACACAGCTGAAAAGGTTAGAACTCGCATTTGAGACGATCAAGCAGAAGCTGCTGCTTAAGGGGAAGGATGACAAGTAGGAACCGAACAAGTAAATGCTGATGGTATTCAGGCACGTACATCTCTGATTAATGAATGCGCTTGTCCTGCCTTTTCATCCTAGACATGTATGTATGCAAATGACAACTCCATGGATTATGTGTAAGAGAACAGATCATATTTGTGTTATACTCTAAACCTGTGTATGTATTTGAATTACAACTCCATAACTGAGCCAAATCAATCCATTGATGCAGCAATGGGGAGAGGTAGATGTCAGATGACATGTTAAATTGGCATATATAATACACAGAGAAACAAACATTAATCAGAAATCGAGTTTGATAAGGCTACAGAGCCAGGTGAATCCCTGCCATGACATTAATCAAGCAGCATTAGAAAAAAGTTAAATTTAAATTCATATTTAAAGAAGTTGTGTCTTTGACCTGAGTTCCCCAATAAGAGTTGAATGTTCGAGCCACAAAAGATATCATATTTACAAGCAGGGGCGGAGTCAGAACTATATCGTACCGGGGGCAATAGCAAACTCGAGAAAGATCAAATATTTATTGTATATAACAATAAAATTTTAAATATATTATATTTGTTTCAAATACTACATCAATATTCATCATAAAAAATTATTAATATATCATTATTTCTCGAATCTATTAGAATTTAGAAATTTTCTTTGCAAATCACGAAATCATCTACGATTACAAGTGAATTATACCGAACTTTTTAGAAATTTGATTCTTAATATACACTAGCAAACAATCATTAACAATTTCATCTTTCATCATATTATGAAGCATAATTTTGACTATATTTATAATATAATTACATATTTTTTTAAAAAAACAAAGAAATCAATATATTTCAAAATATTAAGAATCCTCTCGAGTACATGTTAGAAATAAAAGAAACAAAGAAAGTTATTTTAAAAATTCCGTAATAAAACATTAATAACAATGTATTTTTTTAATAAAAAAAAACATTTCTCACAAAAATTTAAAATGGATTTATAATTCAAGAGAGTAAAAAAAATAAAAGAAAGGAACATACCTTTTATTTTGTATCCTTTAAACAAGATGAAGAGAAGGTGAGGAAAGGAAAGAGAAGAAAAATTAAAAACCAAATATTGCATGAAAAAATTGAGGTTGACATTCGATAGATTATTGTTGGAAAATTAAGTTTTGGTGCTTACAAATTACAAAGCTTAAAAGAAGATTAAACTGATCGAGCATCTAAGAAGCACTAAACTGAATTATGGAGCAAAACTGCTTTGCGCTAAACTGACTCGCTCAACTGGCCGAAGACGCTAAACCGACTTCATCAGTTTACCTACCTACACTAACTTCATCGGTTTACCCTCACCAGTTTACTACCTTACCACTTTTGGATAAGAACGTTCGTACTCTGACACGTCCTGCAGAAGGTAGTGCCGCGATGCAAAGGAAAAATGTCGGCTCCAGAATTTGTTGGTGATAGCAACAAATCCAACGGGAATAATTCAAAACCTTATCTGAAGATTCAATTTGAAATTATGACCGTTAACAATCCAAGAGTATAAATATAGATATTGATCGATTAAAGGAGCTCTCTCTCTCGCACTGAAATTTTGCTTGCATTGCTCATTATGAGAACATTAAAGTCTTACACGCTTGAAGATTGATCAAGGAACTCGAAGCACAAACGCCTAAGTGTTATTCAGATAATTGAAGGATCAATCTTGTGCTAAAGATTTCGAGTTGTATTCATCTTTGTTCCATTATCAGTCTAGGACTGAAACTGAGTTGTTTTACTAGGAGTTCTTGTTTAGGCAGTGTATAGTCCTAAACTGGATCGGGGTTTTTCAAATTGCTTGTAAAATTCAAAGTCTTCTAGTGATATCCTTCCGAGGTGGAAGAAGGGGTGACGTAGGAGTTTTGAAATCTCCGAACATCCATAAACATTTGCTTGCGTTATTTCAGTTTACCCACTATAATCACCTAACCTAAACTGATAACTACTCAGTGTTCAAATCTGTAATTTAGCATATTTCCGCACATACTCTTGTTTGTCAAATTACATTAGACATCAAGATAAGTTTAGAATTTAGTCACTAAACTGTTCGAATTCAATCATTTTACACTAGTTTGTTTATAAGTGTATTCACCCCCCGCTACACTTGTAACCGATCCTATCAATTGGCATCAAAGAAAGGTTCTTATCTTATCATTGAACACTGCATCAAAATGTTTTCATTCAGCAATATTCCGATGTTCTCCAAAGAAGATTTTGATGATTGGAAGATTCGCATGCAAGCGCATCTATCAGCTTTAGATGATGACATGTGGTTTGTTATCACTGATGGACCTATCACAATCACCAAGGTTAATACTGTTGTGGGTCTTTCCAGTGGTGGGCCACAATATATCGAAAAACCAAGAATTGAGTGGACTGCTGAGGACAAGAGGAAGACAAATCTTGACAATGTGGCCAAAGACATCTTGTACAAAACTCTTGACAAGAACACTTTTAGCAAGATCAAGATGTGCAAGAAAGGGAAAGAAATCTGGGAGAAACTGATTCAACTTTGCGAAGGAAATGAGCAGACTAAAGAGAACAAACTTTCTGTTGCTAATCAAAAGTTTGACAACATCAGAATGAAACCTGGAGAATAAATGGCCGAATTTGATGTGAGAGTCAGTAGCATTGTCATTCAACTTAATGCACTGGGAAAGACATATCCCAACAGGGAAGTCATTCTCAAAGTTATTCGAGGTCTTCCCAAAGAATGGGATGTAAAGGCAATGGCTATGAGGGAATCGAAGGACTTGAATAAATTGGAGCTGCATGATTTGTTTGCATACTTGAAGGCCTATGAGTTTGAGTTGCAAACTAGAGAGGAAGATCAGTCTACCTCTCAACTAACCAAGGCTTTGACAGCAGTCAAGATAGAATCACCTACTCAACCAAAGAAGACTGCATAACAGTTAAGCAGTGATGCAATGTCCTTATTTGTAAAGAAGTTTGGAAAATTCATTAGAGGAAATCAGGAGGGTTCTTACAGAAGAAGTTTCAAAAGAAGGATGTAGTAGAAGAACCAAAAAGTTGCTTCAATTGTGGAAAACCAGGAAACTTCATAGCTGACTATCCTAAACCAAAGAGAGATGAGCAAACCTCAACAGAAAGATGGAAGAAGAAGTTTGAGAGAAGGAAAAGCTCAAGAGATGCCAAGTACACTTCACGAAAGAAGCATGAAACACTAGTTGCAGAGGATAGCAAAGCCAAATGGGCAGAAACAGATAGTGAATCCGATGAATCCAACTACTCTTCCAGTTCTAGTGACGATGATGAAGAAGTCAAGTATCTAATGGCAAATGATCATGAGCAACCATACACTAGTGAACAGATATTTGATTTTAGCTCCAAAGAGTTTACCAGAGAGGAACTGATCAAAACACTTCACGATATGGCTAATGAGTATCATCAACTGTCCATAGCATTTGATGAAGTCAGAGCCAAGCAAGAGGATCTGCAAGATGCCTCAACTGAACCCACCTGGGAACAATCAGTTGAGAAAAATTGTCTTGAAACAGAGATTGTTGTGCTCAAGACTGAGAATGAGCAACTCAAGATCAATATCATGAATCTTACAGTAGAAAAACAAAGAATGGATGATTTAATATGTTCATGGAATAGATCTTCGAGCATTTTGACAGAAATGCATGATTTACAAAAACCCTTGAATGACAAAACTGGTTTAGGGTATGGTAAAACGGTTGACATTGGTGAATCTAGTACTCTACCCAAACTGAATATGTGCAAAGGAAAGTTTATAAACTTCGTACGAGCAGTTAGGGAAAATGAGCATGATAAGCCCATTCTTATGACTTGGCAGTCAATAGAGTAGATGAACAGAAAGAGATTTGGTATTAGCTTCAATCCTCAGGAAACTAAAGTTGAAACTGCTAAAAGTCCTGAAAGGACTAACGCATATCAACCTAATCCTATAAGAGGAACTCAAGGTCAATATCACAATCAACGTCCAGTTCAGAAGCGATATCGACAATTTAAGGATATTGGAAAGGGAAAACAACATATGGTCTCACAAGCACATCACACTCCACAATCTAGAGCACATAATTTAGTACGCACCTATAGGAACACTGAAACTGGTAAACTGGTCAAAGTATTCCAGGTTTGGGTTCCTAAAGGATTAATCCCTCGTGAACCCAAATAGATGTGGGTACCAAAAGTTATTCAAATTTGTGAATGTAGGTAACAGGTACTAAAGAACACTCAGATGAATCATGGTATTTAGACAGTGGATGTTCGCGACACATGACTGGAAATGATAAACTACTATCGGAACTCACTAAATACAATGGTCCAACTATCACATTTGGTGACAACTCGCAGGGTAGGAGGGTAAGGGTAAGATTATCCACGGTAACATAATTGTTCAAAATGTTTTACTAGTTGAAAATTTGAAGTACAATTTAATTAGCATCAGTCAAATGTGTGGCTATGGATATTTCGTTGAATTCCAAAAACTAATTTGTCTTGTTAAAGACACTTTTGGTAACATTATTTTGACAGGAAACATATGTGGAAACACATATAAAGTATGCTGGAATGTTCAGTCTAGCAAATCAGTTTGCCTCGTAGCTTCCAACTCTAAGCGCAACTGGATTTGGCACAAGCGATTGAACCACCTTAACTTCAAATCAATTTCCAGTCTGAGTAAGCTTGAGCTAGTAACAGGACTGCCAAAAAATAATTTTTCCAAAGACAAAGTATACTCAGCTTGTCAATTTGGAAAGCAAGTTAGATCATCTTTTAAAAACAAGGGTTATAACTCATCTTCCTGATGCTTGGAACTATTGCACATGGATCTATTTGGTCCAAGAACCGTAACAAGTTTAGGGGGAATGAGGTATACTCTTGTCATTATTGATGACTACTCCCATTTCACCTGGGTCATTTTCTTAAAATCAAAAGATCAAACTGCTTCTCAACTGATCAATATTTTTAAAAGACTTTTTAACGAAAAATCTAGTAAGATTGACAGAATCAGGAGTGACATGGGAACTGAATTTGTCAATCAAACTTTGTCTTTATTTTTAGAGCATTATGGAATCAAACATGAATTCTCAGCAGCTAGAACGCCACAACAAAATGGTGTTGCAGAGAGGAGAAATCGTACTCTTAAGGAAGCTGCGAGAACCATGTTAGCTGATTTCAAAGTGTCTCAAAGGTTTTGGGCAGAAGCTGTGAACACTGCTTGCTATATTCAGAACAGATCGATTATATGTAAGAAATTTTTGAAAACTCCATATGAGATCTAGAATAACAGACAACCTAATGTTTCCTACATCAAGATTTTTGGATGTAAATTCTACATTCACAAAAATGTTAAAAATCATCTGACTGCATTTGATGCAAAGTTAGATGAGGTATATTTCTTGGCTACTCTTCAATTAGCAAAGCCTACAGAATCTTTAACAAGAGAACCTTAAATGCTGAAGAATCTGTTCATGTCATATTTGATGAAGATACATCTACTGAAATCCCCATTAATGCCCATCAAATCTCATATTTATTTCAGGAGATACAACTGGAAAATAACAGTGAAGGTGACTCGTCACCACTCATCAAAACACTCCAAACTCCTGAACCTGAACTAATTGAACCAGCAGTTGAGGGACATGGCTCTGCACAATCAGTTGATACTGACCAAACTCACACAGTTGAGGAAGGTGAAGCACAGCAGCATCAGGCTCAAGAACGTTACATACCCATTGAGGGCACAAAGCTTGGCCAAGACAGCGTGCCTGATCAAGCTCAAGATGACAGTGTAAACAATGAGAACCACCCTGAACCTAGACTAATATGGTCCAAGAAGCACCCATTAAATTTGGTAATAGGAAATCCTACAGCACCTCTCAAGACACGAGGACAAATGATCAAAGAACTTCTTCATGCAGCTTTCATATCTCAAATAGAACCCAAGAAAATTGACGATGCCCTAGCTGATAGCTGTTGGATAGAAGCAATGCAAGAAGAATTAAATCAGTTTACAAGAAATTCAGTCTGGGATCTTGTTTCAAGACCATCACATCAAACAGTTATAGGCACTCGATGGGTCTTCAGGAACAAGCTAAATGAAGAAGGAACGGTAGTCCGGAACAAAGCTAGATTGGTAGCTCAAGGGTATCAGATTATGATGAAACTTATGCACCAGTAGCTAGACTGGAAGCCATAAGAATGTTTCTTGCTTATGCATCATTCAAATACTTCAAGGTGTACCAAATGGATGTCAAAAGTGTCTTTCTTAATGACAATATTCAAGAAGAAGTCTTTGTTGAGCAACCACCTGGATTTATAAATCATTAGTTTCCTGACCATGTTTATCATCTAAACAAAGATTTATATGGACTGAAACAGGCTCCCAGAGCTTGGTGTGACACTTTAACCAAGTTTCTTCTTGAACACAAATTCACCATAGGCATAGTTGATAAGACCTTATTTAAATTTACAAAAGGTGATCACACACCACTAGTACAAATATATGTTGATGATATTATCTTTGGGTCAACTAACCCCAAAATGTGCACGAGATTCTCTAAGTTAATGCAGGAGAAATTCGAGATGAGCATGATGGGTGAACTGAATTTTTTTCTTGGATTGCAAGTTCGATAAATGGAGAATGAGATATTTATAAGCCAAACTAAATACACCAAGGAACTACTCAAAAAGTTTGGAATGGAAAACTGCACAGTTGCAACTACTCTCATGGGTGCATCAATTAAGCTTGACAAAGATGAAGGGGGAATACCAGTTGATGCAACAATGTATCGAGGTCTAATTGGGTCATTACTTTACTTAACCACCAGTAGACCTGACATTTTGTTTGCAGTTTGTTTATGTGCCAGGTTCCAATCCAATCCAATGCAATCACATTTCATAGCCGCTAAAAGGATACTAAAGTATCTTAAAGGAACTCAGAGCGTTGGTTTGTGGTATGCTAAGGATAATTCCTTCAATCTCGTTGGACACTCGGATGCAGACTATGCTGGATGTAAACTCGATAGAAAAAGTACAAGTGGATCATGTCAGTTCCTTGGGGATAGACTGATCTTCTGGTTTAGTAAGAAGAAAACATCCATAGCTACTTCTACAACTAAAGCTGAGTATCTAGCTGCAGGCAGTTGCTGTGCTCAATTTCTCTGGATACAACAACAGTTGAGGGACTATGGAATAGAAGCAAAGGAATCACCTATATTTTGTGACACCACCAGTACCATTGCAATCACTTACAACCCTATTCTTCATTCAATAACTAAGCATATTGAAATGAGACATCACTTTATCCGAGATCATGCACTACAAAAGCACATTCGATTGGAGCATATACCAACAGAGCAACAGGTTGCAGACATCTTCACCAAACCACTTCCAGAGACTATGTTTTCTTACTTTCGAAATACTTTAGGACTTATTGAACTGACTTAAATTTGTATCGATCAGTTCCTTCTTTGAAAAATTTCACCAGTTTAGCATGGCCTAAACTGAACATATTTCAAACCATAAATTTCCCATTATTTAGTTAGTTTACTCTAAGTTTTGGTTGATAATTTATTTCGTCGATGGTACTTCTCAACTAATAATTTCTTTTGTTTATTATCCTTTATATGTTAATTACTAACGTCTTAGGCATATTTTCAGGGGGAACTTTGTTATCTTAACAGTTTATCCTTTGCAGTTTACCAACAGGAGCATCACGTATAGGCAAATATCAAAACAACACCCAATGAAATAAAAAATGGAGCATTTTATTTCAAATAGTGACCCAGTACAATTTCGATTTCAAATTCTATAGCCATTTTCCATAAGGACAGATGCTCCTCCAGCTCGCCCTCTTCTACTTTTTCCAGCCGTGAAGGAAGGACACCATCCTCCACTCCTTCTTCAGGAGCAGCAGATTAATGCCCTCCCAGCTGAAAAATAAGCAGGGTCATTGCTTCCGAGCACCTGCTTATATTTTTATAGGCATCACACCTCTTCAGGACTAAGGGCCTCAAACCCTCGAAACTGCATACGGATAGCCTTTGCCCGCAGCCAAGCAACCTTCTCTTCAACGAGATTTTCATATGTTACTCTCATATTATCCATTTTTTTTGTTGCTTGCTTGATGTTGATTATGTGATCTAACTTGGTCCCTTTTATAGTACTACTTCTTAGACAACGAAATGTCTCATATATTTATAATTTCTTTTCTAAATTCTTTTAATCGGAAATATGAAGAGTCTCTTACGTGTATTTCACGAAAATAGACACTGTTTATGATAAAATCTCTGTAACTTGATTGCTTGTAATAATTTTCTGATCACATCGCTTTTCATGCCTTATAATTACGTTTGCAGTTTACATAAATACTATATTTATTAGATAAACTAAACCAGTTTAGGTACATATTTCATTACCATACTCAGTTTAATAATTTTTTTCATTCATAAGAGTTCAAGACCTACATTTACAAATTTTTATGATTCCTCATCATAAGAAATATTTCAAAGCTCCAGTTCATCACTCATGCTCAAAGTGGGGCAACTGAAGGATCCATAAGATCACCCGATGCAATGCGAACCAGTGTTATATACTCTTTTCTAAGCATCCTGTAGAGAACATTTTCATCCTCAAAAATGTCTCTGGGTTCAACTGCATCTAGTGCTATCATATAAAACATCTCCCTTTGAGCTATTCCTCCGCCTCTTCAAACTTCCTTGGGGGAAACTGAGCATGATGATACATATGGAGCTCCTCAATCTTCAACCAAACCTTCATAACTTTCTCAAAAACTCTATCTTCAATCTTCTTTTCTCAGCCTCGAAGTAACTTTCCTTGCATACTTCACAAGCAACATATGAGTCTTGACCAAAACCGAACAAGGGAACCTTGGTATCCATTCTTCTGCCAAACTGAAATAATCAATTTTCTAAGTGTTTTTGCGTATTATTTATAGTAGGAATAAGTTTCTAAATTAGAAGGAAATATATGTACTTTCTCCCGCGTCGATATTGTACTACTTTTTTTTTTGAATTTCAAAATTTTATGTGCCACATCATTTCTTTGTCGTATTGGCCAAATTACGCACATTAACAAATTTCAGTTTATCGCAAACCCTCAATCTTACTCACTTGCACTAATTCTTCTTACTCATTTGCAGCGCCTATTACAATGGCTACTTCCTCCGCCGTATACATTCTCAACACTCTCGCCGTCGATTTTGAATCACTATACAAGATGAACAAACAAGGCATCACCAAGATTTGCAAGGCACTTGAACAATCTGGTATTTGATCCTTTCTGGATATCAAAGCTCTGGAATTCTATCAAAAATTTTTAGTCTCATTATACCACAAGAGTGAGATCAAGGACGATGGCCAACTTGTACTATCTATCGGCGGACATCATGTCCAAATCATTGAAGAATTCCTTGCCAAAACCTTCAGTTTACCTACTTCAGGTACTATTGACTTCAATGCTATCTCCACTACTAATCTCACTGAAATGCAAAATACATTCTCTGGCTCAATTCAACCAATATCTCTGTCTGGATTCAAAAGAGACTTGAAGCTTGAATATCAACTGTTAGCCGATATTGTTGCTAAGAGCATTTTGGAAAAAGGAGGATCATTCGCCAAATTAACCGTAGAAAAATTTAAAGTCATGACAACAATCATGAAAGGAGTAAAGATCAACTTGAGAACTCTTCTCTTCAAGATTTTCACTCAAATGATGACTGCCACAAAACAATCCTCCGGATATGTGTTGCAAATCAGCAGAATACTTGAAAATCTAGGAGTGACTCTTCAGGAAGCAGCTCAGTCATCCGGAACCACTGAGCTATTACCAACCACACCTCTTATTGCAACCGATGACAAGCTCACAGAACCAGAGAAATAATTCCCAATTCCACACAACAGCCGAGATTTCTCTCATGATGAAAAGGCCATTGAGATTGAGACTTCATCTCAAAATCTTGCAATGATTGTTCACTCTGCTCCTGGTTCTTCATCTCATCAATGCAAAGGAAAAGAGAAAACTGTGATGACCTCAACTGACCCTCAATCTCCTCCTAAAGGACAGAAAACAGATTTTATCCGTGTTTTATAGACTGATCTTTCCTCCAGTGGTAAAGACATTCATCCCTCAAAAACAGATCAAGAAGCTGAATGGTATGAGCTGATTTCTAAACTCGAAACTTTAGTGTACAATATGTCCAAAGATGTTACTGCTCTCAAGGACAATCAACGAGAAAAAAGCAGCAACATTTCTTTTCTGAGACAGTCAATGAGTGCAGAACTTATCAAACTTCAAGAAAAACTTGCACTATTGGACAAAGTCTTATTGGATTCAAGTCTACTGAACAGTTCATTGCATCAACTGCAACACTCTCATCAGTCCCTCGAGACAAAAATTGACAACTTAAATGGATTTTTTCAATCCTTGCACACCTCGTTTCAATCCAATTTCCGAGGACTTTTCAAGCAAATCATCAACTTAACAAGTCTCTCTCAGAATATCTTGCGAGTACAGTACGAAGCCCAAGCATCCGGACATCATACATCAGCACCTCATTTACCATCTCGCAGCTCTTCATTACCAAGATCTTCATCTGATCGAAGATGACTCACTTTTGTGTTGTTACAAAAACTTCTTATATTATCTACATTTTTGTCCAAACCTCCAGCTCTATATTGTTGATTTATCAAAAAGGGGGAAGATTTGGAAGCACTTGATTTGACAAAGATCAGTTTATATTGAATATCAGTTTACAACTTAATATCTCAAAGTTTTGATAAACACCAAAAAGGGAAAAAAATTGTTGGAAAATTAAGTTTTGGTGTTTACAAATTACAAAGCTTAAAAGAAGACTAAATTGATCGAGCATCTAAGAAGTACTAAACTGAATTATAGAGCAAAACTTCTTTGCGCTAAACTGAATCGCTCAAATGGCCGAAGACGCTAAACCGACTTCATCAGTTTACCTAGCTAATCTAACTTCATCGTTTTACCCTCACCAATTTACTACCTTACCACTTTTGGATAAGAACGTCCGTACTCTGATACGTCCTGTAGAAGGTAGTTGTAGCGATCCTACCTGGATCCGCTACCTAATCAGAGTTTAAGAGCATAATTAAACATGCATTAAATAAATCTCTGCGGAATACTTAAATAAAAACAAACCGGCAGAATACAACCGGTTAAACCAATTCGATTTATACAACCAAATCGAATAAATAGACTAAAGGCAAAACCTACAGCTAATCATGTTGTCTTCACTGGTCACTGTCTACTCCAAGCTCCGGGTGCTCAATCCTGCACCTACAACTGCCCCATCGAATGGGATGTTCAAATACGCAGAAAAGACTGGACGTGAGCTCTAAGCTCAATACGAAAGCATTGGGTAAAACATACAAATATGATGTATGCAAATAATAGGGTATCCATATCTGGGATAACTGTATATAACTGCTCAGTAATGGCGCCTAGGACATGAGTGATACAATCCGGGGAGAAAACCCTGCATACACTGCTCATTCCTACAGGACATGGACCGTGTCCCCCAGATGTAGTAACCCATAACCCGTCGGTCACTGGGCACTAAGCATCAATCGTCTAGACAGGGCTGAGCGGCACTACATGGCTCATCTCACAAGATGGACAGGCACAATATGATATGCATATGCTGCATAATAATATGACACACAAATGCAACATATAAGCATGCAAAACCCGCTGGCTATCTCAGTTTGTACTTATGTACCTTTCTACATGCAGTTCCTAGCAGTCCCGCTCTAGGTTCCAAGCCTATATCAGCTCTACAATGCAAATACCCATGCATCAATAATTAAGCTCTACAAGCCTTAATTAAGCTATTGCATACTCCTAAATAATTTAAGGAGACCATGGCTATATCTGCGTCCGTCGTCAGCCCGCTGATGGAAATTGCCTCAAAACTTAGGCACATCTTCGCCTCGACACCTCGATCGCTATGCCACTTCCGGATTCCCAATAGGATGCCTAGAACTCCCTAGATCTGAGTTAGAAGGCCTAGGAATCAAAGAGAATAGAGGGAAAGGTGCACTTGAAAATGAAATCTCGGCCCCCCTATTTATAGGCGAAGTTCGGGCCGTCCAAACTCGACTTTGGATCCTCCGAACTGGTTCGGATCCCCCGTTCCTGACTACGGAGCCTCCGTTCCTGTTCGGAGCCTCCGATCCTGACTTCGGATCCTCCGAAGTCCCATCAAGGATGTCACCCATGACGCATTATCTTCGGAGCCTCCGATACGAGCTCGGATCCTCCGAACCCATTCGGATCCTCCGATCTTTGGTTCGGATCCTCCGATCCAGTTCCTGTTCGGAGCCTCCTAACCCGGTTCGGAGCCTCCGAACCATCCGAACCCTCGGAACCTTCCCGACCATTTTTGAGTGTCCTGAATCCATTTTTGGACTCCGTTAACCCATTTGAATTTCCTTAATCATGTTTTACTTAATCTAAACATGATTACAAGATTAATTATTCATTAATCGTTAATTCTGGATACGGGTCACTACATTCTCCCCCCTTTAAAATATTTCGTCCTCGAAATCTAAGGTAATACCTCGAGAACGTACAAGAAACCCTTGCTCGAGTGTCTGGTGGAAATATCCTCCGACACATTCAAACTCCCGTCGAATTCTCTATAAGCTCCATTAATGCTGAACCGCAATAACATTTTCCCAGCCAAAAATTACTGCGATACTGGTCGACAATCGAACTTCCCTAGCGCTAGCATATCGTAACACTGATACATCTTTCACTCGGACCACGATCTTCCTGATCACGAAGGATACAAACACCCATTTGATCAAGATCATCATCTCAAGTAAAATCTTAAGTTAACGAAGACCAAGTCATAACCTGACGGGCTTACGACAATCGTCGAATCACTAATCAAATTAACCATCTAATGGTTCCAAAAGTTCTCGGTGCTCAACACCTCTAATCAGGAAACACTATTCCCAACACTGTGCCAACACAATAAAGCTCAAATTCTCCTCAAGCGAATCTAGTTGTTCAAGTCTATACTTCAACGTAACTGCTCGCAATGTTCCCTAGACTGGTTATCCTCCCCACTCTCCCTGAAGCACAACCGGCTTCCCAAGAAATATTGGGAACTTAAACCATCATGTCTAGTACATTCTGCTGTCCACGTTTCTTAGTATAACCCCGACACTGTGCCCTGATAATAACTATCATCACTTGCAATTCATGACGCTACGTCATCTCCTAGCCATTGGCCTGCAAAATCACGCATACATTGCAATGGAAGTCATCACGCCTCTGATGATCTACACCATCTCGATCATAGGTTATTCACCTCATGAATTTGGTCGATAAACATCCTCTTGATAGTCATACATACTCGCAATCGTTGTACGCTCATCAATACTAAGGCAAGCTCCCACCAATATGCTCGAATGGGACATTCCACGGTGCACATACATATGGAAATGCTTCCTATTCCGTCTCAAAACTCGACAGTCATTGCGCCTGGTATAACTCAACTCAGAGTCTTTGATAATACCATCAGCTCATACCAACCTCCCAAGGTTGATCATACTGATTCTGGAACTAAATCCCAACGGATTCTCAATATTCAAATCGCTCCCTTGCCGAACGCATCAGTCTCAGCACTGAACGATCTAATTCATCGATTCCCTAGTCAATCCTGGGAAATACTTGTGCTCGAAGTAACTTGCCAACCGACGCACATCCGAATATCGATTATTGCTAACGTGCAATATTCTGACAAAACAATCCGCATAGATGTGACTCACTGGCTCGAAAGAACAATTTTCGATCCGTCACAATCTTGCGAAATCTTCTATCCCAAAGGCAAACCTCGTTGGCTACTAAGTTGAAATTCTACTATCTCTGTCATTTCAGAGACATCGTTCATCACACGCTAGAAGACTAATGACACATCCTGCTAGATCTCGAGGATCCGATCCTAGCTAATGTCACACAGATCAGACAACTGATGTTTCCTTGCTAATGTCCATTAGCATTTCCTACAACTCGTCGGATCCGACCACAACGGTACACATAGATGCCCTCACTTAACCGAAATGTCCGGTCAACAATCTTCACTATTGTTGTTCAATGGAAAACTCTCACATGAAACAACAACATGATCCTTTCCTGACCTATTGCTATCACTAAGCAATTGATTGGATCAATATCAGCTTCCTTCTTAACAAGAATGCACTATACTGGAAACTACCAACTCCCTTGCTTGTCTCCACTGTCAAGTTAGCACCTAACTTGATCATACAAGTCCACTTGCAATCGTTCCCGATTACAGCAATCCCAAAAGATTCATCTCTGGCGATCATTGAGACTAAATAACTCAAATCTTCGATTTCTCTGAGATGGTATTCAGTACTCATCCCATAAGCACTTACTCGACAAAATACTATCCCAAGTATTTCTTAATTGCTACATCCTGATCAACCCTGATTGGCTCAACCAATCGAATTCGTCGATCTACTTAAGCTCGCACTTATCAGATCAGACCACCACTGATCATCCAACCTACATGGCTCGGTCAATAACTATGACTTAGCTGCCACAAAGAACCATTTCCAAACGGTGTCAGATTACAGTACATAAGTAGTTTACTTGGCACAAGTCCTGCGCCTTTTCAGCACTACTAATCGTTGTCTTGTTCACCTAAGGCAAACATCAAGATAAACTAAGCCCATTTCCATCCCATGGAAATCCTACGCTCAATCTCTGAAAATGTCAGGCAGTACTTAGTGCAATCACCGGACTCACTATCCTTGCCTCGTTCATTCAGGATGAACATCGCGATTTGTCAAGTCCAAAGTTATACCTAAGGAATTCCAAAAATTCCCAACATTCCCGGACATGCTCCTGATTATATCCCTCGCTAAGATTGTGCAACAAATTAAGACTGAGGTAGCTTACCACGATAACCCACCTGGACAATCACCAAGGTTTCATGGGTATAGGCCACGCTTCCCTCACATCTCAATTAATGTTTATACAATCCTTAGCATACGGTATAAACCATCACAAATGAAGTCCATCATCATGAAGTAATTCTCCTATTCGAGTCTAAGTCTTGAATCAGTATCCCATCCCGTATCTCGGATGACTCCTATTACAAGGAAATTCTAATCACAACTCTGATGACAACCCCTAGTCATCGCTGGTAGAAATCTGTGAGATCTCGATTCTAAACCACTAATCTCGGATTAAACACAAGTAAGCGAACAAGAATCCAAGACTAAAACAATTCAAAAGTTTTTTTTTTAAAAAAAAAAAGGCCCGCGCCCGCGCGAGGCACCAAGCTCGCGCGCGCGCGGGCAAACCATTCAGAGGCCCAACGGAGGCCTCGTGCGCGCGCGAGGAATGCCTCGCCCGCGCGCGGAAGGCCTGGGCAGAAAAATGCTCAGGCTGCGGGAAAAAAAAAGATTCCGCGCTTGGTCCGACATGCCTTCAAATACAATTACAATAACAGGGTGTAGGGAAACATGCCATAACAAGTCATGCTTTCAGAAGGCCTAAAAACAACCAGAAGTCTAAATCGATACAACAACAACATACTTCGATTTTTGATTACAATCCGAATACAAACTAATTCGAATAACAAAACATATCAAGTTCGAGTTCTAACATGCTTCAATCTTAAACTAGATAAACATGCTAATTCGACTTCTAAACCGAGTCTCACTTCTACTACTTGCCCTCGAAGCTAACCATGCCTCTTCTGACTTGTTCCTGCCCCACCTGTTGCCAAGTACACATACAAAACAAAGCAACAGCCGGATAACCGGTGAGAATGATAATC
The DNA here is from genome assembly GCF_033568475.1 of Henckelia pumila. Taxonomy (NCBI): domain Eukaryota; kingdom Viridiplantae; phylum Streptophyta; class Magnoliopsida; order Lamiales; family Gesneriaceae; genus Henckelia; species Henckelia pumila. The sequence continues at coordinate 128,026,585 of NC_133123.1, read as the reverse complement.
CCAGTAAAAGCAACATATCAAGTAATGAATACACAACATGCTATCAAACCACATATTCAAGTCGAAGTTAATGATATGCATGTCTTTAAAACCAGGATATCGATTCTGATAAACACGGGAGTATTGCTCTGCTTTTGGGATCCCGAGGATGAGATCACGTAACGACTCACCGACTCTCCCAATCGAGGTGGTGCCACGTATCCCACTCCTCTAGACTTTGAGCAACCATAATGAGTATGCTAGCACTAGGCGAAATACTACAACCTAGGCCACTCAATCATAGTTCACAAACGTCTAACAAAAAGGGCGGTTCTGCCCGCTGAAATCAAAGTAGGCTCAAGATGAATGCATAACAAAAACATAAACATAAGCCACATAACAAAACTAAATCAATCAACAATTACAAGTTCCACGTGCTAGAACAAGTATCAATGCAATATGTTATTTAAAAAGGGAAACTCGAGAACCAACGGTCCCGAGTATGCTATCCCGCTACGATGACTGCTTTTACCTTTCAATGCAGTAGTTCCAACTCCAGGAAAGCTACAACAAAAGATTGTATCAACAACTATACAATCTAAACAACAACTACGGATCAAGGTAAATCTCATTACCGATCTTCGTCCAACTCTGAAACGATCAATCAGCTGCTAACTCAGGGCTTGACAACTCCAAACGAATCTGTTCAAATACAAGAGATGATCAACAACCACGATCACTCACACACCAAGACTTCAATCAATACAAAAACGATTCGAAAACCCAAAACTCAAACCGACGGCATAACGGCTATAAACTGAACAAACCGGCAACGCAGACAGCAGTTCAATACTGATAACAACTCAATTCAATGCCCAAAACAACAATAACAAAGCAAACCCATCAATCTCAAAATCCACATTTTCGAAAATGGCTTCCAAAAATCATAACAAATCCGGACGTCGCTCTAATTCAAAACCGACAGATAATAAACGATCAGAACTCTGTAGAGAACAACATACTCGAATCTCAAACGATTCTAACAACATCCAAAAACTAGAATGTATCCGATCGTAGAAAAACTTACGATATAACGGAGCTCTCGCTGCAGTGATCGATAATCTGCCTTCAGAATTAATTTCTAACGGACGGATCGAGCTCGGACTGGATTTTGAAAGCTCAAAAGCTCCAAGAGGCGTCTTCAATGGAGGCTCACGGTTGGGAGGAGGAAGGAGGAGTGATCTACATAAAAATCTAAGTGTAGATAATATATTAAATCCTCTATTTGCGTTTTAGTCCCTAAAATTTCCAAAATTTGCAAAAAGGACCCTGATCAAAATCAAACCGGCTCGAGAACTCTGTAATCTCTGATTAACTCAAATAAACTCATTTAAGATAAAAACGGGGCGTTACAATTCTCCCCCACTAAGAAGAGATTTCGTCCTCGAAATCAACGAGAACCACAACTCATAAGATAGAATAAAGAACTAAAGACAGTAAGAAGAACTCACGTCATCCGAACAACTCTGGAAAACGTTGTCTCATGTCAGATTCTGTCTCCCAAGTCGCTTCCTCGACTCCGTGACGGCTCCACTGCACTTTCACCAACGGAATCAACTTGGTCCTGAGTTGCTTTTCTTTCCGATCAAGGATCTGAATCGGTCGCTCAAAATAGCTCAGGGTCTCGTCTAACTCGGCTTCGTCAGGCTGAAGGATATGAGAAATATCTGGTTGGTACTTTCGCAGCATAGAGACGTGAAAAACGTCGTGAATACCAGATAAAGACGGAGGAAGTGCAAGTCTGTAGGCAAGATCGCCTATCTTCTCGAGAATCTCGTACGGACCGATGAATCTCGGAGATAACTTTCCTCTCTTACCGAATCTGACGGTGCCTCTGAACGGAGAAATCTTAAGGAATACACGGTCTCCCTGCTCAAAACTCAAAGGTCGACGTCTGACATTCGCATACTTCGCCTGTCTATCTTGAGCTGACTTCATTCTGGTCTGAATGATCTTAACCTGCTCTGCCATATCTCTAAGCATCTCCGGTCCCAAATCTGGTGACTCGGACAATTCATCCCAAAACAACGAAGATCGGCACTTTCTACCATACAAAGCCTCAAAAGGCGCCATACCGATACTCGCTTGGAAGCTGTTGTTGTAAGAAAACTCGACAAGAGGCAAAGAATCCTGCCAACTAGTGCCAAAGTCTAGCACTACCGCTCGCAGCATATCCTCCAACGTCTGGATAGTCCGCTCTGACTGTCCATCTGTCTGAGGATGATAAGCTGTACTCAGATGCAATCGAGTACCAAGTGCCCCCTGAAGACTGTGCCAGAAGTGAGAAGTGAGTCTAGGATCTCTGTCTGAAACGATCGACTTCGGCACACCATGCAATCTCACAACATTGCTAACATATAACTCAGTCATCTGATCATGACGATACGTCATCCTGTACGGAATAAAACACGCAGACTTCGTCAATCGGTCGATCACCACCCAAATAGCATCGTATCCTCGAACGGATCGTGGTAGCTTTGTGACAAAATCCATAGAAATGTGATCCCATTTCCATTCAGGAACAGATAGGCTGTGCAAAAGACCACCTGGTCGCTTCTGCTCTGCTTTCACTTGCTGACAATTCAAACACCGGGATACAAATCTCGCAACATCGTCCTTCATTCTCTTCCACCAGAACTGACTCTTCAGATCGTTATACATCTTACGACCTCCAGGATGAACGCTAAACCGACTGCAATGATCCTCTCGGAGAATACGCTGTTTCAACTCCGAAATATCAGGCACAACAATACGGTTATTCACAAACAAAACGTCATCTCTAACCTGGAATTCTGACTGATGCCCAGTTCTGACTTTCTCTACTGAAACCTGAATGCTCGGCTCAGACTTCTGTGCTTCTCTGATTGCAACAAACAACTCCGGCTCGGCTTGAATAGCACACACTCTGATAGTCTCCCTATCTGTTTCAAACTCTAAACCAGAAGTGCAACAATCATCGACCAAATGAGAAACACCGATAGTTGAAAGAGATAAAGAACAAAACTTTCGGCTCAAGGCATCTGCAACTGCATTCGACTTCCCTGGATAATACTTGATCTCACAGTCGAAATCCTTCAACAGATCTAACCATCTTCTCTGTCTCATATTCAGCTCTGCCTGTGAAAACAAGTACTTAAGACTCTTATGATCAGAAAAGATCTCGAAAGACTCACCATAAAGATAGTGACGCCAGATCTTCAAAGCAAATACAATCGCTGCAAGTTCAAGATCATGAACAGGATAACGAGTCTCGTGCGGTTTCAGCTGCCTCGATGCATACGCTATCACATGCTTATGCTGCATAAGAACACAACCCAAACCTCGGTTAGAAGCATCACAATACACTGCGAAACCTCCAGTACCCTTCGGAATAGAAAGAATTGGAGCACTGGTCAGTCTCCTCTTTAGATCAACAAAGCGAGCCTCACAATCTGGAGTCCAGACAAAAGGCGCATTCTTCTGAGTCAGCTGGGTAATAGGCTTGGCAATAGACGAGAAACCCTCGATGAAACGACGGTAATAACCAGCTAAACCCATGAAGCTTCGGATCTCAGGTACTGATGTCGGTCTAGGCCAATTCATAACCGCTTCGATTTTGCTGGGATCGACAGAAATCCCATCTTCAGAAATAATATGACCGAGAAAGACAACTCGATCTAACCAGAATTTGCATTTCGATAGCTTGGCAAACAACTGCTCAACTCGTAAAATCTGCAAGACGATTCTCAAGTGCTCTGCATGGTCAGTACGGTTCTTCGAGTAGATAAGAATATCATCGATGAAAATAATGACGAACTCATCTAAATAACGCTGAAAGATACGGTTCATCAAACCCATAAAAACAGCTGGAGCGTTAGTCAAACCGAACGGCATGACTATAAACTCAAAGTGACCATACCTCGTTCTGAATGCGGTCTTAGGAACATCTTCCTCTCGCACTCTCAGCTGATGGTAGCCTGACCTCAGATCAATCTTAGAGTAGACAGAAGAACCCTGCAGTTGATCAAACAAGTCATCTATTCGGGGTAAAGGATACCTGTTCTTAACTGTAGCCTGATTCAATTGACGGTAGTCGATACAGAGCCGCATAGAACCATCCTTCTTCCGAACGAATAGAACAGGAGCACCCCAAGGCGATACACTAGGTCTGATGTATCCCTTGGCAATCAAATCCTCAAGCTGCTCCTTCAACTCTCTCAATTCAACAAGTGCCATACGATAAGGAGCTTTTGAAATAGGTTGAGTACCTGGCACTAAGTCAATGCTGAATTCAACCTCTCGAATGGGTGGCAATCCAGGAACATCTTCCGGAAACACATCAGCAAAATCTCTAACTACTGGTAAGTCAACCAAAGCTGGGCTAGATTTCAGTACATCAACCGCATAAACCAAAAATCCTTCTGCACCTCTCTGTAACAAACGAGTCATAGATAACACTGAAATCAAAGGAATTCTAGATCGAGAACCCTTACCAAAGAATTTCCACTCGTCTGCCATTTCAGGTCTGAACCTGACAACCTTCAGAAAACAATAAACTGTCGCCCTGTATTTGGTTAAAGCATCTATCCCGATAATACAATCAAAATCTGACAGCCCAAGTACAATACAGTCGAATTCTAACAAATTCCCCTCAAAACAAAGTTCACAGTTCCTGAGTAGTCGGACAAAAACAATTCCTCCACCCAAAGGTGAAGTAACAGCTACTACTATAGGCAACAATTCAGTTGGCAAAGCATGCAATAACACATATTTCTCAGAGATAAAGGAATGGGAAGCACCTGTATCTATCAAGACATGAGCAGAATGACCGAAAATCGAACAGTTACCTGCTATGACATCGTCAGGTGCTGCCTGAGCCTGATCCTCTGTCAATGCAAAGACTCGTGCTTGCTGTCTCGGAGGCTGATTTGCACTAGAGCTACCCCCTTGTCTGTTCTGCTGTTGCTGGGGTTGGAAAGAGTGTACTGCAGACGACTGCCTCTCCGGCTGAGCTGCAGGTCTAGACGAACTCCCACTCTGAGCTCTATCTCTATTACGTTGAGGGCACACTTTAGAGAAGTGCCCCGGTTTCTGACATGTGTTACAATTGCCGAAGACTCCCACACACTGATCCGGTGAGTGTCTTCCTCCACACTTGCTGCAGTACAAGGATGATGACCCAAAACTCGGTCCTGAACCGAATTGCTTCGAACCACTGGAACTGGACAAACTGTTCCCCTGTCTCTTGAACTGTTTACCTCTTGCCTTGTACTGATCCTTTCTGTTTCCCCCACTGTTTCCACCTTCATACCTCTGCTGCTGGTTCTGATGTTGAGGTGGCTGATTCTGGTACTGAGATGGTTGGTTCTGATACTGCCTCTGCTGCTGAGGTGCCCCCTGATTACCTCTTTGCCTCCACAAGCCTGCTTCTGCTCCCTTTGCGTAATTCATGGCATCCGCAAAGTTGCTAGGCCTGTTGGTGTTAACCAACGTGAAGACATCGAGGTTCAACCCGTTGATGAACTGATCTGCCTTAGCTTCTTCATCTCCGGCAATTAGCGGTGCAAAACGCAACAGACTATCGAACTTAGCCACGTACTCTTCAATGTTCAGATTCCCTTGCCTCAGATTTGCAAACTCTGCTCCCTTATCCTTACGATTAGGGGTGGGCACGGGTCGGGTAGTTCGGGTTTCGGGTAGTTCGGGTCGGGTACCCGATTAGTCGGGTAGTATTTTATACTACCCGAAACTGAACTGATAACATCGGGTACCCGACTCTTCGGGTAACCGATTAAGTCGGGTTCGGGTTCGGGTCGGGTTCGGGTAACCTATTTTTTTTAAAAAAACAAAAAAATTAATTTTTAAAAAATAAAAATAATCAAAATAAATACAAACTTTCTCTCATGAAAGAATAAGGACACAGTCCCTTCCCTCATTCACCAAATCATGCATATTTTGTACTAAAATAATGGGCCTCATAATAAAAGTCCAAACCAATAGCCCATTTAATTTTTATATTTTTAAATAAAGTAATAAAAATCGGATAGTCGGGTACCCGATCGGGTAATTCGGGTAGCAGTTTGCTACCCGAAACCGAACCGACTTAATAATAGTCGGGTTCGGTTACTACCCGAACCCGATTAAAAAACCAAACAACCCGATTTTCGTATCCGATCGGGTTCGGGTCGGGTCGGGACCCGAACTACCCGATCCGATTGCCCACCCCTACTTACGATACGAGATAGGGAAAAACCGCTTATAAAACTCATATTTAAAAAGAGTCCAAGTAACCTCTGTACCTCTACTCTCAAATGCTTTCTTTGTCATGATCCACCAGCTCTTAGCACCACCACGCAGCTGATGAATTACTAACCTGATTCGGCGGTCATCTGTGTAGTCAATGGAATCAAACAACTGATCCATATCATCCAACCAACTCTCACAGTCAACTGGATTTTCTGAACCCATCAACAATGGCGGATTGAACGACTGAAACCTCTTCAGCAAGGTTTCCATAGGAGTTGCTGAAGCATCCAACTGATCAACCTCAGTGCTAGCTTGTTCAGTCGTAGGGATAACTGGTGGTGTGTTTCTGTTTATCACTCGACGAGGACCCATCTGATAATCAACGGTTAGCACACGAGACAACTCAATCGCTACCATTAGTGCCCTTACAACCGCTTGGAATACCGAATACCAGTCGAGAACAGAAACAGTTATATCTCAAGTAGATCATGCTTTAATAATTTAAATCACACAACCATGTAATTCAAATAATGCTCAAACAATAAAGCATGCTCGCATGGAATTAAGTACACAATTAAATAATTCAAACACATGCGAGGAGTCATTACACACAGACTCGATCTACCCCGCTCACTCTAGTTCGACCAAGAATCTTAACGCTCTGATACCACTTAATGTGAGACCTCGATTCTAAACCACTAATCTCGGATTAAACACAAGTAAGCGAACAAGAATCCAAGACTAAAACAATTCAAAAGTTTTTTTTTTTTTAAAAAAAAAGGCCCGCGCCCGCGCGAGGTACCAAGCTCGCGTGCGCGCGGGCAAACGATCCCGAGACCAACCAAAGGCTCGCGCCCGCGCGAGGCACCAAGCTCGCGCGCGCGCGGGCAAACCATTCAGAGGCCCAACGGAGGCCTCGCGCGCGCGCGAGGAACACCTCGCCCGCGCGCGGAAGGCCTGGGCAGAAAAATGCTCAGGCTGCGGGAAAAAAAAAGATTCCGCGCTTGGTCCGACATGCCTTCAAATACAATTACAATAACAGGGTGTAGGGAAACATGCCATAACAAGTCATGCTTTCAGAAGGCCTAAAAACAACCAGAAGTCTAAATCGATACAACAACAACATACTTCGATTTTTTATTACAATCCGAATACAAACTAATTCGAATAACAAAACATATCAAGTTCGAGTTCTAACATGCTTCAATCTTAAACTAGATAAACATGCTAATTCGACTTCTAAACCGAGTCTCACTTCTACTACTTGCCCTCGAAGCTAACCATGCCTCTTTTGACTTGTTCCTGCCCCACCTGTTGCCAAGTACACATACAAAACAAAGCAACAGCCGGATAACCGGTGAGAATGATAATCCCAGTAAAAGCAACATATCAAGTAATGAATACACAACATGCTATCAAACCACATATTCAAGTCGAAGTTAATGATATGCATGTCTTTAAAACCAGGATATCGATTCTGATAAACACGGGAGTATTGCTCTGCTTTTGGGATCCCGAGGATGAGATCACGTAACGACTCACCGACTCTCCCAATCGAGGTGGTGCCACGTATCCCACTCCTCTAGACTTTGAGCAACCATAATGAGTATGCTAGCACTAGGCGAAATACTACAACCTAGGCCACTCAATCATAGTTCACAAACGTCTAACAAAAAGGGCGGTTCTGCCCGCTGAAATCAAAGTAGGCTCAAGATGAATGCATAACAGAAACATAAACATAAGCCACATAACAAAACTAAATCAATCAACAATTACAAGTTCCACGTGCTAGAACAAGTATCAATGCAATATGTGATTTAAAAAGGGAAACTCGAGAACCAACGGTCCCGAGTATGCTATCCCACTACGATGACTGCTTTTACCTTTCAATGCAGTAGTTCCAACTCCAGGAAAGCTACAATAAAAGATTGTATCAACAACTATACAATCTAAACAACAACTACGGATCAAGGTAAATCTCATTACCGATCTTCGTCCAACTCTGAAACGATCAATCAGCTGCTAACTCAGGGCTTGACAACTCCAAACGAATCTGTTCAGATACAAGAGATGATCAACAACCACGATCACTCACACACCAAGACTTCAATCAATACAAAAACAATTCGAAAACCCAAAACTCAAACCGACGGCATAACGGCTATAAACTGAACAAACCGGCAACGCAGACAGCAGTTCAATACTGATAACAACTCAATTCAATGCCCAAAACAACAATAACAAAGCAAACCCATCAATCTCAAAATCCACATTTTCGAAAATGGCTTCCAAAAATCATAACAAATCCGGACGTCGCTCTAATTCAAAACCGACAGATAATAAACGATCAGAACTCTGTAGAGAACAACATACTCGAATCTCAAACGATTCTAACAACATCCAAAAACTAGAATGTATCCGATCGTAGAAAAACTTACGATATAACGGAGCTCTCGCTGCAGTGATCGATAATCTGCCTTCAGAATTAATTTCTAACGGACGGATCGAGCTCGGACTGGATTTTGAAAGCTCAAAAGCTCCAAGAGGCGTCTTCAATGGAGGCTCACGGTTGGGAGGAGGAAGGAGGAGTGATCTACATAAAAATCTAAGTGTAGATAATATATTAAATCCCCTATTTGCGTTTTAGTCCCTGAAATTTCCAAAATTTGCAAAAAGGACCCTGATCAAAATCAAACTGGCTCGAGAACTCTGTAATCTCTGATTAACTCAAATAAACTCATTTAAGATAAAAACGGGGCGTTACAAAATCCGTCCACCTACTAGATCCACACGTCTAGCAGTAACCCAAAGGTTAAAACCTATATGCTCAGAGTATACACTTGTCAAGAAAATCCCTCCATGACTGGTTCCCATAGCAGAACGCTCAAACTATATCTCTAGCACACCAGACGATATCAAACCATAGATATCAAACCTGATATCTAATCCAAGGTCATACCTTGTCGTGACTGTCACCAAATCCCTAGACTGAGTAGCCTTCCCACCGCCATCTCCTGAAGCACGAAGGCTCCCAGGCAACCTGTAGTAACCCAGATACCATTTTAAGATAATAATATGTTAAACGTGATAACGGGTTGGTATTTAACCAATTTCGGAGTGTTATTGGACTTCAGAAGTAAAATTTGAGCTTTTTAATTTTGGGCCGGATAGTAAGTTCCGATCCCGGATAGTAAGCTCCGATCCCGGATAGTAAGCTCCGATCCTGGATAGTAAGCTCCGATCGGAACGAAAGCTCCGATCCTGGAACGGAAGTTCCGATCCCCAGCTGCCAGAAATGATCGATGACTCAATCGCGAGTTTTGACAAGTGTCGATCATAGAGCAGATCGGAAGCTCCGATCGTAGATCGGAAGTTCCGATCCTGGCGTGGCAGACATGCACGCAATGAGCTGGATCGGAAGCTTCGATCCCAAAATCGGAAGTTCCGATCCAGGCCGAGAAATTTGGCTATAAATAGGGCCGTTCAGAGTTCATTTTCAATTACGAATTCCCGAGTTTCCTTCTTCAGTTATATAGTGTGAGATATACACTTGAGGGCCCTATCGGTTATAATAGAGGTTCTGAAATAACCAAGGTGTGGTTATAGTCATCCGGGACTAGCGACTCCAAAGGGCTAACTACGGACGAAGGTATGGTCCGGGAATCTATTTAAGTTTTGGGAGTACTTATTAGCTTAGTTAAGGCTTATAGAACTTGTGTAGTGATACGGTGAACTTTTGAATATAGGCTTGGAACCTAGGATCCTATTATACTTGAACTAGCCTAGAGGTACGTACACATTGACTGAGATTGCCAGCGAGTATACATGTTTATATGTTGCATTTATTTGGCATTATTATATGGCATGATGTATGATTTACCGTTTTCTATACTCATATGTCATGTGCATATACACGTTGAGCCTATTCCCTGTTATACCTGATTATAGAGCCGCTCAGCTCTATACTCGATAGTCTGTCACTGAGAGTACCGCGACGGCGGGGGCATTTATGTCTGTCTACTCTGGTGTACTAGACGAGTGTGGTTGCACCCAGAGGTTGATCCGTGCGGTGGCAGCACTCATATGGCGCCGGTTCTGAGCATGACTTTTCAGATGACCCTGTACCAGTCATCATGTTGCATGCATTATATACATATGTTTACTCATGTCTATGTACTGGGCGTAGCGCTCACGTCCTAGTTGTTATCTTGGACACCCTATTCCATGGGGCAGGTCGCAGGATGGACGGAGTTGGTAGTTCAAGGCAGGACTAGGGAGCAGGAGCCTTGAGGATTTTATTATACAGCAGGATTCGATATAGCTGTATAATGTTTACTTTTAAGAATTTCGATATGGTTGTATCACTACAGATTTAAGCCTGGATTATATTACTAAGCTGATATGTAAATTATGGTTAAGTTTCCGCACGTTTTTACTCTGTTAAGTATTTTGCTGTATTAATTTTAATACATGCTATTAGTTGCCAGTTAGTAAGTGATTCCATGCAGGGTCACTACATTTTTGGTATCAGAGCATGCATAGATTTTGGGATTAGTACTTGGGATTTAGTTTAGTCTTGAGTAATTCTTGCGCATTTGGGATTTTAATGTGCAATTCTTTTCAGGATATGGCTGACGAGAGTCACGGTAGTGTTGGCCAGGGAGGTGGTCATCATCATCGTCGCCATCATCATCAGGATGATCAACATCGTCCTCATGAGGGTCGACGTCACTATACTATTAATAAGTTTATGCAGGTAGGACCGAAACCCTTAGTGGGAGGCGAGAATCCTGAACAAGCTAGAAGCTGGATGTCTAAACTTGAGAGCACGTTCCGAGCTTTCGAGTGTACTGAGGAGCAGAAACTGGAAGTTCTAGAATTTGTTCTAGAGGATAGAGCACGTTTTTGGTGGGATGCCAAGGTTGCTCAGGCACGTACTGAGAGAGGACAGGTGACTTGGGGGGATTTCTGTCGGGAGTTTCAGAAATTGTATTTTCCTCCGGCTGTTCGCCAAGCACGATCTATGGAGTTGCTTACTTTGAGGCAAGGATCAATGACTATTGATCAGTATCAGCAGCGATTTCTTGATCTGCTACCTTTCAGTCCCCATATCAATGCGAGTGATGTGTCTAAGTATGATATCTTTCTGCAAGGCCTGAACCAAGATATCTACTCTCAGGTTGTCGTCTGTGATGACCCGGTATCTTATGAGACTTTGGTGAACCGTTGCCGTCTTGTGAAGACCAGCAACAGGCGTGGACAGTTGATGATGCCAGCACAGCCTAGTGGATTTGTTGAGCCTCGAGCTCAATCTGTTGTGCCATCTGTACCTACGTCTTCTTCTACTCCTACTACTTTGTCTGGTTCTCGTGGTTCACGAGGTACTTTCCGCTTTGGGAAGAAGAAGAAGAAGAAGGAGGAGTTTTGTAGCCACTGTGGTGGGAAGCATCCTGCAGCTTCATGTCGGAGAGCTACTGGGGCTTGTTATATTTGTGGTCAGCAGGGACATCTGCGGAGAGATTGTCCTCAGCGTATGGGTTCTGCTAGTGGATCGGGATCCCAGGTTGGATCTCAGGCTTCTACTTTTCCACGTCAGCAGCCAGCACCACAGAGTTCTTCTGGTTTTCGTCCCCAGACTCAAGGGTAGGTGTTTGCTCTGTCTCAGGAGCAGGCTACTGAGGGAAGCGATCGCATGTTGGCAGGTAACTTCTTGTTATGTGGTATTCCTGCACTTGTATTAATTGATACTGGAGCATCGCATTCCTTTATTTCTAGTCGTTTCGTTAAGAGACATAGATTACCTTACGTATCATTAGATATGGATTTAGTTGTATCTACTCCGTTGGAGCAGGAGGTAGTAACAAAGCGTCTAGTGATGGGTTGCCTTCTGGAATTTGAGGGTAATGTGTTATCGGCTAATTTGATGATATTAGCAATGACGGATTTTGATTGTATTTTGGGAATAGATATGCTGACTTTGTATCACGCTACTGTGGATTGTTATCAGCGTCTGGTACAGTTTCATCCCGTTGAGGGTGATAGCTGGTACTTTTATGGTGAGGGTGCGCGACCTCCGATGCCACTTGTTTCGGCTCTGAAGGCATGTCATGTCTTGGAGTCAGGTGGGGAGGGCTACCTTATCTATGCAGTTGATATGTCCACGAGTAGTACGGGTATTGATCAGTTACCGGTTGTCAGCGAGTTTCCTGACGTATTCCCTGATGAGATTCCTGGTTTTCCTCCGGTTCGAGAGGTTGAATTTGGTATTGATCTAGTACCAGGAACTACGCCTATATCCCGAGCACCTTATCATCTGGCACCGTCAGAGATAAGGGAATTGAAACAGCAGTTGCAAGATCTGCTTGATAAGGGATATATTCGTCCGAGTGTTTCTCCATGGGGAGCACCTGTTTTGTTTGTCAAGAAGAAGGATGGATCGATGCGATTATGTATTGATTACAGGCAGTTGAATCGTGTCACCATCAAGAATAAGTATCCTTTGCCGCGAATTGATGATCTGTTCGATCAACTAAAGGGTACTTCTGTTTATTCGAAGATAGATCTGAGATCTGGATACCATCAGATGCGGATACGAGACTCAGATATATCTACGACTGCTTTCAGGACCAGATACGGGCATTATGAGTTTCTGGTGATGCCATTTGGTTTGACGAATGCACCGGCAGTCTTTATGAATCTGATGAATCAGGTATTTCGAGATTATCTGGATAGATTTGTCATCGTCTTCATAGATGATATTCTTGTCTATTCTCATGACAAGGATGAACATGCACAACATTTGAGGATTGTTCTACAGACGTTACGAGATAAGCAGCTATATGCGAAATTGAGCAAGTGTGAATTCTGGCTTGATCGGGTAGTATTTCTCGGTCATGTGATTTCTAATGAAAGGATATCTGTTGATCCTAGTAAGATAGAGGCAGTGCTGAACTGGTCTCGACCAACGACGGTTGCTGAGATTCGTAGTTTCTTGGGTCTAGCGGGATATTACCGTCGGTTCATCGAGAATTTTTCACAGTTGGCCAGGCCTTTGACTCAGCTTACTCGGAAAGATGTTACCTTCATTTGGTCCTCGGATTGTGAGGAGTCATTTCACGAGCTGCGTAGACGTCTTACTACTGCACCTGTGCTAGCTCTACCTTCTGGATCAGGAGGTTATGTTGTCTATACTGATGCCTCTGGTCAGGGGTTGGGATGTGTGTTGACACAGCATGGACATGTTATTGCCTATGCTTCTCGACAGTTGAAGACGCATGAGAATAACTATCCAGTGCATGATCTCGAGTTAGCCGCCATTGTATTTGCGCTCAAGATTTGGAGACATTATCTTTATGGCGAGAAATTTGAGATATTTACGGATCACAAGAGTTTGAAGTATTTATTCACTCAGGCAGAGTTGAATATGCGACAGAGACGCTGAATGGATCTCCTGAAGGATTATGATTGTGAAATCAAATATCATCCAGGTTCTGCTAATCTTACTGCTGATGCCTTGAGTCGGTAGGTGAGACTGTCTGCACTTCAGACTAATGAAATATCTCATATGATTCAAGAGTGTTGTTCATTGAGTTTTACGCTCAAGCACAAGAAAGGGAGGAATGGGATTCGTTTGTATACTATTCTATCTGAGCCAGCATTGTATTCTCGGATCAGAGATGCTCAGATATCTGATGTTAAGACTCAGCGATTGGCACGTCTAGCCAATGGAGTTAATACATCTGGATTCCATTTTCAAGCAGATGGTTTATTGTGCCTATCCAATAGAGTGGTTGTACCTAATGTTGCGGAGCTCAGGAATGATATTCTATCTCAAGCTCACAGGAGTCGATTATCAGTTCATCCTGAAAGTATGAAAATGTATAAGGACTTGCGAACTAGATTCTGGTGGAAGGGGATGAAGCGAAGTGTGTATCAATTTGTTTCGAGATGTTTAGTTTGTCAACAGGTCAAGGCTGAACATCGACGACCAGGTGGATTATTGCAGAATCTTGAGATTCCCGAATGGAAGTGGGAGCACGTAACTATGGATTTTGTCACCCACTTACCTATGACGTCACGTCAGTGTGATGCTATCTGGGTCGTTGTTGACCGTTTGACGAAATCAGCACACTTTATTCCTTACAACCGGGAGTATTCTTATGATCGCCTGGCACGTTTATACATCCAGGAGATAGTGCGATTACATGGGATTCCAGTAAGCATAGTCAGTGATAGAGACCCGCGATTTACCTCACGTTTTTGGGGTAGTTTTCAGGAGGCGTTGGGTACCACTCTAAGTTTGAGCACTGCGTATCATCCGGAGACTGACGGGCAGTCAGAGCGCACTATTCGTACGCTGGAGGATATGCTACGTTCTTCTGTCATGGACTTTGGTTTATCTTGGCAGGATCAGTTACCTTTGATTGAATTTGCCTACAATAACAGTTATCATCGTAGTATTGATATGGCACCTTTCGAGGCATTGTATGGTTGACGGTGTCGTACTCCGTTATTCTGGGATGAAGTCGGGGAACGGAAAGTCGAGGGTCCTGAATTGGTGCAGCAGATTGTAGACAAGGTAGATTTGATCAAGCATAGGATCAAAGTTGCTCAAGATAGACAAGCCAGTTATGCGAATATTCGCCGCAGGCCACTTCAGTTTGAGCCTGGTGAATATGTTTTTCTGCGAGTATCACCTTTCAGGAAGGTGATGAGATTCGGTGTGAAAGGCAAGTTGTCTCCTCGTTACATTGGGCCTTTCCAGATACTGGAGAAGATCGGAGATATTGCTTATCGTTTGGCTTTACCGCTATCTCTTTCCAGTATACACAATGTTTTTCATGTGTCGTTGCTTCGACAGTACGTAGCTGATGAATCTCATGTGATTCAGTCTACTGATATTCAGCTAGAGCCAGATCTGTCTTTTGTTGAACGACCAATCTGTATCCTAGACATGAAGGAGAAAGTTCTTCGGAACAAGACTATACCACTTGTGATGGTACAGTGGCAGCGCTGAGGCATTGAAGAAGCAACTTGGGAAACTGAGAGTCGTATGCGAGCAGAATATCCTGAGTTGTTTGCTTTATATTTTTTATTATCATGTAAGATGTAATTACCGTTGTTGTAATAAGACATGGTTTGATGTTTCATATTGTTATCTTGATTTGTTTTTAGATGTTATTTCGCGGACGAAATATCTAAAGGTGGGGAGAATGTAGTAACCCAGATACCATTTTAAGATAATAATATGTTAAACATGATAACGGGTTGGTATTTAACCAATTTCGGAGTGTTATTGGACTTCAGAAGTAAAATTTGAGCTTTTTAATTTTGGGCCGGATAGTAAGTTCCGATCCCGGATAGTAAGCTCCGATCCCGGAACGGAAGCTCCGATCGGAACGGAAGCTCCGATCCTGGAACGAAAGTTCCGATCCCCAGCTGCCAGAAATGATCGATGACTCAGTCGCGAGTTTTGACAAGTGTCGATCATAGAGCAGATCGGAAGCTCCGATCGTAGATCGGAAGTTCCGATCCTGGCGTGGCAGACATGCATGCAATGAGCTGGATCGGAAGCTCCGATCCCGAAATCGGAAGTTCCGATCCTGGCCGAGAAATTTGTCTATAAATATGGCCGTTCAGAGTTCATTTTCAATTACGAATTCCCGAGTTTCCTTCTTCAGTTATATAGTGTGAGATATATACTTGAGGGCCCTATCGGTTATAATAGAGGTTCTGGAATAACCAAGGTGTGGTTATAGTCATCCGGGACTAGCGACTCCAAAGGGCTAACTACGGACGAAGGTATGGTCCGGGAATCTATTTAAGTTTTGGGAGTACTTATTAGCTTAGTTAAGGCTTATAGAACTTGTGTAGTGATACGGTGAACTTTTGAATATAGGCTTGGAACCTAGGATCCTATTATACTTGAACTAGCCTAGAGGTACGTACACATTGACTGAGATTGCCAGCGAGTATACATGTTTATATGTTGCATTTATTTGACATTATTATATGGCATGATTTATGATTTACCATTTTCTATACTCATATGTCATGTGCATATACACGTTGAGCCTATTCCCTGTTATACCTGATTATAGAGCCGCTCAGCTCTATACTCGATAGTCTGTCACTGAGAGTACCGCGACGATGGGGGCATTTATGTCTGTCTACTCTGGTGTACTAGACGAGTGTGGTTGCACCCAGAGGTTGATCCGTGCGGTGGCAGCACTCATATGGCGCCGGTTCTGAGCATGACTTTTCAGATGACCCTGTACCAGTCATCATGTTGCATGCATTATATACATATGTTTACTCATGTCTATGTACTGGGCGTAGCGCTCACGTCCTAGTTGTTATCTTGGACACCCTATTCCATGGGGCAGGTCGCAGGATGGACGGAGCTGGTAGTTCAAGGCAGGACTAGGGAGCAGGAGCCTTGAGGATTTTATTATACAGCAGGATTCGATATAGCTGTATAATGTTTACTTTTAAGAATTTTGATATGGTTGTATCACTACAGATTTAAGCCTGGATTATATTACTAAGCTGATATGTAAATTAGGGTTAAGTTTCCGCACGTTTTTACTCTATTAAGTATTTTGCTGTATTAAGTTTAATGCATGCTATTAGTTGCCAGTTAGTAAGTGATTCCATGCAGGGTCACTACATAACCTCTGAAGTACCAAGACTCCCAGAGTAATACTGGCATAGGGTCGCGCCCCATCACGTCTAGTCCTGGTCATAGTCCACAACTCTCGGCATATACTGAACCTGATATCCCTGAAGAAAAACCCATCATCACAAGTCTGCACCTACCAAAGGTCAGGCAGCCTACTATTCCAAGAAAACAATCTAGAACAAAGCCCAAATGTTCTAAACCGAGCAATATGCCTAATGCCTCTAGATGAGTCCACTCATCTCTGGCACTAACATAGTCCACTGACTAACTAGGTCAATCCTAGAAAAACGCCTAGACTAACCACAAGTCAAACTGTCGTAGTCGGCCCACTCAAATCCCATGAGTTACCACAGTTGAACACTAATCAACTAAAACAATGCCAATCCTAGCAAAATCATGTAACCATCCACGAATTGCTGGATAAATAAAACATGTATCACTTATTTCAAGTTATGTACAATTCTCTTTATTACAATCTCATGTAATACATACAGTATTCAAAATACAATGAAATGTACAACCAAACTTGAAATGATACAACCAAAGTATGATGATTCATTACAACTGAAATACTGTTTACAACTACAATGATACAGTATTTAAATCATCGTACTAGTCTTTGTTTCTTGAGCGTGAAGCTTCTAATCGACACACGAATCGATACAAGCATACTTCCGACCAAGTCTCTCTACATGTCCTCCTACGAAAAACTCTGGAGAAATGGCTCGTGATAGCTAACCAGCTATGCTCTGCGTCAGTGCATGTCAGTCGACCTCTTCTGCTCACGATCTACCATCAGTGTTCTTCTTGTAACCAAATCATGCTTTTGAACCTGAAGTTTCTTGTGTGCCTACCGAACGCATCGATATCAGCATACCGGCAAAACCATGTACTGCATGAGGTTAAAGACCTTACGCTCGAAACCTGTCATGCCTTAGGCACTCGAGGCATTCCCTGGTAAAGGTCTATCTGACAATCTCTCCAACTACTAGTGGAGAATCTTCAGAGTAGTGTCATCATGGTAATGACTGTACAGATGCAAGCATCAAGTAAGTCCCCACCAATCCTCTGCCACTGCCTCTGGCATCCGGTACTCGATCCAAAACTAGGATCCACCTGAGTAGAAATCTTGAAAACTCGGACACGATCCATCACTCCTGTCCGCACTTGCTGGTATCCCATAAGCCAAATCTTTAGAAATCCTGCCGATGATGATAGTCTTCGGGCAACTTAATCGCCGCATCATCACTTCTTCCAAGGTCTAATCAATCCTATAAGGATGATCCAAAGTCTCATTACTATATCCCAAGTCTCTTGCATGCATATGCTCTGATACCAATAAATGTAGCGATCCTACCCGGATCCGCTACCTAATCAGAGTTTAAGAGCATAATTAAACATGCATTAAATAAATCACTGCGGAAGACTTAAATAAAAATAGACCGACAGAATACAACCGGTTAAACCAATTCGATTTATACAACCAAATCGAATAAGTAGCCTAAAGGCAAAACCTACAGCTAATCCTGCTATCTTCACTGGTCACTGGCTACTCCAAGCTCCGGGTGCTCAATCCTGCACCTACACCTGCCCCGTCGAATGGAGTGTCCAAATATGCAGAAAAGACTGGACGTGAGCTCTAAGCTCAATACGAAAGCATTGGATAAAACATACAAATATGATGCATGCAAATGATAGGGTATCCATATCTGGGATAACTGTATATAACTGCTCAATAATGGCGCCTAGGACATGAGTGGTACAACCCGGGTAGCAAACCCTGCGTACACTGCTCATTCCTACAGGACGTGGACCGTGTCCCCCAGATGTAGTAACCCATAACCCGTCGGTCACTGGGCACAAAGCATCAACCGTCCAGACAGGGTTGAGCGGCCCTACATGGCTCATCTCACAAGATGGACATGCACAATATGATATGCATATGCTGCATAATTATATGACATACAAATGCAACATATAAGCATGCAAAACCCGCTGGCTATCTCAGTCTGTACTTACGTACCTTTCTACAGGCAGTTCCTAGCAGTCCCGCTCTAGGTTCCAAGCCTATATCAGCTCTACAATGCAAATACCCATGCATCAATAATTAAGCTCTACAAGCCTTAATTAAGCTATTGCATACTCCTAAATAATTTAAGGAGACCATGGCTATACCTGCGTCTGTCGTCAGCCCGCTGATGGCAATTGCCTCAAAACTTAGGCACATCTTCGCCTCAACGCCTGGATCGCTATGCCACTTCCGGATTCCCAATAGGATGCCTAGAACTCCCTAGATCTGAGTTAAAAGGCCTAGGAATCAGAGAGAAGAGAGGGAAAGGTGCACTTGAAAATAAAATCTCGGCCCCCTATTTATAGGCGAAGTTCGGGCCGTCTGAACTCGACTTCGGATCCTCCGAACTGGTTCGGATCCCCAGTTCCTGACTTCAGAGCCTCCGTTCCTGTTCGGAGCCTCCGATCCTGACTTCGGATCCTCCGAAGTCCCATCAAGGATGTCATCCATGACGCATTATCTTCGGAGCCTCCGATCCGAGCTCGGATCCTCCGAACCCGTTCGGATCCTCCGATCCAGTTTCTGTTCGGAGCCTCCTAACCCGGTTCGGAGCCTCCGAACCATCCGAACCATCCGAACCTTCCCGACCATTTTTGAGTGTCCTGAATCCATTTCTGGACTTCGTTAACCCATTTGGAATTTCCTTAATCATGTTTTACTTAATCTAAACATGATTACATGATTAATTATTTATTAATCGTTAATTCTGGATACGGGTCACTACAGTAGTGCCGTGATGCAAAGGGCAAATGTCGGTTCAAAAATTTGTTGGTGATAGTGACAAATCCAAAGGAAATAATTCAAAACCTTATCTGGAGATTCAATTTGAAATTATGACCGTTAACAATCCAATGGTATAAATAGAGATCTTGATCGATCAAAGGAGCTCTCTCTCGCGCACTGAAATTTTGCTTGCATTGCTCATTACGAGAACATTTAAAGTCTTACACGCTTGAATATTGATCAAGGAACTCGAAGCACAAACGCCTAAGTATTATTCAGATCATTGAAGGATCAATCTTGTGCTAAAGATTTCGAATTGTATTAATCTTTGTTCCATTATCAATCTAGGACTGAAACTGAGTTGTTGTACTAGGAGTTCTTGTTTAGGCAGTGTATAAGTCTTAAACTGGATCGAGGTTTTGCAAATTGCTTGTAAAATTCTAAGTTTTCGAGTGATATCCTTCCGAGGTGGAAGAAGGGGTGACGTATAAGTTTTTGAAATCTCCGAACATCCATAAACATTTGCTTGCGTTATTTCAGTTTACCCACTATAATCACCTAACCTAAACTGATACCTACTCAGTGTTCAAATCTGTAATTTGATATATTTTCGCACATACTTTTGTTTGTCAAGTTACATTAGACATCAAGATAAGTTTAGAATTCAGTCACTAAACCGATCGAATTCAATCATTTTACACTAGTTTGTTTATAAGTGTATTTAAACCCCCCTATACTTGTAACCGATCCTATCAATTATGTTTCTCAATTTTGTAAAATTAATTCAAATAAATAAAAATATATTACTATTTTGAGAGGATGAATAAAATTATATAAATTTTTTTAGAAGAAATAATAACAAAATTACAACACACATATATATACATATATTATAGAACTAAAAAAAAAAGGTTGGGGGGCCTTGTGCCTCCGCCCCTGTTTACAAGTAATGCCTGGTCCGAGAACTGCTCTGAAATTCGATGTTCTATTATTCCTGCGATAACCTGTATGAGGAAAGAAATTAATTTTATTGCATATTTAGTCTAACATTAAACAGAAACACAAGTTTTGACTGTACAGTACAACATAAAACTTCTCTCAACTCAACAAGTTCCATTGACTCAATATCTATTTGTTTTTTCTGCAATCAATTAGTTAAGCAGTCATGTCGTAATAAATATTATGGAAAATAAATAAAAAGAAAATAAAAGAAATAAAATATCACAAACATTTCAAAATAGAGGGTACCAATTGTTTTCAAAATGTTTTTATTGTTTTACAAGTGCAAAAAATATAAATTATGTTCCTAGAAAAGATTTTTGTAAAAGGATTATGATCAATATTTTAAAAAATTGTTTTCAAAATAATTAGAGATATTTTTTATGTTTTTAAAATAAAAAACTAGGGTCAAACAAGTAATATATCTTAGACAAGAAAAAAATTATAATTAAAAGTTTTTGTCGTATACTTGTGAAAAAAAACCCTCTTAATTATTCTTTTAACTATAAAAGCGTTTTTTTTAAAAATAATATTATCTGAATGCATATTTATTTTAAAATATTTTATAAAAAATATTTTTATAAAGAAGTTTTATGATAATTATCCAAACAATACCTAACTTGTGAGTTGTGACATTACGTGGCTTATAATTAAGTCCTAATGGAAAATGCATACGAATACTATGTGTGCTATTCATAACACACAAACACACACATATATATATATATATATATATATATATATATATAATTTTAAATTTTTTATTAGAAAGTTTCATAAATTAATAAATAAATAACCCAGCTGTATCATATATGCAAACAAACTTATTACTTTTTTGGCCTGAATTAAAAGAGTGTCAAATTAAAGTTATAGTACTTGTCAGGATATAAATGTAACTTTAATTTGACGTGTCAAGAAGAACCAAAGGGTAGAGGTGGATGTTTGTGGTCGGGTTTCGAGTACCCGATCTGACTTGATCGGTTTCCAGTACTCGGCCTCTCGGCTCTTGGGAAGAAGAACCATCATTAAGAAATTTTGTTTTATGTTTCTTTCTCTGAATATTTTGCGGTTTTTTCGAATGCTACATTATACATGCTTTATTTATCAATTTGCTTCTTTTTTTGCTTTATCTTTGGTTATTTTGTAGGCTGATTCAAATTCATCTGTTAAACAGTAGAATACTATTGTGGAATGTGGAGTTCTTTGCGATTGGTGTGAAGTATCAAGTATGTAAAGATGGCAGGTGCAATTTTCGGGTATGGATCAGATTCAAGTAGTGAAATTTGCTACCCGACCTATCAGGTACTCAACCCGATACTACCCGACCCGACTCTCACCCCTACCAAAGAGTACTATAAACATTTGAACTTTATATATACTAGTACCAAATTGTACGCATTGCGTGCTTGTACATTTTATTTTTGCGTACACGTTATGTATTTGTATAATCCATTTTTTTATTACGTAATTGTAGAAAATAAAAAATTTTAAAAAAATTTTAAAAATTTAAACAAATAACAAAAAAAAAACGAAAAAGCCACACCAACGTACCAATTTGATATGACCTCACACTTAATTAATACTAGTATTCCACTACACGCGTTGCGTGTTCGTACATTTTATTTTTTTAAAAAAAACAATAAATAATAAATTGTAAAATTAAAAAATAATAAAACAATAAATAATAAATTGTAAAATTTAAAAATAATAAAAATATAACGTTTTCCTAAACAAATATTCACAAAAAATATATATATCTTATAAAGTGAATGTCATATTTGTAAATAAAAAAATATCAAATGACACAAAGTGAGTTTTT
Source organism: Henckelia pumila (assembly GCF_033568475.1). Taxonomy (NCBI): domain Eukaryota; kingdom Viridiplantae; phylum Streptophyta; class Magnoliopsida; order Lamiales; family Gesneriaceae; genus Henckelia; species Henckelia pumila. Next base: position 128,004,028 of record NC_133123.1, on the reverse strand, counting down.
AATGGCTAGAAAAGAGAAAAGTGTATAAAATGACTATTTTGCCCAATAATTTTGGTTTTATTAAAAATTAAGTTAGGAAATAATGGTAATTTCAAATCAAGCTTCACCAATTAATTGAAATTTTGTTAATTAGAGGGTTTTTAATTTAATAATATAGTAAAATATATCATGATAGTGTGTGTGTATATATATATATATATAAAGTAAGATTCACATATTTAATTGTTCGATCCAAATTTCGGGCTATGAGCATCAGAGCATGCATTAAAATTTATTGTAAACAGTGCCGATGAGGCCTTAGTCTAATAGCTAATTAAGGTTGAGGTCTGAGACTAGTGGTCTTAGGTTCGATTTTCACTGACTGTAGGTTGTTCTAATTTATTTAGGTAGATTTAGTAAGTTTTTTTGTAATTTATTTGCTCGAAATAAGCAAGTCTCGAGTTTTTGCTCAAATCCAGTTGGTTGTACGGACAATTTCATTCTATAGTTGTAATATGGATCTAAAATTGTAATTATAATCTAAAAAAAATATTGCTAACAGTTATATAGTAAAATAAAGAGAGAACACTATAAGTCTTTTCCCCAAAAATTCATACCGAAATTTTTTTTAATTGGTCAATCTAAAGATAAATACCGCACAATTCTTGAGTGCTACAAGTACTTGTCTCTTTTATCCGAGTGAATTGTTCAATCGAAATAAAAGCAATGGCCATAAATAAAAGTGTGTCAACAAGAAGGGGCCAAAATTAGCTGGCATATTTCTCATTAAATTCAACATCATTATTCAGCTATATTTTCCTCATGGTGATTTTTTCTTTAGTTGGGAAGAGGGGATGAGTAATTTAGTGTCGGTGATGATTAGCCAGTAAAAGAAGATAAAATCAGTAGATAAATAAATAATAGTAATAGAAAGCAAACATTATATCAGAATAAAATCATAATACCAAACCAGTAGGCCAAAGTTTTGAAAACTGAGTAAAATCAGAATATGAAACCAATAGACCAAAGTCCGGAAAACTGAGTAAAATCAGAAGATGAAACCAGTAGGCTAAAAACCAAGTAAAATAAGATAACTACTTTCAGTTATCACTTTATTTATTAGTCATTCTATTTCTATAGTACTTCTCAACATTTATTGCGAATTTATTGCTCGTGCTTATTTGAGTATGGAGGATATGACGTAAATACGTAATAAAAAAACATATCTTTTGGTACAGATACATTAAATGAAAGACTTAATAGAGCTGTTTATTAACGTTGCATCAATAGCTATAAAAATCTTAGAAGCTCCTTCGAGTAAGACAGAGAGAAATTACCTGCTATCAAATTTCAATCAAGCTACAAAGCTCTCTGCTTACATACTCGAAAAATACTCTCGCATACTAAAACTGAAACATCAGATCCTCAGATCATATTTGTGCCCTTTTGATTCATTGTAAAAATTCTTATCAGAGTATAAGTGTTGTAATCATCTGAAAAGAAGAGTCTTCTTTCAGAAGTGTTTCGAGTTGTAAAGTTTGTGTGAGTTCTAGGAATTTCAGTAGACAGTAGGTACTAGATAATTCCTACTAAATTGGGTTTTTACCAGTGTGTACCAATAAAATCTTCTAATGATACTTTCTGAAAACAAGAGAAGGAAAGACATAGAAGGTTTTATCATTTGAACTTCCAGAAACAAATTTGCTGTCAATATTTTACTTACTTTTGAGTTCCAACAAACTTAGTAGTCTGTTTCCGCACTACTTTAGTAGACTATTACTTTGTTATTGAGCACGAGATTACCAGGCCAATACCCCCCCCCCCCCCCCCCCCCCCCCCCCCCCCCCCCCCCCCCCCCCCCCCCCCTCCCTTCAAAAAAATCATCACCAATCCTAACAAGTGTCATCAGAGCGAGTAAAATCAAAAGATGAAACCAGTAGGCCAAATTTCAAAAAACTGAGTAAAATCAGAAGATGAAACCAGTAGGCTAAAAAACAAGTAAAATAAGATAACTACTTTCAGTATCCACTTCACTTATTAGCCATTCTGTTTCTATAGTACATCTAATATAATGTCTCATACTACAACATTATTGTGCATTTATACTCATTGACTTTGGAGGATATGACGTGCTAAGAAAAATATATCTTTTGGTACGGTTACATTAAATGAAATAATTAATAGAGTCGTTTATTAAAGTTGCATCAGTAGCTATAAAAAGCTCAGAAGCTCCTTCGAATAAGACAGAGAGAAATCACCCGCTATCAAATTTCAATCAAGCTACAAAGCTCTTTGCTTACATACTCGAAAAATATTCTCGCACAATTAAAGTGAAACATAGGATCCTTAGATCATATTTGTGCCATTTCGATTCATTGTAAAAATCCGTATCAGAGTATAAGTGTTGTAATCATCTGTAAAGAAGAGTCTTCTTTCAGAAGTGTTTCGAGTTGTAAAGTTAGTGTGAGGTCTAGGAGTTTCAGTAGGCAGTAGATAAGTCCCACTGTAGTGGGTTTGTAACAGTGTGTGTACCAATCAAATCTTCTAGTGATACTTTCTGGAAACAGGAGAAGGAGAAAAGTAGAAGGTTTTATCCTTCGAACTTCCAGAAACAAATCTTCTGTCAATCTTTTACTTACTTTTGAGCTTCAACAAACTTAGTAGTCTGTTTCCACACTACTTTAGTATACTAATACTTTGTTATTGAGCACGAGATTTGCCTGCATTGCTGCTAGTACCAGTACCATGACTATATCAGAAGAAAATTTATGAGTGTTTATTCACCCCCTTCCTTCTAAACACTCCTCACCGATCCTAACGAAAAGGTTGTTACAATCAGATATCGATCTCAAAAACTCGTCTAACACTCGTGGTTTTGGTGTCAGATGAGCTACACGTAATCTTCTTCTGATCCTCATCGTGATTTTTAGTTCATTAAGTTATTAAACATGAATTTTAGTCCATTAAATTTGATTTTTTGCAATTTGAATCTAAATTTTGGCCGAAAAATTTTAGGTAATATGAAATTGACTCCTTAGACTGTAATAGCCCGATTTTATTTTACAAGATTAATTTGATAATCATGTTTAAATTTAATAAAACATGGTTAAGAGATTTTAATATTATCTAACGGACCAAGGGTTAGGGCAGATCATATGATTCGAACCCTAGATCGGACCATCCGAACTAAGGGAGTTTGGAAGCAAAAATTGAGTTCGGAAGGTGGGATAGATCGGACGGTCCGAAATCATCGAGGACAGGTGTACAAATCTCGTGTAGAAGATGAAGTCATGGCTAACATCACGTGGCCAGATCGGACGATCCGGTGTGTAATCAGGACAAGTGGCAAGAAGAATTGTACAAGTGTTTCGGACTAAAAGATCGAAAGATCCGAAGTGGGATCGGAGCGTCCGAACTCACATGCTTGCAACGTGGATATCATGCAAGGATCGGATCGTCCGATCGAGACCTATAAATAGGGGTCGAGATGGCCTCATTTGAATACATTCCAACCTCTCCTTGGCCCATGTTAACTCATTTTTATGAGCTTTTGGGTACTCTTATTTTAAGATTTGGAGTAGATAGTAGTTTTATATAACAGACAGTGTCCGTAGTAGAGGCCAAGCGGCGGAGCTCTGGCGAGGTGTCCAGGATTCGTAGCAAGGTGGTGCCCAAGCTCTGGGGAATTCGACATCAGCGGGCTGACGACTGACGAAGGTATAGCTCTGGCTTCTTATAGAAAATAGGGAGTATGCTAATTTTATTTAAGGCTTTTAGAGCATGATAGATGATGTTTGGTTATTATGAACTTTAGTGTTGCATGGTAGGCTTGGAACCTAGATGGGAGTTTCTAGGATCTCCTTAGAAAGGTATGATAGTACTGTTCGTGATACCCTGGCTGAATATGCATGTATTATGTGTTGCATGATTTATATGACATGATTTTATCTGCATATATTATGGCAGTATGTTGCATGCATGATCATTCTGAGCTTATATCCTTGTGATATCCCGTAGTAGGGTGTTTACCCTATCTTATTAGTAGATGGTTGGACACATGGAATTGTGTCAAGTCACCATCAGTTGGGTATGTAGGTCACCTCCTGAAGTGACGGCACAACGTGCTACCTACCCAGGGTCCAAGTCTGTTATTGATCAAATATTCTTGACCTTGTGTCTTGGTACCCGTACACTTGCATTCATGCACTTATAATATTGTATACTCATACTTTCGTACTGAGCATTTTATGCTCACATCCTCGTATTATTGTTTTTGGACACCCAATTCGACGGGGCAGTTGCAGGTAGTATTGTTGAGGATTTGAAAGTTAGGTGGTAACCAAGGCAGGATTGCAGGGTTGACCACTATATTTTACCATGTTGTTATTAAGTTATTTAGTTTCCGCAGTTTATCTCTGATTAAGTTTATTTTTTAATTTCATGCCTAAGTTTCTGATTATTAGGTGATCATGGTACGGGTCACTACATAGACACTTGAATTTTCATACATGACATTAAAATTTGACATCTTTTACTTGCACCCCAAATATTCTAACTATTAAATTTTTAAAATATAAAAATCCACGTTGTAAAATACGAAAAGAAAAAGAAGAAAAAAAACTCATTATAACACCAATTTTTTGTTTTCATTTTTGTCAAATCTATGAGGTCTGATAATAAATATGAAAGTTAGTATATTAAAATTTTATTTGATAACGTAGAGGATTAAAATCGCACTAAATTTAATATAAAAGACAAAAAAAAATCATTTTTCGATATCTATATATGAGGCATGACCTCTGAAAGAAACTGTGTACGCAGTTTGTTAATAAAAAAGGTCAGTGTTGTACTTGGTGTTGTAACACAAAGACAACACAGTGCAACAAAAAAAAAGCGTAAAATAAACCAAGCAAATAATTTTGCACGAGTTTTAAACTCGTGCAGGTTCTTTAGGGCTAAGTATCACTAAAAAAAATAATATCAGTCTTACAAACCAATACTAATAATTTTATGAAAAATCAATAAATCCTAAATTTCTCAACAATTTGAGAAATCAAACTTGCATCCTAAATAATCAGAGTATAAAATAAATCAGATGCAACTCCCGTAAACCTAAATTGAAGAGACAGAAAAAATATTTGATCAACACTATGCACTAAGTGTTATCTCCGATGTCTTCAACACCGACTGCAACATGGAGACAAGCAATGACGATGATTGCAAAATCGTCTTCAAAAACCTTCAAATTTGTGTCTGCAAATCTTTGATTGATGCTCTGGAAGTCGACGTCTGAAGCTCATTTTTCTTGTGCGTGGAAATCTTTTTAAATAGTTTTGAGTCCAAGTCTTGTTGATTTTCATAAATAGAGTCCTAAAATAATCAGAAAACAATATAAGTAAGAATAATACTCTATTTTCCATATCAAATTATATCTTGATAATATCACATAAGTATATCTATAAATTTCTTTATCAAGATATATTTTGATCAAGGCAAATATCTATCCTATAGATTTCGAAATATTCATAGAATATTTACCATATCTTCTCACTTGTCTAGAAAGAAAAATCAATTAATATTCAATTTTTGTTAAGGTCGAGAATTATAAAAAATTAAAATTCCTTTCAATCTCCCTCATTTTGCTTTCTGCATAAAACATCGCACAAGAAAGCATAAACATAAACTCTCCCTGAGTTTAAAATACTTATACCCCTGAATTAGTAAGTTTTCCCCTGAAGTGTTGTCCCTTGTGTTGGCAACACTAAGAATAACATCAACATTCACACTTAGTGATTCTCACTTAAGCACAAGTGGGGTAGAAGGGTTAGTCTAGTTATATCATATATAAACATTTAAAAACACAACTAGAGCGAAACAGAAACACAATTATATTACTCATAAACTCAAAGACTAAGACATAAAAGAGAGAAAGAAAAAATGGGTTGACACTTGATCAAAACCGATCACTGTCAAAGCCCTCCTGAGCATCTACGAATTCAACCTCATCTTCATCATCTTCCTTAGACTCGGATGGACCAACTTCAGCAGTGTGTGCACTATATCCCCCCTTTTTCGCCAGAAATGTCAAGTTGACGCCTACAATTTTCAAGTAAAGTGTTGTAGAAGTCCAGGTCTTCCTGAGCTTGTGCAATTTTCTCGTCAGCACGAGTCATCAGCAGCTGAAATGTAGTCATAGAAAATTCCAGAGAAGATGGAGTAGGCACAGTTTCTTCAGTGTTGTCACCCATGTTGGCAACACCGAGTATAACATCATCATCAGTAGTACTACTGGAATGGACTTCAATCCATGGAAGATCAATTTTCCTGTTTCCTTTGAGTAAGGCAGCTGCAATCTTCAAATCATCAGGGGTCTCGGATAATTCCTCAGTGATGTTTCTGATGAACCACTGGGATTCCAGTAAACCATATATTAAGTATGGAAACGGCAGCTTGGTGGACTTCAAACCTCCTTCTGCAAACTGTAGAACGGTTAGAAATACAAGCTTCCCAAATTAAAAGACCCTCTAGTGCCTATAGCATGTAGAATGAATGCATGAGGCCTGGTGATCACATTTGAATTGGTTGAGGGCATCCAATTTCTCACAGCAATCTTATGCAAAGCAGAGTAAAATTATGTTAGCTTTACTGCAGAAAAATGATCAGAAAACTGGTTAGTCATGCCACAAGTTAAAACAGATATCACCACATTGATATCTGGTTGAAATATTTCTTCAACATCCGGTGTGGAGTACAAAGCATTAATCACGGCCGGAGTGAACTCGAACAATATTCCTCGAAGATAAACAATCCCATACTTGGCGGATTCTGGATCTCCAACTGAGGCAGTAAGATTTGCATAGAATTCTAGAATAGCCTTCTTACAGTAGGGCACCACAAAAACGACAGTAGAGTAAAGTTAGCGAATCTTCAAAAAAATCAACAAGATTGTACCTACTGTAGGAGCTTACATCAATGTTCCTCTCATTCAGCAGTCTTCTGTGAATGTACAAGGGCCATACTGCAGCAACTTCACCAGAGTAGAAAGTGAGAGAATAAGCAGCATTAGTGTCATATTCCTCATCAACTGTGTTGGCAATGGTGTTGGAAACACAAACAACAACACTGGAATCACCAGCAGCATCAGGTACAAATTCTGAAGATAAAGCATCCTCTTCATCATCACTAGAGGCTTGATCCAAGTCTTATGCAGCAAGTTCCACGCTGGCATCAGATGAGGTGGAACTTCCAGAAAAGAAAGAGTATTCCATAGGTTGCTCTCAACCTTGCGCAAACTCCTCCAGCATCTCAGCATCAGGATCATCATCAGTGGTATGAGTGGCAGGAGTTGTAGAGGGAGTAGCCTTTGCTTGTTTCAAGCTTTCCAAAATTTTGGCCAGAGACGTATCATCCTCATCAGAAAAAATGATGTCCTCTTGTAAAGGTTTTTTCAATGTATTATAGGGAGGCTCATCTGCAGAGGAACTGGAATCGCTGGAGGCACTGCTTTCAGAAACATATTCAGCAACAGGTACAGAGGTGGATGGGGCAGCAGTGGTGGTCTTCTTGCAAGCCACTAACTCGTAATCCCCATCTTGAGAATCATCACGAGAGGTGTGATCATCATCTGCCAGAGAGGGATGAGCACCTCTGCGAAACCTCTTTTAATGTGTAAAATCCGAGTTATACCCTGTTTGCCTTTTTGATCGGCGCATAATTCCTGGAGCAGGATGAACCAGGTTTAAAACAGAGAAATCAAGCAAGTTTTCCACATCGATTGCATTGTCTTCATCAAGAGGGATGGGTTCCTCAGGTACTGGAATGATCGCCAAAGAGGGAATAGAATAGGGAACTTCCGGTGTTGTAACACTAGCAGCAACATCAGATTCCTTGAAGCCTATATCGCTTCTGATATCATGGGGACCAAATCCTGCCATTGAAAGTATATTCGAGAAAGTGAAAAAGGTAGGGTTTAAAAAAATTCGAAGGAGAAAAAGATTAGAGAGATATGATTAAAAAAATAATGCAAAATATCCTTAAATATAGACACTAAATCTTCTCTCAAATGGTAACTTGGCTGATGTAACAAACCCATCAAAATTACTTCCCATAATTACCAACGGTAATATTTTCTATCGACCAAGAATTTTTGGAAAAAAGAAAGAAATAAATGGCAAAAATCTGAGATAGATATCAGCCCAAATATTCCAGAAATAACTCCACTTTATCTTAACTCCACTGAAACAATTTCAATCATAAAAATTAAATTTTTAGAAAATCGAGTATTTCATCAAATTTTGTCTATTCGGAGCTGTACCCAAACCAGAGACCTATTCACCCAAAAATGCACATGAATATCCTATTTTATGCCTAAAACAGAGGGTAACTTAAAATTAAAATGCAACCACATGCACATGATATGTTCACAAGTATAATGTTGCCTCCCGTGTTGACAACATCATAAATAACACAAAAGTTTTTCAAAAATTATTTGAGATTTACACACTTGATTACCCTTGTTTTCAGAAAATTTTTATAAGTGGTAGCCTGCACACTAAAAGAACAGTCTTCATTGAACTCAATTTGGTAGCTTTTTCCATTTTTTTCCGATTATTTATTAAGTCTGTTCATATGACATTGGTCATCAAACTTATTTAAAAGAATATTGAACACTGAATTTGCAAAACCACCTTTCACATGGTACAAGAACATGGAATACACGTACATCTTTCAATTACTCAGTGGTTTAGTCTGAGTTTGATTGCAAGGACCAGTGTGTTTAAAATTTTTTTTTGCAGAAATACTTGATGCTGTCGAATCTCTGTAACAGAAAATAAAACACTATACATCACAAATTGAATGCAAAATGCCTAAAATCCTAAATATGCATGAAGAGAAAAACAATGGTGTCCATGCTGTTGTAACACCGGAGACAAAACCAGTAAAGAATTATTATGCACACATGCTAAGAAACTTCTTAAGATTGGAAAATCTCTCGAAATCTAAAGGTTTAGTAAATATGTCTACTAGTTGGTTATTGGTTCCAACAAACTCCATTCGAATCATACATTTTTTTACTAAATTTCGAATAAAGTGATGACGATTGTCAATGTGTTTTGTCCGAGAGTGTTGAATTGGATTCTTTGATATATCAATCGCACTCGAATTATCACAATAAAAAATAGGTGGTTCACTTTTAAAACCATAATCCTCAATCATTTGGTTCATCCAAAGAAGTTGTGACCAACAACTTTTGGCTGCCACATATTTAGATTCAACAGTTGAAAGTGACATAGTTTTTCTTACGACTATACCATGAAACCAAATTATTACCAAGATATAAACAACCACCAGTAATGCTCTTCCTATCATTGACATCACCAGCCCACTCATCAACACTAAAACCAACAATATTAGAGTTTGTTTCCCTCGTATACCACAATCCCAAATCAAATGTACCCGAAACATATTTCAAAATACGCATAACTACTTTTAAATGAGTTACCTTTGGATCAGATTGATACCTAGCACATAAACACACACTAAACATGATATCAGGATGACTTACAGTTGGGTACAAAAGACTCCCTATCATGCTGCAATACATGGTGTTCTCAACACTAGCCGCAATACTGTCTTTTCTCAATTTTTCACTTGAACCCATTGGAGTTTTCATGTTCTTAAAATTCTCTTTACAAAAAAATTTCACCAAAATCTTTGTGTACTTACTTTGACACAGAAACATATCATCACTCACTTGCTTAATTTTAAGTCCAATAAAATAGCACAATTCACCTACCATACTCATTTCAAAAGTAGAAGAAATGCATTTAACAAAATAATCAACATGCTTTTGAGAAGAAGCACAAAAAATTATGTCATCCACATAAAATTGACAAATAAGTATTTCACCTTTGGACTTTTGAATAAAAATAGTTTTGTCAACCTCACCTCGTTTGAAACCAATTTCGAGCAAATATTAAGTCAACCTACCATACCATGCTCGTGGAGCTTGATTCAAACCATAAAGTGTCTTCTTCAACTTGTAGACATGATCCAAGTGGTGTGGATCCTCAAAGCCTTTGGGTTGCTATGAGTACACGAAACTCATGCATACTAACCCAACAATCTTGCGGTAGTCCACCTTGTCCTTGGTCCGAGTTTGAATCGTTCCATGAGCATCTCCAATGATCTGTGATGAAGGATGATTTTTATGTATCTTGCTCAGAATATCCTTCTCAGTGATTGTCACACTTTCCTCATCAGATTGATGATTATCCACAAGTTCAGTTTCTATTGGAACTGGTGTCGTGCTTGATGTTGTGACATCAGCGGCAACACTAGGTTCCTCGAGAGAAACAGTGACTTCCAGCAAGCCATAAACATTATCCTCGGCAATCTTACCCTTGAGATCTGCACAATCATCAAAAACTACATTAATAGATTCCATAATTGTTCTGGTCCTTAGATTAAGCATCCTATATGCATGGCTATTTATGGAATAACCAAGGAACAAACACTTATCAATTTTGCTAGGTGATTTCTATAATTCAAAACATAATAAACACAGCCAAAAACATGAAAATATTTGAGATTTGGCTTCTTTTCCCATGAGAATCTCATAGGAAGTCATAGTAGAACCATTTCTCAAATTAACACGGCTAGCAATATTACAAGCTGTATTTAGTGCTTCTGCCCAAAATCTCTTGGAGATATTCTTTGAGCTCATCATCGTAGTCATCTCCTGCAATGTCCTATTCTTTCTTTCAGCTATGCCGTTCTGTTGAGGATTTTTTGGAGCAGATAACTCTTGTGATATGCCCTTCTTGTCACACAAGGACGAAAAATATGAGTTCTCAAATTTTTTTCCATGATCAGCTCTGATCATTGCTACTATCAAGACATGAAAGTTAGTAATCTTGTTGAACAAATTCTTAAAAAAATCAAAAGTTTCTGAATTTTTTCTAGTTAATCTCACCCATGTTAAACGAGAAAAACCATCAACACATACTAAAGAATTTTTCTTACCTCCACAACTTTCAACTTCCATAGGACCCATCAAGTCCATATGTAAAAGTTCAAGACACTGTGTTGTCTCACATTTTTGCAACACAGGGTGTGATACACGGGTCTGCTTATCTTTTTGGCATGCACTACAGATGTATGGAACTCCAAACTTTAAATTTGGTGGTCCTCTAACAACCTCAAATTTACTCAAATTCTTTAAAGTTTGAAATTCACATGACCAAGATTTTGGTGCCATAGAATAAAATCATCTATTTTCGAGTGTCTACATGCCAATTCCTCACCAAGTTGATAGCAATGGTCTGCTGATCTTGCACTTCTCATAACACTTCTGTTAGCATTATCAAAAAATTCACAAGTATTCGTATCAAACTTCACATGCAAGTCATCATCACACAATTGACTCATGGAAATTAAATTCGTATTAAGACCTTCGACGTGCAACACATTGTGAAGATTTGGAAATCCTTCCATATTCAGTGTTCCTTTACCAACAATTCTTCCTTTAGCACCACCTCCATAGGTCACTCTTCCAACTGTTTTTTCAACATAGTCCATGATGTGATCCTTCAAACCAGTCATGTGACGGGAGCTTCCACTATCAAAATACTAGTTACCTGCAGTGTTAGCTTTCAAGGAAGTATAAATAACAAAACACTTAATATCAGACTTTGGTACCCAAATTTTCTTTATTGTGGGTATATTTTTGTTGGTGTTGCGCCTGGTTTTGTGTAACACAGGGGACAACATCTACTTAGATTCTCATAGTAGATAGTCACTTTTGAGCTTACGACAAAATGGCCTGATATGACCAGGTTTGAGGCAGTAATGACAAACAAAAGGACGCTTCCATTGTTTTGGCCTTGGAACAGGAACAATTTTCTTAGAAATAGGTTTCTTACTTGGGGAAGTAACTGGAAGGTTGTTCAAAGTATTGTTACTTTCCTTCACAAACACTGGTGATTTGGAATATTCGCCAATTTCGAACACACTGTTTTTAAAACCATGTACAAACTTATCATCTTTACCCATAGTCAGGATAGAATCAAGTTTGGTTGAGCTTGAATTATATATGGCAAGAGTTGTTTTTGCTTTCTCAAGTTCACTGTTCAGCAACCCCAATTCCATATTTTTCTTGCTCATAAGAACTTCCAGTTTGGCCACAACAGCTTTTAACTCAGCATTCTCTTTAGAGAGAGTTGTATTTTGCTTGTTTCTCTTGATCCAGTTAGTATACAACTCTGCATAGAGTTTCTGGATACCTTCCAGAGTATACACTTCAGCTACAAGTTCTTCATGATCACTGGAATTATCAAAGTTATAAGCCACAAAACAAATAGATTTTTGAACTGTGTTGCGCCCAGGTGTTGCAATACCGGAGCCAACACCCAGTGGGTTTACTTAAAATTTTTCTTACCTTCCAGCAAAGCATTAAAAGAAATAATTTCTACCTATTCAACCTTTTTCATGTTCTTCCTCAGAATCCTCATCACTCAAAGAGGCGTTCATACCTTTTCGGAGTCGATTGACACATTCATTCGCATAATGTCCATATTACCCTGCATTGAATATTATCAAAATTCTTACTAGAGGACTGATTTTTACCCTCAGAATTTTGACGATGTCCTCGAGTAATCGCTGGTTTCTGAGGTTTTTCCGACATGGGTAAACTAGAAAATTTTGAAGGTTGTCCACCTTTCTCACTTTTCTTCTTTTCTCTCATTACCTTAAGATAATCACCAAATTTCTTTGTGATCAAGGCAATAGAGTCATCTCCCAGATCAAATTCACAAACTTCCTGCTTTAATTCAGAAAAATCATTGTAAGAATCATTAGACATGTGAAATGCAATGGACTTACCTTTATATTCATCTTGTTCTTCCATCTCTATCTCATAAGTTCGAAGAGAACTTATCATTTCATCCAGTCTCATTATAGATGTATCCTTAGATTCATCTATAGTACATACCTTGTTGTTGAAACTCTTTGGAATAGAGCGAAGGACTTTACTAACAAGCCTTTCATTGGAGATAGGATCTCCTAGTACATATGCTTCATTAGCTAGGCTCTTCAATCTAACATTATACTGCATGATGGTCTCGTTCTCATCCATTCTCATCTTTTCAAACTTTGAATTCAAGAGACGCATCTTTGTCTTCTTCACACTTGTTGAGCCTTCACAATGAGTTTGAAGCTTATCCCAAGCATCCTGAGCAGAAACACTAGTGCAAATCAAATTAAACATATTTATGTCAACAGAGGTAAAAATAACATTAATAGCTTTTGCGTTGTAATTAGTCGAGGCGATTTCATCAGCTGACCATTGTGCTCTTGGTTTGGGTCCACCTGTTTCATCATCATTCATTTGTGATGACCAACCATCTATAATACGTTTTCAGGCCCTGAAATCAATGGATTGTATGTATATGCTCATCTTCAGTTTCCATGGGCCGTAATTTGTCTCATCCAAAATTGGTGGACGAATTATGTGAGACCTCGATTCTAAACCACTAATCTCGGATTAAACAACGAGTAAGCGAACAAGAATCCAAGAGTAAAACAATTCAAAGTTTTTTTTTTTTAAAAGGCTCGCGCCCGCGCGAGGTACCAAGCTCGCGCGCGCGCGGGCAAACGATTCAGAGGCCCAACGGAGGCCTCGCGCGCGCGCGAGGAACGCCTCGCCCGCGCGCGGAAGGCCTGGGCAGAAATGCTCAGGCTGCAGAAAAAAAAAAAAAAGAAAGGATTCCGCGCTTGGTCCGACATGCCTTCAAATACAAATGCAATAACAGGGTGTAGGGAAACATGCCATAACAAGTCATGCTTTCAGAAGGCCTAAAAACAACCAGAAGTCTAAATCGATACAACAACAACATACTTCGATTTCAGATTACAATCCGAATACAAACTAATTCGAATAACAAAACATAGCAAGTTCGAGTTCTAACATGCTTCAATCTTAAACTAGATAAACATGCTAATTCGACTTCTAAATCGAGTCTCACTTCTACTACTTGCCCTCGAAGCTAACCATGCCTCTTCTGACTTGTTCCTGCCCCACCTGTTGCCAAGTACACATACAAAACAAAGCAACAGCCGGATAACCGGTGAGAATGATAATCCCAGTAAAAGCAACATATCAAGTAATGAATATACAACATGCTATCAAACCACATATTCAAGTCGAAGTTAATGATATGCATGTCTTTAAAACCAGGATATCGATTCTGATAAACACGGGAGTATTGCTCTGCTTTTGGGATCCCGAGGATGAGATCACGTAACGACTCACCGACTCTCCCAATCGAGGTGGTGCCACGTATCCCACTCCTCTAGACTTTGAGCAACCATAATGAGTATGCTAGCACTAGGCGAAATACTACAACCTAGGCCACTCAATCATAGTTCCCAAACGTCTAACAAAAAGGGCGGTTCTGCCCGCTGAAATCAAAGTAGGCTCAAGATGAATGCATAACAGAAACATAAACATAAGCCACATAACAAAAACTCAATCAATCAACAATTACAAGTTCCACGTGCTAGAACAAGTATCAATGCAATATGTGATTTAAAAAGGGAAACTCGAGAACCAACAGTCCCGAGTATGCTATCCCGCTACGATGACTGCTTTTACCTTTCAATGCAGTAGCTCCAACTCTGGATAAGCTACAAAAGAGATTGTATAAACAACTACACAACCCAAACAACAAACAACGGTTCAAGGAAATCTCTTTACCGTTCTTCGTCCAACTCTCGACGAACAATGTTGCTAACACAGGGCTCGACACACTCCAACGAATCTGTACGAATACAAGATTTGATAAACAATCACGATCATTCACAAGCCAAGGCTTCACTCAATACCAAAAACAATTCGAAAACCCAAAACTCAAACCGACGGCATAACGGCTATAAACTGAACAAACCGGCAACGCAGACAGCAGTTCAATACTGATAACAACTCAATTCAATGCCCAAAACAACAATAACAAAGCAAACCCATCAATCTCAAAATCCACATTTTCGAAAATGGCTTCCAAAAATCATAACAAATCCGGACGTCGCTCTAATTCAAAACCGACAGATAATAAATGATCAGAACTCTGTCTAGAACAACATACTAGAATCTAAATCGATTCTAACAACCTCCGAAAAACAAAACATATCCGATCGGAGAAATACTTACAATATAACAGAGCTCTCACTGCAGTGATCGATAATCTGCCTTCAGAATTAATTTCTAACGGACGGATCGAGCTCGGACTGGATTTTGAAAGCTCAAAAGCTCCAAGAGGCGTCTTCAATGGAGTCTAGCCGATGGAAGGGAAGGAGAGGAAGGAAAAGAGACCAAGTCAAATGAATTCTAAGTGTAGAATATATATCAAACTCCAAATTTGTGTTTTAGTCCCTGAAATTTCCAAAATTTGCAAAAAGGACCCTGATCAAAATCAAATCGCCTCGAGAACTCTGTAATCTCTGATTAACTCAAATAA
This sequence comes from Henckelia pumila, assembly GCF_033568475.1. Taxonomy (NCBI): domain Eukaryota; kingdom Viridiplantae; phylum Streptophyta; class Magnoliopsida; order Lamiales; family Gesneriaceae; genus Henckelia; species Henckelia pumila. Next base: position 127,988,537 of record NC_133123.1, on the reverse strand, counting down.
ACTCATTTAAGATAAAAACAGGGCGTTACAAATTACAACATTGGAGTATAGAGAATCCATAACAAACCTGCAAGAGTAACCAAAAACTCACTTAGTAAAATCAAGTGTTGGCTCTGATACCACGTGAAAGAAACTATGTACGCAGTTCGTTAATAAAAATGGTCAGTGTTATATTTGGTGTTGTAACATCAGAGACAACATAATGCAACGAAAATAAAAGCGTAAAATAAATAACACAAGAAAATAATTTTGCACGAGTTTTTGCCTTATGGCTAAATATCACTAGAAAAGATAATATCAGTTTTACAAACCAATACGAGTGATTTATGACAAATCAATAAATCCTAACTTTCTCAACAAGTTGATAAATCAAACTTGCATCCTAAATAATCAGATTATAAAATAAATCAGATGCAACTCTCGTAAGCCTAAATTGAAGAGACAGAAAATATCTTCGATCAACACTATGCACTAAGTGTTATCTCCGATTTCTTCAACACCAACGGAAATACGGAGACAAGCAATAACGATGATTGCAAAATCGTCTTCAGAAACCTTCAACTTTGTGTCTGCAAATCTTCGATTGATGCTCTGGAAGTCGACGTCTGAAGCTCACTTTTCTTGTGCGTGGAAATCTTCTTAAATAGATTTGAGTCCAAGTCTTGTTGATTTTCATGAATAGAGTCCTACAATAATAAGGAAACAATTATAAGTAGGAATAAAACTATATTTTTCATATCAAACTAGTATTTCACCCGTGCGATGCACAGATTATATCTTGTGTATAATATAATTAAATTGGATTAAATTTATATTTCGAATATAAAAATAAAATATAAACAAATTTAAAAAATTAATTATTTGTATGTACTAAAAGGTGTTAATTATCATCATAAGATAAGAAATATATAAAACATTATATTTAAAAAAATGTTACACCTGCTTTAACATTTTCAAATATTGTATTCTTTCGAACATCTTTAATCAAGGCATCCAAATTCATTTTAAAGATTCTGGAGACAATATCCGGATGGTCTTCGGCTCTCAATCCTCGAGCCTCGATAAATCTCATAATTTCTGGCCATTTTGGATTACACGTAAATGTAATGAATAAATCTGGATATCCAGCCCACTTACATATAGCTTTGGCATCTTGGTAATTCTGAATTATATATCTTGCACTACAAGTAAAAGAAGAAGGCAAGATAATACGTTTTCTTTGTGTAGATGCATTTGTTTCACCAAGCAAAAGCGCATCATGAAGGCCTTTGTGCATTTCACATCTCAATTGTTTTTTATGCATCCGAACATATGTCAACCTTCCATATTCAACCATTGTGTATGCATCAACAATAAATTGTTGAAAAAGTTTTCTCGAAGACAAAATACTTAAAAATTCGATGTCCCTATCATGCAGTCGATAGGCAAAAATTCTCTTATACTCACTTTTTTTCTACCTCCAACACTTGACTTGGATTCTGAGAATGGAATATCTTCTCGATAACCATCCTCACCATAGGGAGAAAAGTATAGGATGCTGGAGAGATATATGCAGGATTCAACTCATTGATATGTTTTAGTTGACCAATTTGTGTTTCTACTAAAATATCTCTGTCTCCCAAAGCCTCATTAAAATATCCCACGATTAATGCAGCAACCTCGGAAATAGAAGGAAGATTATATCGTTTTCCATCCGTATCTATTCTTCCAATCAGCTGTAATTTAATATCGGATTGTACTTCTACCATCATTCTTTCTTTGATCATCCGAAAAGACTTGACCAAAATATTATTTTCATCTAACATGATCTTCAAATCAGAGACTATCTCCAGATGCAGATTATTTGTGTCGCTGTTTTTTTCTGAAAAATATGTTTATTCGATATAAATGAATATTTTCTAATAAATTGACAAATACGATAAATACAAAATAGACATATTTTAAGGCATATCTGACAGTAAAAATTCGATTAGTAATTTCATTTTCTGTGTCGTAAATATATAGATGCGCAAACTTCGGAGATGCACCTTCACATGGAAGTATGCTTCCAATTAAATGATAATTTTGACCATGAAGTTTAAACACTGAAGCAGAGCCACCTTGATTTAAACTTGAATCTATCTTCCCTCCCATCGACGTGAAATAAAACATACTAATGTACGATATGATATTCTCAAGAAAATATTTGCTTTTATCATCCACTTCATTTAAAAAATCATGCAATACTTCATGATGTTTTTTAAAGGAGGAAGTTGTATTTTTCCTTGCATACAACACATGGAGTATTTAGGATTTTGAGATTTTTTAAAGGAGGAAGTTGTATTTTCCCTTGCATAACCTTTCTTCATACCAGAATATCGCACCACAAAAATCACATCTGTATATTGGATTTCCTATATCCCAGTAATCTATATAAAAAAGGACGTTGTTAACACACACATATTCCAAAAAAAAAAATGAAAAATACGTAACATAAAAAAATTAAATATGTTATAACTGAAAAATAAAAAAAATTCTTTTATAAATTTGAATAAAACAACATAAACTTGTTTTAAACTAAAACAACATAAAACCAATATAATATAATTTTACCAATAGATGATTTTGAGATATTTTTGTCGAGATTGTCACGACTATGTTGAATGTCCAATATGTTAACTTAATTATTTGAATTGAATCAAATTCAACTGCAAAAAAAAACTTTATTAATTGATGATTATACTTATATCTTAAATATAATATCTTAAAATTAGGGAAAAAAACACGTGTAGTTATTAAAAAATTATATTGATAAACAAACGACAGTTTGTCGCCAGTATTAACAGCAGAGAGAGAAATCATCATCAATCGTTAGATCAATCATATCTGATTTATTTTTAGTTGAGTTGCTAGACATTTAAGAAGAAGAATCTATATCAACTAAGCTCGATGAAGTAGCTGCACGTATACCGATGTTAAAAGAAAACAAATATAATAATTTGAGTAGACAAATAACAAAAAATAACGCATGAAAAAAATATCATACCATTTGTGATCTCACTTAATGGATATTTTGATGTTGTCAATACCATCTTAATTTATGTTGGCTGAAAACAGTTTTATTATATGTTAATTCTTTATATTGATTATTTGCATCATGTTATGTATGTTACATCTTGATTTATCAACACTTTGAGATGTTGCTTTTAATTATAAACGATTTTAGGTAATTATTTTATAGATGTTCTCTTAGAAGGATTCGATATATGCATATATTGAAAATGATTTAAAGTGATTGTTAGCTTAGAATCTTAGATTAGTTAATATAATCATCTGCACAAGTATAATATTAATTCAACAATGTTTTGTTTATTTGCAGGTTATCAATTTAGAAGGACTACTTATATCTTATCAAGAAAGTTAAGTCTATGGTAGATAATGCATTTTTATTAGAAATTTATTGATAAACATCTAGATATCATTTTAAGTTGATGTTTATCCATCTATATATCAATTTCAGATGCATATAAGCAGAAGGAGTTCGATTGAAAAATGATGCGTAAGGACAATTTTTTCAACTTGTATTTCAAACATTAAATATACGGTATGAATAACTCAAAAATTCAATCCCAAAAAGTAAATTAAAAGTATACTTAATTATCTTTTGCTTGATTGTTAGTTTTCCGTCTCTTGTTACCTATCCGTAGATTTTGTCAGTCGCTCCATAGTAATTTTGATTCTTCAAAATTCAGCAGCCTTTCATATGTTTGAATGTTCTTCGCTATATCATTGTGGGAATCTTATAGCCGATCTTGAATTATTTTTTTTTTATGATTATGTGATAATTGCTTATGAAAATATGTGAGTTTGAATTTGAGCTTGTGTTTTGAATTTCTCGAAATTGTGATTCGATGATAAATGTTTTCAAGAATAATGTGAGAGGAGTGATTTAACTATATATGCTCTATATTTGAGAATCATGACTTATGGGATTGACTCAATAACGGATAACTTATGTTTTCATTTTTTAAAAAAAATTTATTTTTATTTAAATATATTACAATTTTATAAATTTTTAAACTTAAATTTTTTTAATCTAAATTTGGAATATATCCTAGTTGCTGTTATTTGATTGAAATTAAATCTGGCATTTAGTTAGATTTAAGTTACGAATTATTTTGATTGATTTGAAAAATCTTTAAATGATATACTTTATTAAGAAAGGAAATATTGCTTTTTTTTTTTTGATCACAATGTCTTATAATTTTATATTTAATTTCCAAATTTCAGGTTTTTTTTTAATCTTTTGTGAAATAATTGGTCACAGTTTCTTATAATTTTACATGGAATTTTCCAATTTTAAGTTTTTTTTAATCTTTTGTGGAATGTGCCTTATTTGTCCGAAAAATAGAAAGTAAAATGTGTATTTGTGTTGAATATATAATAATTAAAATAAGAAATAATTTTGATTGATTTTTTAAAATTTTGATTGGTAGTTCTATATTTAGAAAACTAAGACAAATATTATGGTATTGATTGACATAATTGTTTGTTTTTCAACATTATTACTTTGTTTACAACCATAATTAGTAAATATTATTCCTAAGCTACCGTGTTATAAATATTTACCATTTTTCATAATATTCATTGTTTAGTGTCGAGTGTTTAAATTTTTTTATGCATTATTAAGTTATTTAAAGTCATAAAATTTATCTGTATGTTTACGGTTAGGGATTGAGTCTTATTTTCCTATTTTAATTGCTAAGTTGATTAACCGGTAAAAAATTATTACAATATTTGTATCAATTTTAACTTGCATTTTTTAAATCTAATATGAAATATCTCACACTTTAAAGATTTTCTTTGACAATGAATTTTTATAGTTGAATTTTAAATTAAATTAAAAAATCATAATGATGAATGTTTTGATTTGTTAGTCGATACTGTGTATAAAGAAAGTAAATATATTCAAAAATTTTGTTAGGTGATAATATTGATCGTATTTTGTTGTAATTATTGCATTGATTTTTTAATATGTTTTTTAATCTATTATGGGAGGTATTATATTTGCATGTATTTGATTGAAACTAAAATATGTATTTATGTAGAGATTTAAATTAAATTAAATATTCAGTTTTATTTATAGATTTTTTGAATCGTTTATTTAATTAATAGGTTTTATATTTAAAGTTAGATATTTTTTATTAATAATTAATGCTCACCGTTTACGCTATTTTATCTATTTCTATTTTATTAATTTAATTATTTGAAGGTATTAATTTAACCAAGACTTTTTTAAATGTTTAAAATTTAAAATAAATTAAGTGATTATTTAAATATTCAGTTTTATTTATAGATGTTTTGAATCATTTATTTAATTATTAGGTTTTATATTTAAAGTTAGACATTCTTTATTAATAATTAATGCTCACCGTTTACACTATTTTATCTATTTGTATTTTATTAATTTAATTATTTGAAGGCATTAATTGAACCAAGACTTTTTATAATGTTTAAAATTTAAAATAAATCAAATGATTATTTTATTTACGGTACATTTTATATGTAATTATTAAATATTCTAAATTGGTTATATTATTAAAGAAATATATTAATCATTTAAAATTTTATATATTAAAGCATTTATTTAATATATACATATTACTAAAATTATTGAATTTGTATAGATTAATTGAGAAAATTTTAAAATTATAATTTATTTATTATTATATTTGTATTATTTATTTTTCTACATTTAAAGTGTAAATTTTAGCAAATGAAAACGTTATAAACTATGCAATTTGACTTATCTTTATATATATATATATATATATAATATATGAAAATAATTGAACCGTTCGTAGCATTTAGAACATAAACAGAAATAAGTTGTCTTAGTTTTCATTTTTTAGCTAATTATTTTTGGCTGGATTTTATTATATTTGGCAAAAATTCAGTTATTATATATACTAGTATTTCACCCGTGCGATGCACGGACTATATATCATGTATAATATGGTTAAATTGGATAATATAAAAATTTTGAATATGAAATTAAAATATAAAATTTTAATTCTACAATAAGTAATAATAATAATATTAAAAAATACTTTTAAATACTTTAAAAAAAATCTTTAAAAAATGTGTCGTGCGATGCACATGATGTTATTTTATACAATTAATGATAAAAAAAAATAGTAAGATTAAACATTTGAACGAACATAAATAGAACATAAAAATAAATCAAAAAAATTTATGTATACATCAACATCTTAAAATATGATTTTATCGTGTGAGATCTAGTAGATCTTAACAACATACTAACTGTGTTTCAACGATCAATGCTAGTCTGAAGGGCATAGTTCACGAATAACATTAAGCAAATGTGTCATTTGGTTTGCAATTGATTGGTGACTGTTTTATTGAAGTAGTTGATCATGTTAAATAATATTTTTTGCACATAAATATATTTATACATTAAGTTTATTCAAACCAATATTGGAAATGCTCGGTCAGTTTTGTTAAATTTTAAAATTTTTAATTGTGTGCAGAAAAATCTAGGGATGCGATATCGAACCAAAATATCGACTTTTTGAGATACCGTACCAAAATTTTTTTTGATATATCAAATTTTTTTCGTTATCTCTACGGTATTAGTATGGATTTTTTTCATACCAAAATTTTAGAATTTCGATATCTGTACCGGTATGAATTTTTTTATACAAATATTTTTATACGATATACCGAAACTCCACCCCTAGGAAAATCATGATTGTTTTTTAAAAAAAATTAGAGGTGGAATTTTCAATTTTTTGGAAAGAAAATATTGTATGTGCATATAAATATATGAATGTATTAAATGTGATTTTTTTTCGAATCTTAAAATATGATTTTAATTTTTTTAAAAAAGAAATCAATTATCGTATACGGAATGCTGAAATCTTGGTTAAGATGTATACATATATGATAAATTAACAACATTGTGTAATATATATATACATGTATATTTAATATTTATCGGGTATTTTAAATGTTTTATTAATATTATGATATATATTTTATATATAAATATATTTATTCATATATGGTAAATATGAACCATTCTGTATTTCTTAGTATTGTTTTTTCACATTAGAACCATTATCTAATTCATATATACATGTATATTTAAAATTTATCTGGTATTTTAAATGTTTATTGATATTATGATACATATGTTTATAAATATATTCACACATACATGGTAAATTAGCAATATTATTTAATATATATTTTAAAAGTGCACTTTAATTGTAATTATAAGTGTTTTCAAATTTAAATATTATATATTTATTAGAAATGTGGAATTGTAATTGTTTGTAAATATTTTTCGTATTTAAAATGAATATATATGTATATAAATAAATGTAAATATTACAAATTTTTAATTTTGTACATGAATATTGTGATTAGATGAAGAATTGTTGATATTTTAGAAAGCAAATATTACGGGATGATATTTATGTATATTAATTTATGCAAATATTAAGAAATTACATTTATATTTAATAATAACATTTATAGATCTTAAAGGTGTATGTATATAAATTATATTACCGAATTCTGTGTGTGTGTGTATATATATATATATATATATATATATATATGTCTATGTATAAATTTATATTAAATATTTTTCGAATCTTATGTTGGATTTTTTAAAAAATTTAATTGATGAATTTTATATATTTTGGAAAGCAAATATTATGAATGAAATGTTGAAATAATGAAATATTTTAAATATTTTTGTGTAATTTAAATGAATATATATGTATATAAATATATGTAAATATTATAAAATTTTTAATTACATGAATAATACGATTCAATTTAGAAATATAATAGTTTGTAAATATTTTTTCGTAATCCAAATATGCCAAATATGAAGAATTATAATTTGAAAAGATATAATTTTTTAAAACAATTTATTTTCCGATTTTCACAAAATTTTTGTTTAGAAACCAAGTTTTGGCGGGATTTTACTAAAAATGACAAAAAGAAAATTAAATAAATATTAGAAAGGGAATGCTGAAATCAAAGAATAATGAAAATAATCATGTGTAATTTTACATGTATATATATATATATGTATATAAATAGTTGCAAATATTATGAAATTTTTAATTACATGAATATTGCAATTTAATTATGAAATTTTTTATTTTCGTTTTTAGCAACACATTTTTGTCAGAATTTTGCCAAAATGAAAAAAATTATACTTATATTTATGTATGTTTAATTATATGAATATTTTGATTTAATTTCGTAATCAAGATATGAAATGCTTTATATTTTTGTTAAACCTAAGTTATTCTATATTTTTCTTAATTTTTAGATTTTGTTGTATTTAAGAATGACCGAGAAGTTAGTAGTGATTTTTTATAGTTTTAATTAAGGTAATGATTTTGTATGCTTCTAATTCGCAATTATAGATAGTGATTTTTTATAGTTTTAATTATAGTTATGATTTTGTATAGTTTTTTTATACAAAATTAAAAATTAAAATATTATGCAATTTTTCATTACGTAATATTTTGATTAAGCCTGAAATTTAAATTTTTGAAAATCCTCCATAATCAAAATATGCTTAATATATAATAATTGATTTAATATAATTTTAAAAAGTATGATTTTTTAAAACTATTTTTTCTCATTTTTGTTCTGAAAATTTTTATTTCCGAATCTTATGTTGGATTTTATTTTAAATATTTATTTTTTATTTTTTTTTAAAAGCAAATATTATAAAAAAGAATGCTGAAATTAGGGAATAATGTAAATAATTTTGTGTAATTTTAATTGGATATATATATATATATATATATATATAGATGCAAATATTATGGAATATTTAGTTATATTAATATTGTGATTTAATTTAGTAATTAAAATCTGAAATTTTTTCTATTTTTTACGGGTTTAGAAATAATTAGTGATTTTTTTATAGTTTTTATTTTATTTACAAATTATATATATAGACAAAGATTACGTAAATATACATAAATATTGTTTGGAAAAAAAATATTGTAAATATATGTATATGTATATGTATATAAAAGATGCAAAGATTATGGAAGTTTTAATTTATATATATGTATATATAAATATGCAAAGATTATGCAATTTTTAATTAAGTTAATATTGCAATTTAAGTATGGAATTTTTTATTTCCGTTTTTGGCAATATAGTTTTGGCGGGAATTTGCTAAAAATGGCAAAAACTCAGTTATTATATATATATAGATATATATATATATATAGATATATATATTACATTTTCAAACTTTTTAAAAAAGCGTCGTCTAGAATATTTGGTGTATTGACTTTCCATAAATCTATATTATGTATCTTAATTAGAATCTTGATATAAATTTACTTAACATATTCTAAAAAATAATTAACATTTTTAATCAATTAATCGACAAAAATTTTAATTTTTTGAAAAATATTTATTTTTAAAAAATTCTGATAGAAAAATAATATATGATTTTTTATAATATCTTTATATATTCTTTTTATTAGTAAGAGTTATCTCAACCAAGATAAAAATTTTTTTGTAATCACATAAAATTGGTATGTCCATTTAAAAATTATCTCAAATGATATAAGTATTTCTTATAAATATGGTAAATATTTTAAAACGAATCAATTTTTTCTGCAAATAATATTATCTTATGTATTTTTTTAAGCAAATTTAACCTCCTTAATTCTGTAAACTTTATAAATTTTAATTCTAAAATAGTTAAATTGTATTATTTATGGAACATTTTATATGTAATTGAGAAATATTCTAAATTCGTTGTATTATTATTGAAATATAGCATTTATTAAAATTTCCCATATATGTGGTACTTTGTTTCAAAATTTGATTTGAAGCAAATTTTCAGACGAATTTTGACCCATATAAATTTTAATTATAAATTACAAAAATTTTATCATTTATTGAAAATTTTATATATAATTGGGAAATCTTCAAAATTTTGTTGTATTATTATTATTATTATTATTATTATTATTATTATTATTATTATTATTATTATAGCATTTATTGAAGATTTCACATATATATGATAATTTTTTGAAAAGTTTGTTTGTTGGCGTTGGGAGCATGTATTCAGACGAATTTAATTCCGTATAAAATTGTTTATGAAGCAAATTCGAAATACTAAATGAAAGAAATTGTTATATAATACATTTGTACATTATTATTTATAGTATTGTAATAGATTTTGAAATATATATGAACTCAAATAATTAATTATATTTGTATAAAGTGATTAAGCAAATTTTAAATTGAAAATTGATTTATTATTATATTTATAGTATTAATTAATATCTACCCATTTAATCGTAAGTTTTTGGCAAATCAAATTATTATAAAGTAAGTTAATTTGAATCAATTATATTTGTGTATTATATATATAGATATATATTAAAATGAAAACTATTTCTAAATAAGTAATATTTAAAATGAATTTCGGTGCATTAAACATATAAATAGAATTAAATAAAGTTTGTTTCCTGTTTTAGCTAAAAGTTTTTGGCGGGATTTTACTATATTTAGCAAAAACTCAGTTATTATATATATATATATAGATTATATCTAGATAATATCACATAAGTATATATCTATAAATTTTCTTATCAAGATATATTTTGATCAAGACAAATATCTATCCTATAGATTTCGAAATATCTCCTTCACTTCATGATATTCTTCTATTTTATTAACACACCCAAGTTAGTTACATATATAGATGTGGAATTTCACTCAACCACTGCTAATTACACCGTTGAATTCCGATATACGCTCGTTCGCAAATATTATAACCATAAAAAATTGTAAAATTTTCCTTCAAATTAGTCTCATTATGATTTTTGTATTTAAATCGTCAAAATTAATCTTAGTTCTCCGTATATATTTATTTGTTTTGCGATTATTGTTCTTTTTTTTTCCACAGAAATGTTAATATACCACCAAATACATCAACAATACCTGATGTCACATTATGAGTAATTATCGTACAATATTAGTGTCATGTCTACAATCACGTAGAAAAAGGAGTAAAATCACAAACTAAAACTGATATTTAAATATTAAACTACTTAGAATACTAAAATCACTATAATGAAATCAACGTCTCGCACCAAAATAACATCTTAATAACCCCCAAAGTTAATATTGGTCAATCAGAACAGTTCAAGACATGCATCAAGATCTCATTAAAATCTTAGCCTTCAGCATGCAAAATATGAGCTCCAGCACAAACTTGACTAAACTAAGCCTGCAACAAAGCATATTGTTTTCATCTGCCAAACCCGTTGAATAAATTTTTAGAACCTTAACACATTTAAAATTTTCAAATCTTCTATAATTATAAAAGCTCGTACGTTTCATTCAAGGTGAAATTAAGTCCTTGGAATTGTTGTCTGTTGACTTTACATGCATCTTTAAAAGCTCACTTCATTCAATTAGTTGAAATTAAAAGTAAACCTTGGAGATGTCACATGTTGACCTTAATGTGCAAATCACTTCTTATCCAAATCAAATTATTTCCGAGCGTCGGCCGCATGTTTTTCTTCTTGTAATTTTGGTCATATATTATAAAAATTAGATTTGATCAGTCACGTATACCTTAGTTTTTGACAATTTTAATCATTTTAAGTTTATGGAGAGAGTAACATCCACATCGACGACATACCGGTTTTAATTTGAATGGAAAAAACAAAACAAAACAAAACAAAAAAAAACAAATTAGCACACGAAATTTCGTATAGTAACTAATTTATATATCGTATAGGCAGATGGATGTAGTAGAGGTTGCAAAGTGGATGGTACACAACTGGCAGAAACAAATAAATAATGGAATTTGGTAATTAATATAGAAGATGAAATAGTGAAGAAGCAAATATACATGATTAAAATTGTAATTTTAAATTTCTTTAAATATAGCTGTCAGCGTGGAAAAAATTATGTATGAATTTGCTTCTATATATGTCAACTCGTCTTACTGTTTTATGGTACTGATGATGGTGGTTATAATAAATTTACAAGGCCAAATGTCAAACTAAACATAAATCTAAATCAGTACTCCTAGCTAACATGTGCAATATTTTTAATATATTAGATAACATCATTATTAATGGTACATTAGCAAGTCAAATGTGACGATGCATTAATATCTTTTCAAAAATAAAAAATTATGTGATACATCATGTGTTGCTATTTTGTGTGTGTGTGTGTATATATATATATATAATATAATATAATATAATATAATATATATTATAAGATTAATGCGCATGTACTAATACATAATAAACAAATATTATTGATCATTAGTTTAGCTCAAGTATTTAAAAATAAGATAATTAGAGCCGTGAGACATATAGGGAGCTAGCTAGGTTGTGGCTAAATCAAGAATTTCAAAAATGGTTATGATACATCACTGTCGTAATTGAGATTTTTGAATACGAGTCGAATTTCAAAAGTTGAGCTCCTCGAATATTATGATGTGTTTCTTTCCAGATGATGTACCAAGTTAGGTAACTTAAATGTGCTTTGGAGTTTTGGAGAAGAAATTTGATAAATGTTTTTGAAAAAAATATCACACACACACGTTTTATTATTATTATTATTATTTTTTTAAGATAACTAAAACATGCTTGGAACTAACAAGAGAAACCCTAAAAGTGAACGAGACTATTTGTTTACTTTAATTTTTATAAAGTGGTGTCAATTTTTTTATGATTTTTTAATTTGTTCATTCTTATTTCTCTTGGATATTATATTGTAGCAAGTTTTTGTCAATTAATGTATGAATGGTATGCAATTTCCTGAACAAAATAAGCCAATTGATTAATTTCCAATAAAATAATTTATTTTCATTCTTATAGACTAAACGGAAAATTGCATTCCAACGTAAAAATGGAAATGACAAAATTATTTGATTTTTCAACAAATAAAGAGATAAAAAAAAAACGCAATAAACATTTGATGAGCTAAAAAAACCTTTTTTTATTGTGACATAAAAGTCAAAATATTAAGATATGTTCATAATTTGAAAAATAAATTAATCATCCCACTAATTATAACCGTGTGATGAAGTTCTCGGCATTTATATACTAATTTCAAGTCATATATTGGACTCGCACAAAATGCATCAATTAATTAGCATGTATAGATGTAGTTGACAATATAAATATATTGATGATGCCTGAGATATAATCATATAATCATATATATAATAATAATCATGCACACGCTGTTGTGTGTATATTAACGATCATCTTCACATTTGGTAAATTAATATATTTGTGAAATTGAAAAAAAAAAAAAAACTCTTTTTTCTCCCAAAATAAGATAATGAAACTATTAGTTATATATATATATATATTTTAAAAAAACTGTTAGGAGTTTTTTTCTTTTTATTTAGGAAAAACTGCAATTTTGAATCTGTATGTTTGTCACTTTGTGATTTCGGTCCTCTATGTTTTCATATTTCAATTTTAGTCCTGCATGTTTTGATTTTTGGCAATTTCATTATTTTTTTCAAAAAATAAAGATAGTGGACTAAAACTGCAATTTGAAAATATAGAAGACCGAAATAGCAAAGTGACAAATATACCGTGCCAAAAAAATAATTTTCCCTTTTATTTATTTATCCACGTTGAAAGAAAAGGTAAGAGGAATTTTTTATTTAATTTTTTTCCGGGGTGATGGTTGGTCATGACCAAAGTGGTGATTATCAATCTCTTAAGCTTGATAAAAAGAAAGACCAAGTTATCTAGTTTGACAAAAAAACTCATGTGACCGTTTCAAAGATCAACTTTATAAGATGGATATTCGATCCGACTTATGAAATATATTATTTTTATGTTTAAAGAAAAAAAATACTGAAAAGGTATTATTTTTTTAATTATGCTACATAGAAATATTGTGTGATATATGTTGATCATCATTTGAATGAAAAGTATTCGATCATATTTGTTATGTCAAGGTATTATTTTTTACTGCTAATTAAACTATCATTTTATGCTAGTTAATTTACGAAGAAACATGTCATATATATATATGGATCGGGTCGATCCGTTTCATGGATATATGTATGTGAGACTATTATACATTTATAATCGTAGGAGGATTAGTAATAATTGATTCAATAAATCGTTTCAAAGTGTTTACAGCTCATAAAGTTTGGCTCATTATAATATAAAGTTTACTCTTTACGAGTTACGACGTTTGAGCCAATAATTATATTTCAATACTTGTGTGATCTGATGTTACATATTTATTAGGTAAAGTAAAAATAATAAATGAACATTGGTGTAACTTGTAAGAATGACAATTTTTTGAGGTCTTTAGTAGTGTTTGAAAGTAGGGGTGGGTTTTCGGTATACAGTATAAAAAATATTGGTATGAAAAAAATTCATATTGAAATCAATATCGAAATTCCGAAATTTTGGTACGAAAAAAATTCATAATGATACCGTAGAGATATCGAAAAAAAATTCGATATATCAAAAAATTGTCTATATATATCAAAAAAATTTCGGTACGATATCCCGAAAAGTCGGTATTTTGGTTCGGTATCTCAGCCCTATTTGAGACAGCTTTTGGGACTTTTCAACTTTTCATTCACAATTTTGTGAATGAAAAACTGAAAAGTGCTTCCTAAAGCACTTCAAAATACTACTTTTATATCAGATAAGCTTATCAAAAAATCAGAAGACTGAACTGAATGAGCATTTCAAGGATTCAACACTTGGTACTTTAATTTTCCAAGTGTTTAAAATCAGAAGAATATATATATAAATCATATAAGGTATACTCATATATTATAATGATAGATTGCAGTGTTGATATAAGAGACTTGTAATCTTATCTTCTATCAGGACAGAAAAGATCAACAAAGTATTTTTGTAAATTTTTGTAATCTTATCATATATAAAATTTTTGTAAAATGTTTTTGAGAACTATTTTTTAAAAAGTACTATGTTCTCTAAGTATAGTTTTTAATGAACATTTGAAAGATGTTTTTAGATGTTTTTAGCTTGGACAATGGAAGACAAAGATGAACAACATGATTTTTAAAATGTTAAAAAAATTTTATAGAATAGTTGTCCAAACACATATTTATTCTTAAAACAACTTTAAAAATATTTTATAATTTTTTAAAAAAAATCACTTTAACAAAATGTTTTATAAGTACATGTGCAAACGAAATCTAAACCTTACCAGAACAATTAATGAGACAATGCATATCACATAGTGCAATTATGAACGTATTATAATGTTGCCTGCAGCTTGGGTTAACGGTGCTTCGAAATTCCATAAATAAATAATGTTTTTTTTAATAGTACTTAGTGCATTTGTTTACTTTGAGGGTGTTTGATTAACCTTTCAAAAGGGTTGACCTTGAAGGGGACCTCATCTCACATGAGTCAGAGACTCATTGGCTCATGCGTGAGTTAAATCGAGGGATGTACACGAGCGGCAGGAACCTGAAGGAGGGAGCAACATGGCCAACCCCTAGAGCATACCTCCATAATATTTCAGCAGGAAACATGCTCCACACGAGGATCGAACCCGCAACGTTGGAGAATTTCTTTGCACGTCACCTCAGGCATTACCACTCGTCTATGCCCATGTGGGCTTTGACTAAATTTATTAAAAACAAAGCTGATTTAAGAGCTTATAAGTTGTCACGAATTATTTTAAAAATAAACTATTAATGTGTGTGGATGAACTTTTTTTGAACGAAATAAAAATGTTGATGTGTTTGTCATTATTAAATTTTTTTATAATCAAAATTACCAAAAAAAGATATTATACTATGAATGTAATTTAAAAATAATTTAAAATTTTTATCATAAATATTAAACGTATATTACAAAAAAATAAAAATATTTCATATATATATATATATTGCGTATAAAATTATATAAGAATATTGCATTTTGGCCGTATATATTTACTTATTTTGGAGTTGAGATATTGTAGAATTTCAGTTTTAGTTTTGCGTTTTTAAATTTTGAAAATTTTAGTTTTTTTCATGAGTACCGACGTGATATTCGACATGTCAGCATCATATGAACCTTGAATTGATGTTAAATCAGCGCTACATTAGAAAAAAATATTAAAATTACTAAAAAAAATATTGTACTAAGACTGAAATATGAAAACATATAATACAAAAATCAAAATTATAAACAAATATTAAATTTTATGATGTAAAGGATCGTAGTTTATAGTAATTTAATTGGTATGTTTTGGGTTTTAATCCTATATATATAACTTGTCCAGGTTTGGTTTCATCTACTAACTTGAATTTTTTTCCTTAAACTTCTTCTCCCTTTTTCTTTTTTTTCCTTCTGAAACCGCTAAGTCAACTGAAATTTTGTAATGCTCTCCTACGTACATGGATTATGTGGCAATAATAAAATCTATATTATTCACTTTAAAATTTACCTAAGCAAAAACAAAAGAAAACGACAGTTTTTTTTTTCTCATGCAATTTGAAATAATATTGAGTAACATTTTAATTTGCTTTATTTTTCTCTTTATTTTTGCTCATATTGGTTTTAATCTGTCTAACATTGATTTTATTCTTATCACATGAGCCATGAAAGAGATGTCCAGTGCCAAATAAGTAGTTTTCAATGGTTTTTGCAATATTGGGCGGGAAAAGGGTACAAAATCCGAAAAAAAAATGAAGTTAATAAATAAAAACCAACTTCAATACTAAAATCTAAAACAAACGAATTGGCAAAAGTAAAATCGCAATTTTCTCAATTCAGTAAGGTGCACACATGTTGGAGTGCAATAATTGTAGTTCATACTGAGTAGAGCATCAATAATTGTTACTACCAACTATATTTTTTGATAAATCGACAAGTATTCGATGCTATGACATATATATGAAAACTTATAGTAAAACGTCAAGCGTTCACTCCTACTACATATATGATACTACAATTATAAGTCCTGCGCAATAAGATTTTTTAAGTCAGCCCAATACATATATACTAGAATATTTCTGTATTGGTATTAATTAAATGGTTGACGGCGAACGAACCCGTGTACCAATTTTTTTTTTTTTTTCTTTTTTAAAGAAGTACATATCACAATAATTACGATTAATGGAATATGAATTTCCTAATTTCAAATATCTCCCCATCTATTTTTCGAAAAGTCAAACTCGAAATAAATTTTTTTTAGCTTCCAAAATTATACGCATGCATGCTAGCAAAGTCTCGAAAAAGGCATTAAATTATGGGAAAATTACTCTTTTAATATGTATGTTTTTCATTTTGGAATTTTGGTCCTCTATATTTTCAAATTTCAGTTTTATTTTGTTATCTTTATTTTTTTTGGCAATTTTAGTCCTTTTTCTAATGTGGCGCTGATGTGGCACCAATTCAGTGATGACGTGGAGCTGATGTGTTAAATGCTACGTAAGCATTTTCGAATAAAAAGGATTGAAATTGCCAAAAGTCAAAACATTGAGGACTAAAACTGAAATATGAAAATATAAAGGATCGAAATCATAAAATTACAAAAATAAAAGACCAAAATTGCAGTTTTTTCTTAAATATTTGTTCAAAAAAGGCATTAAATTATGAAAGCAGTGAAAAATAAAAAATAAAAAAAGTGAAAAATATATGATTTTCACTGTTGTATTCTATATATAACACATGAGCAAATGAAGAAGGAAACCATTAATTTAGTTGTTTCAAAGATCAAACGCAGGTAGCATATATTTTCTTCAAGATCCTGCGCGCGATCTGCCAACAAGTCAGTTCTTATCCACACTTCGTTAGAATCTTCGAGATCGTAATCAGATCTTTTTCGAGCATTTTGTGTTAGATTTTGTTCATGCTTTTTTCTAGATTTTTTTTTCACTTCTTCAGTTGCCAAGATAAAATGGTTGAGAATATAATTGACGAGAAAAGGAGAAGAAATCTATTGGTTTTTTTTAGGGTTTTTATAGGCTCTTTTTATGCCATTTTCATGTGAAATATACTCAAGATTCTGTATATTTTCTTGAAAGTTTTGTTGGTTCTATTTTTTTTATTATTGGAAAGATGAAGTTATGTTGGTTCTAGTGGCGCAGGGAGGGGTGGGCCGTTGGCAGCGAAGTTGGATAATCTTTTTTCTAATTTTTTTTTTTTAAATTCCTCAACACAGCCTTTGCATAATATTTATTTGCATAAATAGAATAAAAATGATCCGTATATGTCGTTTTTAATTATATTCTTGGATTACATGCGTGATTTGTTAGTTTTAATTTTAAAAATATTGGAATATATGACTTAATTGATTTATATATATATATATATATATATATATATATATCTTATGAGAAATGATATGATGAGCAACCATGTGAGCACCCGCTGATGTGTCACTCACCTATTGAATGTGCATAATGTCACGTCAGCAGATGCTCACATGAGTGCTCACGATGGTTGCTCACTATATCATTTTTCTATATCTTATTATTATATTATTATTATAGTAGGGCGTCTTTAATTAACTAACTTTCAATTAGTAAAGCTTCGGATTAAATTATGATTATATCCTAACTTAATCCCAACAAAACCAAAATTATTAGACAAATTAGTTATTTTATATGGTCACCTCTTTTTTAGCCATTAGATTTTATTTTAATTATTATCATAATGACACTTGCTATATTTGTTTGTATTTTAAAATTTTTAGATTAGATAGTTATCACTCTTAAAACTTTTGAATATCTAACTAATCATGTATCTAAAAATAACATGAAAATTAATTAACATAAAAAAATTTATCTATATGCATGCATCGCGTGCAAGAGAAGCTAGTATATATAATATTAAAGTCGCAGAGAAGTGAAATTGATCGGTGTATTATCTAAATTTAAATTTAAATTGCAAAATATCTTGTGATATTTTAAATGGTATTCCTTTGACGTTGTTCTTTAAATATGTATGTGTTTATATAGGAAAAATTATTTTTTTGGTCCTGTATGGTTTTTATTTTGCGATTTCAATCTTTTATATTTTCAGATTTCAGTTTTAGTCCGCTATCTTTATTTTTTTGGCAATTTTAGTATTTTTCCAACGTCGCGCTGACGTGACACTAATTCAGTGCTGATGTGGAGCTGACGTGTACAATGTCACGTAAGCATTTTTGAATAAAAAAGACCGAAATTGCCAAACATCGGAACATGCAGGACTAAAACTTAAATATGAAAACATTGATGACCAAAATCGCAAAGTGACAAACATATAAGACCAAATTTGTAGGTTTTCCGTTTATATATAATATTAATCTTTCTAAAACATACCGAGTTCATCTTCAAGCTTAAGATTTCAAAAAAAAATTTAGTTCAAATTTTTTTCTAATTGAGTTTGAGTTTTAATAGTGATTTGATTTTAGGTGCCTTTGTCATCCATTTGATGTAGATGCACTTTCCGGGTTGTGGGGACGAATATTAATTAGATTTAGACGTTGAAGAAAATGCACTTTTGGTGATTGAAATTAATTCACATTTAAGTATATATATATAATTATATATATGATATATAATAGAAACTTGCATATAATTTATTTTTAATTTTAAATTTTGGTTTTTTTGAAGAGAAATAAATTTCATTAATATCAAATATCCTCTAATACAACTTCTTGTAACCAATAAAGAAATCCAACTTCTTTCCAAACAAAAGAAGTAGAGCAAGATAAAACAAATTGAGCTAATTAGCTGCGCGCTGCTTTGTTGGCTAATCTACGCATATATATGACTGATCCCAATAAAACCATACGTCTCGATTTTTCATTTTGGTTTCGCAGATGAACTTATATATAATTTTTGACATGAATATATATGCTGTAGGATCATTTTTTTTTTTAAACATGGGCTGCATTCAATCTAAAAGCTCAAGAAATATTCCTGGCTATGAGGAGCCATCCGTTCTTGCTGCTGAGACTCCTTGTAAGTACATACATGTATTTTCACCATCTAAGACTTGATTCTCTGGCCTTCAAATGACTACGTAGTTACTAAAAATGTCGTTGAATTCGCATACCCTTAAAAATAGAATGTATTTGATGTCGCGTCCTATGACTTTTTGAACGTGCATCGTGATTCTATGGCTCATGTTTTCCTTCTTTTTTTTTTTTTTTTTTGTTTTGTTATAACATTCAGTCACAGTGAGTGAAGTGGAGGCTTTATTTCAGTTATTCAAGAAAATAAGCAACTCCATTTTTCCTGACTGGCTCATTCACAAGGTAGATGCATGATCATATCGCTTATGTACATACTGCTACTTAATATTTTAAAAAAAAAAATCGTTTTGTGATTTTCATTCATTAAATTTCACTCTGCTTGCATGCATGATATGTTTTTTTCCAGGAAGAATTTCAGCTCGCACTCTTCAGGAACCAAAACAAGAGAAATTTGTTCGCGGATAGGGTAAATTAAGCTTTCTTAACTCTACACATGCACACGTGTATATATACATCGATTTTTATTTTTTATTTTTGATAATTTCACTTTGATTTTGGAAAATATTTATGTAGATATTCCATCTGTTTGATTTTAAACAAAAAGGGGTGATCGAATTCGGAGAATTCGTCAGATCTTTAAGCGTATTTCACCCGAATGCACCAGTTGCAGACAAGATTTCTTGTAAGATATTTCGATATCAATTTGTCACGAAATCGATATTAATTCATTATGAAACGCCCCTTTCATTATTACGTTTAAGACAATGTTTTGGAGAGCTTTTAGCTAGGAAACACTTCTCAGTTTTTGTTTCGCAAAAATTTAAAATTTTGTGAAATTGCATTGTTCTAATTGCAGTTGCATATCGATTGTATGATCTGAGACACACCGGATATATCGAAAGAGAAGAGGTACGTACGTGCATGTGCTGCTTTCTACAATAAAATTAACTGCATGGAAACAAGTTTTCATAATTATTTATTAACGAAACCCTTGAAATATGAACTTGATATTCTGGTTCTTGAAAAAATTAACAGCTGAGAGAGATGGTGTTGGCACTATTACATGAATCAGACCTCGTACTATCAGAGGATTTCATTGAACTAATTGTGGATAAGGTCTACTACTTTAGCTACTGCATTTTCTTGATCTCTCGATTGAATGTCCATATTTTCACACCATTAATCCTTTTTTTTTCTTTTATATATAAGACGTTCTCCGAGGCGGATACGAAAGGCGACGGAAGGATAGATGAAGATGAATGGAAGGAATTCGTCTCCAAAAATCCATCTCTCATCAGGAACATGACTCTTCCTTATCTCAAGTACTATATATATATATCTTCTAAACCCAAAACTTCAGATAATTATTCTTCGCAAGAATAACAATTAGACCGCTAGCTACATATTATTAAAATTACTGTTCTTTTTCAGAGATATGACAGTAGCATTTCCAAGCTTCGTGGTGCATGCTGAAGTTGAAGACTAGGAAATATATTATAAATTCGCGGTCTTGGTCACTGCCCTGAAAACGCCATCTTTGAGCTGTATCTGTTAGCCAGATCGCTTTCCTGTCTTTTATCCTCCATGTTGCCATAATCTTGGGATATATATATATATATATGCATACATGTATATACTATCAAGATTAATTAGCATGCTTTTGGTTGCTGGTTTTGTGATTGGAAAATACCCTTTTTTTCTGGAGGAAATTAGTCTCTTCTTAGACAAAATATTGTCCAGAATAATGGTAGATGAATATTAATCTTTGTTATTCTTGAGGTTCGTGATCCTATTCAAGACCTTGTGTACATTTGCGTGGCATACCAGCGGATCGAGATATATATATAGGGTTGGGATACCGAACCAAAATACCGACTTTTTGGGATACCGTACCGAAATTTTTTCGATTTTTAGATATTTTTTTGGTATATCGAATTTTTTTCCAGTATCTATACAATATCAATATGGATTTTTTTCATACCAAAATTTCGAAATTTCAATATCGATATCTGTATGAATTTTTTTCATATCAATATTTTAGATACGGTATACCGAAAACCCACCCCTATATATATATACGATTTGTGAACTTGTGTTTACTAAAAATGAGAAAATGAAGAAAGTTTTTTTTTTAATTTTATTTTTAAAAGACAATTAAAATAAAAGTTATTGATTTTTAAAATTAAAATGGTAGGAGAAAAATTAAAAATAAAATATAAAGTGTGTGTATATGCATGTACATGTATATATATATAGTTGGATAATTAGAAGGTTTTTTTTATAATTTTTTTTTTATTACTACGAAGGGGAGGGAAGGACTCATATTTATACCTATTTATTAAGTGAGAGGGCTTTAGAGAAACCAACCTTGTCTCTTGGCATTATCTTAACTTAAATTTCAAATTATTTGAAAAAAAAAATGTGAGAAATAACTAATATAAATATATAATTTACGATCTTTTAACTATTTCTCATATACTTATTACTAATATTTAACCCAAAAAATATTTATTTTTTGTTCCTATAAATCATTTAATTTTTTTTCTAAAATTAATTTTAATAAAAAAATCAAATTATTCGTCACATACAACGAGTGTGTAAATACGCTAATCAAACATAAGTCTCCGCAGATTGGCGGTCAGGCGAGGCAAATTGGGCTACGATCCCCATCTCAATTATTGGGTATTTTGAGAATTATAAAAAAATTAAAACATAATTCAGGTGAGTAAGTATAACTTAGCGAACTGATTACTGTTCGATCAGGTGCGATAATTCAAATGGATTTGGAAAATTCTTAATGCCCTATGGGCTGGTGGTTCAACGAAGCCCATAGCAATTGGATTTAATACATAAATTGATCTAATAGGATACATTTGTTGGGACAGTTTTCCTTCCTTGGGCCAGATCCAATCTAGGCTCTTTAGGATAATAAAGACAGAGGTAATAGGCCTCTTGATAGTGTAATTTTGCGTGACAGTGGCATAGCCAAAATTTTTTATAATCTTTGGCTAATTGATATGATTAAAAAAATACCATAAATAAAATATTTAAACTTACAATATAATAAAATATTAATTTATAATTAAAGAGCGAATTTTTATTAAATTTAATTTTAAAAAAAATTTGAGTGGCAAAAATTTTTTATAATCTTTGGCTAATTGATATTCCCACACAACTTTTGACTACATTAAATAACGTGTTTAAGCCTTACAAAATTTGAAATTCAATCGTTCAATATTTTATATAACAACAAACAATTGGTTGAATCTCAGTGTCTCTCACTCTCTCTTACTTGAAGAAGTTCTTCACAATTTCTGAAAAATATTGTTTCCTTTCTTCTTTCCTCCTTACTCCTTCTGTCTTTGTGATATTTTTTCCTGAAATTTCATATTCGGTATGGATAACATTGATGTGCTTCTATATTTTGGTGGTCACGTTAGTGTTGAGAATGGGTCGGTTGAATATAGTATCTCATATATTAGACCGATTCGAGTATTGATATCAATTTCTTTGTTCGAGTTGGTTGAATATGTGCATAAAATATTGGTCATTGATCCGATGAATTTTAATCTGAAGTTGTCGACGAAATACTCATTCATGGAGAAATCAATATGGCATGAAATTCCAGTCGACCTTGTTGATGCTGATGCTCTGGAGTTTGTAATGCAATGTCCCAATATAAATGTATTGCATTTGTACGTTGAAGCAAATCAAATTGATCGAAATGTTGGCCATGATGATGAAGAAGCATATATTCCACATGTTACAAAAGGATTGAGCAATATGCAGTTGAATCATGTGGGTGGTTCGTGGGATCAACATATCTCTGGCCCTTTTGAACATGTTCCTCCATGCTTGCCAAATACGGGTACTACAAAAAAAATGGGAAATAGAACCGGTAGTTTAGCAGCGGTTTCAAAACCGATTGAATTGTATTGATTAACACATGCGGTTCCCCCTTAACCGCTGCTAAACCCGCTTTAATTGATATGTATTTCAAGCGGTTACACTTTCGCTCCTACAGATGTCCGTTAGCAACGGTTTGTTTAAAACGCTTCTATACACGATGTATTACAGCGGTTAAAGACCGCTTTGAAAACCTTGGATTCTGAAGTGGTGGATAATTGTTTTAATATACCGCTTCTAAAGGTTTCGAATGATATTTTTTTTCGGTTCGGTTTTTTAACATTTAAATAAATATAAAGTCTAAATGAATTAAATAAACAATAATCAACTAAAAATTACTGAAAATGATCCTATTTTTAGAAAAAAAAAAGAATAATTTAATAAAATTTTGATTTTTTCGTTTGGTTCAATTTTGAGAATTGAGATATATAATTCGAAACCGAACCTTATAAACTTTAGTTTCGGTGTTTGATTTATTATGTTCTTATTTTAGATTTTTTCGGTTTCATCTGAAGTGAGAACTAAATTTTATAAGAGAGAGTCATGTGTGAAGTATTCTTAATTTGCAAGAACGGCTGTACATGCAAATCAAGGGCCCGATTTGCACTGAAAAAGACTTGACTTGTTTGACCTTCCACATGCCATGAGAAGCTTCTGGATGAGACCCTTCAACTGGATGTCCGTTGGTGATTCTGTTGCCCAGTCTTTTGGTACTTAAGTTGCCAACCTTTGGCCTTTCATCTGTCCAACTATAGCCCTATAAATAGTGGCAGTATGTAGTCCTTCAAAACACACCAGTTTTGAATTCCTCTCCTACTTTTTGTACTCTGCTCCGCTTCAGTTTTTTTTTTATCTTGCGCATCTGCCTCGTCGTGATACTGTTTAGGTACATTCTCGGTTTGCTGGTGTAGTGCCCTAGTGCTAGGTGTCTACAAGGTTTTTCCGTTGTATCCTGAAAAACAAGCGTCCGTGTAATCCTCGAAGCACACTCCGGAGGGGACGAATCTGTTTTAAGAAAAATGTACTAGTTACAGACCTCGGTTTGCTTAACTATTTTCTTACTCGTTCGGTTTATACTTTTCAGTATTTGTGTACTAATTATACTACTGAATTGTTATACGACATTACTTCGTTCTAAGTAATTGTTTTTGTTATATTCATGCTTTTGAGTTTATTTATGAGTAACATAATGTGTTAGTGATCATTAGGATACAATAGTAGTAACTCCTAGAGTTATTGAAAATTTTTTATTAATTAATTTTACTTTAATCTAAAAAATTCATCATAATATTTTTTAAAAAAAATTCGAGTGGAAGCCATCCACCCTAAAACTAATAGAGATTTCTTAAAAAAAAAGTTTTGTTTATATAAATGCAATATAAATAGATTTAAATATAAAAGCATATCTTTATTAAAATTTAAATTTTATTAGATAATAATCTACTATAAATAATCACTTTTATATAATTTGATTTGATTGGATTTTTTTTACAAAATTTTATACAGATCAATTCAGATTTTTTTTCGGAATTTTAAAGTTATCTTATTTTTATTAAGAGTTAAAAAGAAATATTTTTTACTTCCCCTCCAGACACTCCCGCCCCCAAATTTCACGCTCCCGCTTCATTTCTTTTTATTTACTTCCCCTCCAGAGACTCCCGCCACCAAATTTCACGCTCCCACTTCATGTCGATTCATCTCCCTCCCCCGTTTTCCCCTTGATTCTAATAAGCAGTTTGACCCATTTTCTCTTTTACAGAAATCTTTGCTTATTGCCTTGCGAGCTTGATCTGCCGCTCCATTATTCTCTCCTACTCTTGCAAAGCTAAGCCCCCTGCTTCTGGATTTCTAAGGCAATTGATTTCTGCTCTATTTTTATGTAATATGAGAGACTTGTTTTTTTGGTTTTTAATGGGAATAATATATGGGAAGAGGGCCAACTGGTGTCAATTTCTTCTTCTTTTTTAATTCGATGAATAATATATTATCTTAATTGGAAATTTCTGTTTAAAGTTACTGGAATTTTCTCTCGAACGAATATCCCACACCCCACACATTTGGAGCTGCTACTGTGTGTATGAATTTCCTGGCATACCAGAATGGTCCCTTTTTGTCGTGTTGATTTTGCATTTGCATCTGCCTGTTCTTTGCCAATAGCCGTGGCTTCTTATATTTATTTGTTGTGCTGTCATTCTTACCTTGTGGCTAAATAAAGCTAATCATTGGCATTATTTTAATTAAACATGTTACTTTCGAAAGTTGTCATCTCATTTACTTTCAAAACATTACTTTGTGTGATATATATGATAGTTAAGTTTGTAAAATACAGAGTAGTGCGTGCTTTGTAATATTAGTTTCATTAATCACGGTAAATAATTGATTTATTTGTACCAAATACCTCTGTGAAATATTGAAAATGTACAGAAATTTTAATAGGAATCTTCAATCCCGACCTTTTAACCGTTTAAAATTTAAGATGAGTGATTGTTGCGCACGCGTTCCTCATGCAACTGGTCAAAGATTTTGATTTTTTTTGCACCAAATACCCCTGTGACATATTAAAAATGCATATTTGACCTCTGTAAAAATAATTTTTAAATCTATTAAACCCATAATACACAATTTTTATTAAAATCTAATTATAAAATATTTAGAAAACACTTTTTGTTTTATTACTTTTATTTTTAATTTATTATGATTATATAATTATTTTCTAAAAAATGTTATTATTTTATCTTGTTATCATTGTTTTATTAAACTTTCTTCTTGTTTCCAACTTATCAATTAAAAATGCATTCATAAACGAGATTTAAATACCTAAAAGTACCAAAATATTAAATCAAAATTATAATTTCATTCATATTATTTTTCAATTTAGGATTATAGATTTTTGAACCAAAATCTAAATTTTTTAAAATGCATTGCAAAATTTGCATTAAATAATAATACACAATATTTATTAATATCTAATTATAAAATATTTTTCAAATATTTTTAATTTTATTTATTTTAATTTTTAATTTTAATTTATAATTTATAATTAATTTATTTCTAAAAAAAATTATTATTTTATCTCGTTATAATTATTTTATCAAATCACTTTTCTGTCTTCAACTTTTCCATTAAACATGATTCATAAATAAAGATTTAAATATCTAAAAATACCAAAATATTGAACCAAATGATAATAAGTTATTGAATGTTACTTTTTTGATTTAGAATTATATAAGCATGTTATTTTTTTAATTATTTATTACAAATTGTGCAATGCATATTTTCGAAAAATTTAAATTTTAGTTCAATAATATATAGTTCTAAATCGAAAAAGCAATATGTTTAAACTTATCGGTTTAGTTCAATATTTTAGTACTTGAAATTATTTAAATACTTGTTTATGAATGCATGTTTAATGGAAAAGTTGGAAACAAGAAGAAAATTTAATAAAATAATGATAACAAGATAACATAATAATATTTTTTAGAAAAAATAATTATATAATCATAATAAAATTAAAATTAAAAATAAAATTAATAAGACAAAAAATGTTTGCTAAATATTTATAATTAGATTTTAATAAAAATTGTGTATTATGGGTTGAATATATTTAAAAATTATTTTCACAGGGGTTAAATATTTATAATTAGATTTTAATAAAAATTGTGTATTATGAGTTGAATAAAATAAAAAATAAATCACACTAATCAAATTGTAGTGCAAATAGACGTAAGTAAAATTTACAAAAGCTCACTTAAAATCCACATGCTCTCAACACCCAGTTTCATTCGAAAAACACTCCGTTAATTGGAAATACATTTTTAAAAATTACATTTACCGATATTTTTTTAAGGGCATTTGTGGATTTCTTTCTTTTTTTTTTAGAGTTTCTAATTTTTTAATCTTTTTATTCTACGTATATCTATTAGCCAAAAATTATATGTAAAAGTTAAAAAACAGAAAAATCTAGAAGCCAAACCGAAAAATGTAGATGTCTTTATACTCTTCATATTTAAATAAAAATCAAAGATACAAGGATGACAAAAAAATATATTTATATTAAAGATGATGAAAGGCAACAAAAAATACATTCATTTCACAAAAAAATGAGTAGTCGGTCATAATAAGTGACACACATTTACCGAAATAATTAAATGCATACACATTGGATCCAAATTACCATGTATCAATCAATAACCCTTATTATTTTTTTCTAGAAACATCATTTTCCACTAAACACTCAAATTACAAGGTTATTAAATTTGGTGGAGTTAAATATACTATTAATGACCATATTAAGTTAGTAAAAAAAAATGGCACAAACAACCTTGTGAACCACAAATAAGTAATTAAGAGGGTAAAATTGTGAGCTCACAATTCTCGACCCGGACCCGGACCCGGACCGTAGCCAGGTCTAAGCAACATAAGCAAATATATAGACGCTAATTAAAATAAATTGGGATCCTAAAAAACTTATTGCACCTAAAATGTAAAGTAATACAACTAAATAAAATATTATAATATATAATTTGAAAGAGCTCAAAATGAGTATCAAAAGAAATCCTTGGAACTAATATAATCTCATAATTTTGTGAAAATGATAATTATATTCTATAGATCATCCGAACCATAGAAAAATCAAGATGAAGAAGATTAAATGAAAACAAAGACGGACTATTGATAACTTAAACTATTAAACCAAGGAAACCAACATAGCATCAAAGATATTATCTCATGCATTTAATTCACAAACAAAAAATAATTTCATTTTTTAACTAAATTTTCATGTGGAGAATTAGATTTTCATGTTAAGAATTTGATGTATTAGTTGAGAAATATTAATTAAATATTAAATCTATTAATTAAATATTTAAGCTAATACACAAAATGACACTAACTAATAAATAATATTTTGAGAAAAATTATTATAGCAAAGAATTTATATATAGAACCGTAAAGAAGGAAAAAGTATAAATTTTTTTTAATGTATAACTATTAATGTCCATAACCTAATAATTATTCATTAGTTAAGATAGACAATGAAATTATAAATTAACCCACGTAATAAATAACTTGCTAAACTAAATAGTGGAGGACATATAAGGAATTTCACAATTGGAAAGTGGCTTATTTATAATGTAGATAGATAGATAGATAGATAAATATATAGATCATTATGAGTGTGTATTTGTTGTATATTTTTAATGACTTTTATGGAGTTTAAAAGTCTAGAGGTATTCAATCTAGACTTTTATATACTCCACAAAAGTTTAATGGTATTCAAGATGAAGATTTGTAGAATTTTAAAAAGTCACGTGATATTCAAACTTGACTTTTAAAAACTCTACAAAAGTCTAGAGGTATTCAAAATGTCAATGAACTTTTAAAAACTCCATGAAATTCTATTAAGTACAATAATTAAAGGCAAATGTACAACAATAAAATGTCCATAATTGTCTTTGGTTGAACCTAAAGATTTGGATGGACATTTTCACACTTTTTTTCATTTCTATTAAAATTGTCTATACACTAGCCACATAAATATTAGTTATATTAAATTAAAAATAATATATATACAAACATATTTTTTTTATTTCTAAGAACCAATACACCCCTTTAAAATAAAATAAAATAAAAATTTTATCTTTAATAATGTTTTGAATTTTAATTACAAAATATCACGAGAATTAAAATCACATTGATAAAAAATTTTAAATAAAAACTTATTATACTACACGACAAAAACTTATGATATTTTATTGATCATAAATTTAAAATAACAATAATTATTTTTTATAATTAATTCATTATTAATTATATAAAATTTGATGTTTTAATTATTTTTTATATTTTTAATTTGTCGCTTAATTTTTATTATAACTCAAAATTTATATTTTATTCACTTTAATATAAATATGCATATAATAATAATAATGTGTATATGTATATGTATATGATTTAGATATATTGACTTGATATATTTACGTAGTTTTAAAAAATTATTAACACGAATATATATATATATATATATATATATATATATATTATATAAATAAGAATACTATACTGTATAAAACTAAATATTTTCAAATTTTATAGATTCATATTAATTTCTTAAATTGCAACAAGTTTAACGCTACTTATTGATTTTTATTAACCAAATTGATAAGTAAAAACTATTTATATGATAGGTAAAAATATTTTAAAGAAATAAAATTATTTTAAAGAGAGATAAATATAAGGTATTGATACTCGATTAATAATTCCAATAAATAAATCATAATCAAAATCATGAATTACAAAACACATATGGTTCTACAAAAAAATTTACAAATGCCAATAAAAGTCATGAAAAAAGTTTACAAATGTCAATAAAAGTCATGAAAAACAAATCCGCAAGATTCTGTGAAAGTCATTAAAAGTATGTGAGATTCTATAAAAGTATGCGAAAATCTATCAACTCCACAAAAGTCTGTCATTTAAAAAAAGTCAATAAATCTCTGCACGAATACAACCCCTAAAACAAAGGTAAATTTAAGCTATCCAAGTTATTTGAAAACAGAACAGACAAGATAATATCCTCCATTACATTTATATACGAGCCATCAGTTATTTGCCCCCTCCAAAACAAAGAGTTTTACTCAAGTTCTGATATAATCTCCAATTCTGTCTGATGATGTCTTCTAGGCATTCTTGCAACAGAGTTTGGAGTATTTGTAGCTGGAAATGGATTCTGTGGCATGCTGAGATGGCTTCCATCTCCTTCCAACATTTGCACCACACTTTTCATAGATGGGCGATCAGTTGGATTCCATTGAATGCACCACAATCCCACTATTGTAAGCTTTCTCGTGATCTTAGATTCCTCGTCTTCGTCCTCATCAATTTGAACCGATATCTCTTCTCGATTTAATCGATCATAGATCCATTTGGGAAAGTACACTTGACTCGTATTTGCCGTACGATCCACATTCTTCCTCCCTCCAACCATTTCGAGCAACAGCATTCCGAAGCTATAAACATCCGACTTATAGGACACTCTACCGAACGTCCTTGATAGCACCTCAGGTGCTATGTAGCCCATCGTTCCCCTCGCAACAGTCATGGAAACACCACTTTGTTCCTTGGAACAGAGTTTGGCAAGACCAAAATCACAGATCTTGGGGTTGAAGTTGTGGTCTAACAGGACGTTATTTGGCTTGATGTCGAAGTGAAGGATCTGTTGGTCACAACCCTGATGAAGATATTCGATCCCTTTGGCGACTCCCAGAGCAATATCTAGTATCTTTTCCCGAGAAAGCGGGCTTCTCTTAGGTCCCTCCAAGAAGATAAACTTCTCTAGTGACTCATTGGGTAGGAATTCGTAAACAAGAGCTCTTCTGAATCCATCGGCACAATATCCCACCAACCGGACCACATTGACATGGTGGATTCTCCCTATCGTACCAACTTCATTGACGAACTCCTCCCCGTTTCCATGGGAATTGTTGAGTACCTTGACTGCGACAAAAATCTCACTCGACAGTTTCCCTTTGTAGACAATTCCATAACCACCTTCTCCCAATTTTTCACCGAACTCATTGGTGATCTTCCTTATATTGGCATAAGAGAATCTAGTAGGTTTAAGAGCTTTGTAATCTTCCAAGAAACTTTCAATCTTCTTTTGATGCTCTTTATTCTCTCTAATGGACACATAAAGACGGTAGAGAAATGCCAATGTCACCACAAAGAGAAAAGATCCAAATATCTCACCTGCAGAATAAATAAATACTTGTACACTGGGCTAAATTGTTGATAAATAATCAAACGAAATAAAAAAGTTCACCTGAAATCACTAATCTCTTTTGCGCATTTCCTGTTGCAAAGTAAAGTGAAAATGAGTTTCCATAGCCAAATGATGTAAAAGGTGGGATAAGCAACTTATATACCTTGTTTTCCGTTACACCACAATTGATTGCCCGTTGCATAACCCCTCAAGCTGCATCCGTTTCTTAATTGGGATTCACATCGGCCACACGACCAATTGAAAATAACAAAGCGTCCAAAGGAATCAACATCTGGAGCGGGCGAAACTTTGTAAAGCTTGGTACAATAGGCGAAACGATAAGAATGGAAGCGCTGAAGCTCAACAGAGGGAATGGAATAGATTCCATAACTTGATCGATTTAGACACATTGAGTATGGACCCAAATCGTTATTTTTGACAGAGCAGTTAAAAATAGTAAAATCTTGTACTAAATAGTCTCCGTTGAACAAGTGGAAAGGGGAGGCAGACAAGTTATAAATTTGGTTGTTTTGAGAGTAGCATCGACCTCCGGTAATACTTCTAAGATGGACTGATTGATAATCGTAGTCAATGAACTCTACCGTAAACTTATGGGAGGAAGGCAGTTCTAAGACGGTATCGTTGTGTTCATTGCAATATAAATCAAAACCTGGATTGTACCCACAATACTTTGGCTGTCGACGTTTAAGTCTGAAGGGAAATTGAACTTCCGGACCCACAGCATAAGGAAAGCACCTGGCCGGCGTACAATCATGCGTGCAGAACCCGAGCCCTGCATACAAAATCAACCAAAATGCGAAAACAATGAATGCAGGGGCGGCCATCATCCTGGCTTCTCAATTTTGAAATCGTCGATCAAATTATTATACATGCATCATTTTAAGTCAACTGTCAATATGTCAATCAAGAGTCTATTCGCAATAATCCCAAATTCACGGCATTTAATTAATGGGTCTTTTCTTCAAACAACATTGATTGAATTTCATTATACTAGTCTTGCGTAAAAGTCACTCAGCTCACTGTGGAAAAAAGCTAGGCAAATGAGTCATTAAGTCAATGCAAAATCATTTAATAACTCCATAGAAAATTTGGATTTGGTATCTAACAATTTGAAAAAGCTCCTCCATGATATGTAGCTCGCAAGTCGAATCCACCACGAAAAATAATAATATCGATGAGTGAAAATTATCTCCCAAGATTTCTGACATGCTTGATCCTCCTTCTAGTCCATTTCATTCAAACACCATCCTCATATGCACAGCAACGCCAACAATATTATCCGAATACTTGCAACCCTCGTGCATGTGGGAATATCCATAACATTAGCTACCCTTTTCGATTGAAAGACGATCCAGAATACTGCGGTCATCATAATCGCAGCTATGAAATATCATGTGAAAACAACAGTACCACTGCTTCAATCTATCTAGATAATCTCAAATACCGAAACCACACCATCCGCCTCGCTGATCCTTCCATTAAAAACAATCATGACTCTTGCTCCTTTCCCATGTATTCTTCCAACTGGGGACAATTATCTGGCGTGGATGAAGGATCTTCTGAATATAGACTCAACTTCCCCGCCTTCTATGGAAAATACTGGCCGGGAGCGGGAGCGGGAGCGGGGGCGGTGGCATGGCCTATTACTTTTTTGAGCTGCCCAGCAATATGAACAATACCACTACTACTTTCTTCATTGACTTCACAAATCAATGCAATACATCATCATTCATGCTGCAGCCTCACACATATATAACTGTGGGAGACTTCAATACGAGTGATGATCTCCAGGATATGTGTAGAATAGACCTCGTTCTGATGACTTCGTTCCCATTAATATATGCAAAAAAGAAAAATATTGTTTCTCTTTCGAAAATCCACCAGTCTTTGCTATATGGATTTGAACTTTCATGGGTTGGTGCGTTATGTGAAAAGTGCAGTACACAGCAATTTTGTGATTGGGATGAAATCACAGGCACACCTGTATGTGTTAGCTATATCTGTAATAATAGCTAGCTACCACATGATCGCTCATGGTAAGAAGTAATTAATGTTCCACTCATTGAAAATCAAATCAATGCTAGCTATTCAAACCATTCTTTATTCAATTTAAATTTCTTAATTCAATTTTGTATTTGAAATTTCTTATATTAATTTGTTTGCAGATTTAGGGTACAGGATTTTCTCAGGGCACCCTTTTCGATACTACGGCTATTGTAAGAAAAGAATTCTCTACTCTCCACTTGAGATGTAATTTAAGCTATTATATTTTATCAAACTCTCATTCCTTTTCATTATGCGTAAATAATTAATAGAGGTTATTGTTAAACAAATTCATGTAACTAACATTTTGTAGTTTAAAAATAGAAGAAGTTGCCGGATCATTTTTTCCTTTCATTTTACCTTTGCTTTAGTATCTACTAATTTAAATATGTGAAAATTAATTAATGTTGTTCTTTTTTATACCTGGTTGAGAAAATGCAGGTCCTCTAAGTCACAAGCCGCGGTATTATGAAACACTTGCTCGTAAGAATTCTTTCCATCAATCTCGAATTGTCCTTGTCTAATTACATACTTTTACAATCTCTAGAAAAAAAAGAAAAAAAAAAGTAATAATAACTTATTTTTATTGGTTTCAAATCTAAGCCCTCCTAATTATTGCATCTATTATTTGAGTATACACTATGCAGATAGTATGTAAAAGTGTTTTTCACTTGTTCCTTCGAGAAAATAGAAAGAAAGGTATAAATATAAGATATTCAAAATATATCAAATACTACTTTTAAAATTTTAAAATCACATTATTTAAAAATGAGTGTTTTTATGCTCATAATTAAAAAAATTTAAAATTTTTATTTTTTAAAAAAACTAGTGCCCTACCTCGCCTCGCCTCAACCTGCGGCCCGTTTAGGCCCGTCTCCAAACGGACCAGTAAAACCCCAACCCAAACCGCCAATTTTTGGCGGGGTGGGCTGGTCTGACATGCCCAACCTGCTTTGACTGCTTTGCTGAAGTATTTTATCTATATAAAATTATAATGATTATTATGATTAAAATAAATCTTGAAATTTTGGAGACAAGTAATTGAATGGAACTAGTTCTTAGAGTTTTAGCTTCTTGATTTAATTACTCCTAGTTTAAGTGCTTTTAACACTTATAAATCCAAGCCAAGCATCTCATTTTATCCAAAACCACCATTTTTTAATAAAAGTCTTGAACAAGTCACAACCAAACAAAATTTTTGTTATAGGGGCCAATGTAATTTTTTTAAAAAATAATAATCAATGTTCAACCATATCTTCCTTGAATAACCTTTTCTAATTAATAACCTATTGTCTGATTTGTTAATCATGTTGCACTCGCAGGGATGCTCGTAATTCTTGTGTATTTGGCTGGTGAGCTCTTGTTTTCATGTTCTTTTATTTCTTCATTTTTATGTTACATTCTGATTTGTGAAACAAAAACGACTGCTATATTTAAGACTTGGAAAGCCAACAATTTCAGCTAGGCTAATTTAATCATGATTTTTCCTTCTAATCTTTTTATGCAGGACTATCCCTTGTATTGAGGATCCTTTTAATGCCTTCTTTTATTTATCTCATAATCTACAAACTTAGAAGGAGGCATTTGTCGATGTTTGATTTAATAGAAGGATTCTTGCAAAGTCACAACAATCTCATGCCAATCAGATACTCCTACAACGACATAAAGAAGATGACCAGAGGATTTCGAGATAAATTGGGCCAAGGAGGATATGGTTCCGTTTACAAAGGAAAGCTTCGAAGTGGCAATATGGTGGCAGTAAAACTGTTGAGCGCGCCTAGCACAAATGGACAAGACTTCATTAACGAAGTTGCAACCATGGGAAGAATTCATCATATAAATGTGATTAAACTCGTCGGATATTGCGCAGAAAGATCAAAATGTGCTCTTGTATATGATTTAATGCCTAATGGTTCACTCGAGAAATATATCTACAATGAAAACAAAGAAAATAGTTCACTGAGTTGGGATAGGAAGTATGAGATTGCGGTTGGAGTGGCACGAGGGATCGAGTATTTGCACCGGGGTTGTGATATCCAAATCCTGCATTTTGACATCAAGCCTCATAACATACTTTTGGATGAAAATTTCAACCCCAAAATATCTGATTTCGGCCTTGCAAAATTTTACTCCACTGAAAAAAATTTCGTGACTCTAACAGCTGCTCGGGGCACCATAGGTTATGTGGCTCCTGAACTGATCAACAGAAGCATTGGTGGGG
Source organism: Henckelia pumila (assembly GCF_033568475.1). Taxonomy (NCBI): domain Eukaryota; kingdom Viridiplantae; phylum Streptophyta; class Magnoliopsida; order Lamiales; family Gesneriaceae; genus Henckelia; species Henckelia pumila. Next base: position 127,952,580 of record NC_133123.1, on the reverse strand, counting down.
TCTCTTATAAAGCTGATGTATATAGCTTTGGGATGTTGCTGGTGGAAATAGTCGGCCTCAAAAAAAACTTGGCAGCAAACCATGATGACAATTCCAGTACTCAGTATTTTCCACATTGGATTTATGATTCCTTAAACAAAGGTAAAGAAATTGAAATTGCAAAAAGTATGGATGATATTGCTGATGACAATATGGGAAAAATGACAAGGAGGATGACGATAGTCGCGCTGTGGTGCATACAGATGACTCCAGATGATCGACCCTCGATGAGTAAAGTACTGGAAATGCTTGAAAGTGATGCTGAACTATTGGAAATCCCACCCCAGCCTTCTGAATCTGATGAGCATCTGGCACAATGTGAGGACCAAACATGGGAAACATATTCAACGGATTCCACGGCCTTGTTGTGCGATGTTTCTTCTCTTGGCCAAGGATGTATAAAGGTTACTTCGATTAATACTACCTAGAAGCTTCATCATGAGAATAGTAAGGCATATCTTGTGCTAGAAATAATTTGGTTGTTGCTACTATTCTGATATATGGTTGTATCCTAAATTGTGAAACAAGTATTGTGTTTTTACTTTAGTATCTTGTTCGACATTTTTGAAGATCTTTTGCAGACATCGATCCTATATTCCTTGGTTCCTATATTATAACCAATAGAAAATATGCTGGTGGAACATATCATGATATCAAATAATTTTTAAAAGTATTTATTTTAAAAAATCTCTACAAAATCCAAACGGGCTATGTCATCCGCACTCCACTCCCCACTTGAGATGTATTTTAGGCTAGGTATATACATGCTATCATATTTATCATTTTCAAGCATAAACTCTCGTTTGTAATATTTTTTTAATTCATAATTTGACGGGCAGTGTTAAAAAAAATACTCAATTTTGTGAGATAGATATCTGACTTAAACCCAACTTATGAAAATATTTTATGTTTTAAGGTGAAAAATACTGATTTGTTTTGCAAGCTAATTTATATCACCATGTTGTAGTTTAAAATTTTAAAAGTTATTGGATTTCTTAGTGGTGCCAATTCGGGTAGGTAGAAATGATTGACACAATATACAACTGAAAAATTCTTCAATCCGAACTCGAACCCGAACTTGAACTCGAATAACCTGATCAACCCGATTTTATTTTTTAAATTTTATTTGTTAAAGAATAATTAAATAAACACATAATAACAAAATTTAAGTTTATATATAATTTAGATCTGAAATTTAGTTTTAGAAAATTTAAAGTATACTTACTACAAAACAAATATTTTGAAAAATCAAAATTTTATAAAATTTATATTAAATGATGAAAATCTATTATATGACACACAATTAAATTTTTTTCCCCAAACATACAATATATAAAATGTATTAAATCTTTCTTAATTTTATGTAAAAAATAATAATATAAAAAATTTTGGTGTATTAAATCTTTCTTAATTTTATGTAAATAATAATAATAAAAAAAATTTGGTTCAGTTGACCCAAACCCTAACCCAATCCGATTAATGTTTTTGTGTTAGCTTTCGTGTCCAACTCGATTTGACCCGAATGAAAAACCCAAACCTTAACTCGATAGGTTTCGGATCAACTTTTGTCAGATTGGTGGCTTGAGTTCATTTTTTGACAACCCTAGATCTCTCTCCTCACTTTCATTTACCGATTATAAGCTATAATATCTAAAAATTATTGTTTTTTTTTTTTGACAAAAGCTTGTAACTTTATTTCATAGATCGTATGTCACTAGTTACAAGACCAGCCAGCCAGGAAGACAAATTCCCATGTACCCAGAAAACAGGCACAGGAGAAAAAATAACAAATTTTGCAAAAGAATCAGCTACAATATTAGATGTTCTCCTAACATGAAAAAAAATCAAAAATAGCTAAATCCGAAAGCAAAGATTTAATCTCTGAAGCCCATAATCCAGCATAGCTCAAATCACTCGAAGGCTCAGTAACTGCTTGCACCGCCAAGTGAGTCTGAAGAAATAATTACTTTCTGAAATCCTTTATCTTTAATAACCCGAAGTCCTTCCCATATAGCCAATAACTCGCCAATCATTACCGATTTTTTTTCACGCTATGGTGATTAATGTTATTTTTTTCACTTGGTTCTGTCGTTATACTCGAGAAAAAGTTTGCGCGAAAAAATTCTTTCACTGGTGTATTGCACGCACCATTGTCTTTGTCTTCATTTTTTTCCCAACTCGTCAGCCTAATCTTATTTCCTTTATTAGATGCGATTTAATGGTCCGCTGAACTCAAGAAGCTAGGTGAACGATCTTTACCAGGAAAGAAGGTAAAAAAAGTTAAAGAAATGTATATATATTTATCCTTTTTCTTTGTTCTCACTTTGTTAATCAAATTTGCGTTACAAAATTATTGACACACCTTTCAAATTTTTAATCCCTTTTAGAAATGGAACTTAAGTCTTCCCTTATTTTTTTATTTGGATGGTCCATTTTCGTCTTGATTTTATTCTTTTAGATGCCAACTGTTATGACATTAAATCTATCTAAATTCCATTGAATAATGTAAAATATTATGTGCTATATCATTTTTTTTTTATTCCAATTTTTTTTTTATTCAAGTTATTTATAGAATTTTATTAACATTTCTCTAAAGTTTTTTAGCTGGTGTTATTGTTGCTTATTATTGATGTTATTTATTTTTCAAACTTATTTTTTTATTCAAAATCTAAAACACGGGGATAACATTGTTTTTTTTTTTTATTTTTATTTTATTATGAGTCTAACAAAGGAAATTTTAAGCTATCCAAGTTATTTTGAAAACAGAACAAACAAAGATGATTTCCTCCATGACATTTGCATACTAGCCAGAACTTTTTTGTTTCCTCCAAATCAAATCAAGGATTTTACTGTCATTCTAATATAACCTCCAACTCTATCTGATGATGGCTTCCAGGCATTCTTGCTATGGAGTGTGGAGTATTTGTAGCTGGAAACGGATTCGGTGACATGGCGAGACTGCTTCCATCTCCTTCCAACATTTGCACCACAGATTTCACTGACGGGCGATCAGTTGGATTCCATTGAATGCACCACAATCCCACAATCGTAAGCTTCCTTGCTATCTTGGATTCATCATCTTCTTCCTCCTCCATATGCAACGATATCTCTTCTCAATTTAATTGATCATAAATCCATTTAGGAAAGGACACTTGACTTGTATTTACTGTATGATCAACATTCTTCCTCTCCCCAACCATTTCAAGCAATAGCATTCCGAAGCTATAAACATCCGACTTATAGGACACTCTACCAAATGTCCTTGATAGCACCTCAGGTGCTATGTAGCCCATCGTTCCCCTCGCAACAGTCATGGAAACACCACTTTGTTCCTTGGAACAGAGTTTGGCAAGACCAAAATCGCAGATCTTCGGGTTGAAGTTGTGGTCTAACAGGATGTTATTTGGTTTAATATCAAAGTGAAGGATTTGTTGGTCACAACCCTGATGAAGATTTTCGATCCCTTTGGCTACTCCTAAAGCAGTATCATGAATCTTTTCCCGAGAAAGCGGGTTTCTCATAGGTTCCTCCAAGAAGATAAACTTCTCTAGGGACTCATTCGGTAGGAATTCGTAAACAAGAGCTCTTCTGAATCCATCGGCACAATAGCCCACCAAACGGACAACATTGACATGGTGGATTCTCCCCAGTGTGCTAACTTCATTGACGAACTCCTCGCCTTTTCCAACGGAATTGTTGAGGACCTTCACTGCGACATGAATCTCACTCGAGAGTTTCCCTTTGTAAACAATTCCATAACCACCTTCTCCCAATTTTTCACTGAACTCATTGGTGATCTTCCTTATATTGGCATAAGAGAATCTAGTAGGTTTAAGAGCTTTGTAATCTTCCAAAAAACTTTCAATCTTCAGTTGATGCTCTTTATTCTCTCTAATGGACACATAAAGACGGTAGAGATATGCCAATATCACCATAAAGAGAAAAGATCCCAAGATTGCACCTGCAGAATTATTAGCAACACGGTTAAATATTTCATATCTGCAGGTTTTTAAACATATCTATACAACTGGGCCTAAATTGTGCATAAATAACAAATAATTCGTTCACCTGAAATCAATAAACTCTTGGGCACATTTCCTGTTGCAAAGAGAAGTGAAAAGGGATGAGTTTCGGAAGCCAAATCATGTAGATTAATGTGGGATGAGTAGCCTATATATATGTACCTTTGTTTTTTATGGGTTCGTTGTTACATAGTAATTGAGTATTATTTTTCATGCTGCATGTTTTTCCTTGAGATTCACAGCGACCACACGATGGTTCGGACCAATATAAAGTGAGACTTGTATCATTCAGCGGAGGATAAAATGGAAGGCCATAAACTTTATAAAGCTTGGTACAAGATACAAAATCAAAAGGATAATAGTTATAGTAATAGGGAATGACATAGATTCCATAGGTGGAGTTCTGTAGACAAGTGTTGGTAGAGTCCGAGAAAGAGTCATTTGTATCAGAGCAATTAAACAAAAAATAATCTTGCAATGATTCGCTGTAGTCGTCGGAAAGACGAGGCAGATAAGTTCAAGAAAAAATGGTAGTTTTGAGGGTAACATCCTGTGGTAGTACTAGAAAGTCTGACTGATTGAGAAGCATAATCAATAAAATCTATCTTCAACTTGTCGGAGGAAGGCAGTTGAAGCAGAGTTTCATTGCAAGATAAATCAAAACCTGGATTATACCCGCAATACTGTGGCTGTAAAGATTTTATTCTGAAGGGAAATCGAACCTCCGGACCATAAGAAGAGCAACTGGCCGGAATACACTCATCTGCTCTGACGATGATGAGCCCTGAAAACAAAATCAAGAAAAATGCAGAAACAGTACTGAATATTGTAGGGGACATGATCTTGGTTGAACTAAGGTTGGCTTCTTCTCTATTTTCTAACATCAGCTGTCTGTCAAGCAAGAATGTGAAGTCAACTGTCAAACTAGTCTATTTGCAACAACTCCAAATTGCATGTAAGTCAACAGTCAAATTGATATGTTTGAATTTTCTTTGTTAGAAAATTATAAACTAACAGACGAGTCTCACAATCACAAATGATATATATGGAGTAAAGCTTTTTTTTATTTGAATTCCCATGGCTGTATTGACTCGGACCAAAAGGATACCCTCTCTTATATATGTTTGTTCAAAGTTCAAACAAGAGAGCTTTAAAGTTTGAAGCTCCTCCTCCGATCAATATCAAGCCATATCTCCCAAATAATAATGTTCATTTATCTCACATGTTTGATCCTAATCCATCTCATAATTCATACGCCCCCATCCTCCTATGCACAGCAGCAGCAGCCCAACTCAAATTCAACTTGCGATCAGCCATCTGCGTGTGGGAATATCCATAACATTAGCTACCCTTTTCGTTTGAAAGATGATCCAGAGTCCTGCGGTCATCCAGATCGCGCCTACGAATTATCGTGCGAAAACAACACCACGGCTTCATTATCTATAGATAATTACAAGTACCATGTCCGAGCAATCAATTACCAAAACTTCACCATCCGCCTCGCTGACTCTTCCATTACAAATAATGACACCTGCTCATTTCCTACCAATTCTCCGAAATGGGAACGACTGGTTTATTTTTCTCCCGTGTACAGACTTGTATTGAATAGATACAGGGAAGGGGAATTGATTCAGCCCGCGGGGATGGTGTGGCCTGTTACCTTTTTGAGCTGCCCATTTCGACTGAATGATCCTCTCTTGGTCGAAACAAGTCGGTGCAATACATCATCATTAACATTCCTCTACATAAAATATGGCGACATGAATCCATTTGATCTGAGGGATATGCGTTGTCGCCATCGGATGAAACAAATATTGATGTTTCTTCCCTTTCCAAAGTCCACGAGTCTTTGCTATATGGATTTGAACTTTCATGGTCTCTTGCATTATGTATGTGCAATGCAGATCAGGAATATTGTAGGTTTGATGAAACCACTGGCACATCTGCTTGTGTTTCTATCTACTCAGGCCAGGGCTGTAAAAATAGCTACAAGTATCTCGGTACAGGTCAGAATCAATCATGAATATTACTCAATAACCACAAGATCTTAAAGATTAACTAACAAACAAATTTTTTTTAAATTTTGTTTTGCAGATCTCAAGTACAGGATTTTCTCAAGGTACCCTTTTCGATATCACGTCTCATCATGTAAGAACACTTCCCTCCCATTTGAGATCATGTCTTTTAAGCTGGATACGTGTTATTATAATATTCTAAGGTTAGTTGCAAAAGCTTAGCTGTCCCGTGAAATTACGACCGATTATGCATAAATTAACAGAGGTACTGGTAAGTTAGATCCTACATATACAGGCACTGTCTTCACATACATCTAACGGTTCACATTTATCAATAAATATGGGATCCGTTATTTTTTAATGGATCCCGCATGTATTGATAAATGAGGACCCTTAGATCTATCATGAGGTAGTGTCTGTAAAGGTAGGTTGAAATGAACCAAAGTACTCGTGAAACAAGTTGATTTAAATAATTATTTTGCAGTTTAAAATTTAAAAGTGGTTGGATCTTTTTGCTTGCTTTCACTAGCTAGTATCTATAAAGTTAACTATTTGAAGATTAACGCGGTTCTTTATTTCACTTGGTTACTGGAAATGCAGGTCGTGGAGGACCCAAGTCGTCGCCGTATTACGAACCACTTGCTCGTAAGAATTACTTCACTGTTGAATTTTCCAAATACGTTTTGGAGATAAGTATTTGAAATGAATTAGTTCCGAAAGATACATGCACCTTTGGGCTTCTTGACTCTACTGTTCTTTTGTTTAAGTGCTTTTAACACTTTGTAAAAATCCTGGCCAAGCATCGATATTTTATGCAAAACTACGAAAAGAATCTTGAATAATTAGACACAATCTTTGTTATAGGTGCATATTCCTTGAATATAATTTTCCTTTTAATATATTAATGTAATAACCTATTTTCTGATTAATTTATTAATCATGCATGTTATTGCACGCAGGGATGATCATTATTCTTGTGTATTGTGCTGGTAAGCTCTTTTTTTTTATATTCATTTCTTTCTCCATTCATTAACGTTTAATTAGGAAATATATTTAATTTGTGTGAAACAAAAACAAAAACTTGGAAAGGTAACATTTTCATATGTGCTAATTTATTCATGGTTTTTTTTTCCTTTCAATCTTTTCATGCAGCTGTATCTCTTGTATTGAGGATCCTTATAGGAATGCCTTTCTATATTGGTCTCATAATCTACAAACTTAGAAGGCGACATTTGTCCATGTTTGATTTCATTGAAGGATTCTTGCAGAGTCACAATAATCTCATGCCAATCAGATACTCCTACAGCGACATAAAGAAGATGACCAGAGAATTTCGAGAAAAATTGGGCCAAGGAGGATATGGTTCTGTTTACAAAGGAGAGCTTCGAAGTGGCAATATGGTAGCGGTCAAATTGTTGAGCGCGCCTAGCACAAATGGACAAGACTTCATTAACGAGGTTGCGACCATGGGAAGGATCCATCATATAAATGTGGTTAAACTCGTTGGATATTGCGCAGAAAGATCAAAATGTGCTCTTTTGTATGATTTCATGCCTAATGGTTCACTCGAGAAATATATCTACAGTGAAAAAGATGAAAATGGTTCATTAAGTTGGGATAGGAAGTATGAGATTGCGGTTGGAGTGGCACGAGGGATCGAGTATTTGCATCGGGGTTGTGATATCCAAATCCTGCATTTTGACATCAAGCCTCATAACATACTTTTGGATGATAATTTCAACCCTAAAATATCTGATTTCGGCCTTGCGAAATTTTACTCCACGGAAAAAAAATATCGTGACTCTAACAGCTGCTCGGGGCACCATAGGTTATGTGGCTCCTGAACTGATAAACAGAAGCATTGGTGGAGTCTCTTATAAAGCTGATGTATATAGCTTTGGGATGTTGCTGGTGGAAATAGTCGGCCTCAAAAAAAACTTGGTAGCAAACAATGATGACAATTCCACTACTCAGTATTTTCCACATTGGATTTATGATTCCTTAAACAAAGGTAAAGAAATTGAAATTGCAAAAAGTACTGATGATATCGATGATGACAGTATGGGAAAAATCACAAGGAAGATGACAATAGTCGCGTTGTGGTGCATACAGATGAGTCCAGATGATCGACCTTCGATGAGTAAAGTATTGGAAATGCTTGAAAGTGATGTTGAACTACTGCAAATCCCGCCTCAGCCTTCTGAATTTGATGAGCTGGAGACACAACTTGAGGACCAAACGTGGGAGACATATTCAACTGATTCCACAGCCTTGTTGTGTGATGGTTCTTCTCCTAGCCAAGATGTATAAAGGTCACTTCAATTAATATACCTAATACCAATGAGCTAAGCTATATTAGAATAGTAATGCATATGTTGTGCTAGAAATAGTTGGCTATTGCTCTATGTACCTTGGTTCAACTAATAGAAATTATGATGATGGAGCAAACCACGGAACGTGACTAATTAATTTCATTCTTCTATGAGATAAATGTCAATGGAACAACATTATAACTTTTTTTTTTTTAATTGACGCACTACGAGTCTTCTATCTTGTGGTATCAGTGCATTCAAAAAATTGAAATATTTCTTGCTATCTTGGATCCATTGTCTTCTTTGTTAGGGGCCCAAATACTGACAGATCTTTTAAGATATTGGGCCTAAACAAACCAAGCCCAAAGATTACAAGTCTTAGAAGAATATATATATACATTGGAGGTTATAAGAGGGGAGAGAGGGGGATAGATAGGATCATTCAGTAACTTCATTTCATTTTCTTTGTTAACTAGATTATGCTAGGGACTAACTTTGGTTAGGTACGGAGTTCATATACCTCTGGATTATTTGCTTTATAATTCAATTCTATTATTATAAATAAACTATGGTTGCAACAATTATTTGATATTGTTACCGGCCCAGATATCTTAAAACATCTAGCAGTATTTGGGCCCGTAACATTCTTTCTCAATACTTTCTATTTTTCGGCTAAAATGCCATCGACTCATCGGACAACAATCTCAGGTGCTATGTACGTCACGTTCAGCAACCATCAAAATGGCAATTTGTTCCTTGGAATATATTTCAACTAGAACAAGATCACCGGTTTTCGATCCACCCCAAGATTGTACGTGTAACAAATAATACATCAAATAACAATTATTAAAACTCAATTGAACCGAAATACCCAAAATTCAAGTTCAACTTCTTCTTCAGAAATTCTTCGAACTTGTTCTTCAATCTATAGAAAATCCCTCAATTTCATGATCGTACTCGAATTCTCATTCCTGTGACGAATTATGCTTGTGCATGAATAACACAAGAGAAGCCTTAGAGAAAAACAAATTAAAAATAAATAGGTGCCAAGTAGGCGACATCTTATGCCAACTAAGTAAAAACCAGACGGCTCTACAGTTCCGGCAACACATAATGAAATCCACAAATATTCGAGTTATTTTATTTTTTTCAAAACGTGATGACAACATACAGACCAACATACATAGCTAAGTTGCTAATTCTCGTTAAATAGTACTTAGATTATTCTAAAAGGTCAGATAAGTTCAAATTGGGCACTGGATTTCGAAAATCGGGCCATTCGCAATGCCCTAATTCTTCTGGGCTGGTTGTCCAACAAAGTGAAGAGCAGTTGGATTCCAATACATTGGATCTAACGGGATATATATGTTGAGACGGTTCTTCCTTGGGCCTGATCCAGTCTAAATAATTAAGAGAGTGCATGATAGTGGGCTAAAATATTCTAGGCCCTTAGCTATAATATTTTGATGGGCTTGATAACAAGAAAAGGGCCGTGGGTCGCTGCTTACAAGCTATACAGGTGGCAGCTTCAGGTTTATAATATCAATAAATATTTAAATTTTCAAACATTAAATAAAGAAATAATGTGTAAAAAGTAAAAAAATAAAGTATATATATATAATAAAAAAATTAAAAATAAAAGAACTATAAAAAATGAAAATAAAAGGCAAAAAAACAAAAAGAAGAAGAAGAAAACTAACCGACAGTGTGATTAGTAAACAATTAAAGAACAATTATGAAGGCAAAACAAAGATTAAATGAAAACCTGGGCTAGGCCCATAGGGTACCCGGTACCCATAAGGGAGATGACTCTTTGCTATCTTAACCCAATGAATGCTTCTTGTATTGGATTGGTTCTAATGCTAATAAATTGTACCTTTCATATATATAACTACTACAAATTTATAGAATTTAAAAAGCATAAGAAATTATGATAGTATTTGGGAGAACTTTTAGAAAGCACTTCTCAAATTTTTCTTAACAAAATTTTGAAAATTTGTAAAATTTTGTTAAGGAGAAGCTGATAAGTGTTTTTTAGAAGCTCTCACAAACACTACCTATATATCTTTTTTAAAAAATCATGTAAAATATTAGGCATTTGGGAGATCGATGGGATTAAATTAACAATATTTCTTTTGTCCTTGCTATTGAAATCCTTTTCTTCAATGTACTTGAATAAATTTGTATCAAAAAACATAAATTAGCAATTTTTTAAAAATCACTCATCTGACCATTATGCATCCTCTAGTTTTACTTAGTTGTCAATGTACACGCGTAACCGAATCATAAATACTTTCATATATATATATATATATATATATATATATATATATATATAAATATACTTTTTTTATATTATAAGCTTTAATTATATTGCATTGAATGAAGGGCCAAAATTTAATACGAATACAAATCAGATGATGGACAACCACCCCATCCATTGCCATTTGCATCATTTTGGATGCCCTGAGTCAGTGTATTATATTCTAAGTTTCTTAAAATCATGTCAATTTACAATTTATTGAGATGTCCATATAATTTAGTTCGACTCAATTAAAACTCGAAATTTACGATTCCGACCTCTTCCAAATAATTCTAGTATGCTTTAATGTCCCCCACAAGTACAGAAGAAGATTTATTTTCGTGTTTAATCGACCGACTCGGTACCATATATTAATTCTAATAGAGAAAGAAGTATTTTTAAAAATAATATTTTTCGAATGATAAAAAAAATCTTTACCAAAATATCAAAAGTAAGGCACTCTCATAGATATAATTTTAATTAATAGTATATATAATTAATAGTATATATGCTTTTAAAATGTTATTGTTTTTTAGAAGAACTTCCCCTAATTTTTTTTTAAAAAAATATTCCTCTAATATTTCAATTGTGCATATGATGTTAAATTTGGAAATTTTCACATAAAAGAAATTATTTATTTATATTAAATTATATTATTCCCACATATCTTCTATATATATTTTTATTTTTTTTCTAAATATATTTTTATTTTCAAAATTCCATGTATATAACTAAATATTTTTTGTGTTTTAAAAATTCCATGTAAATAAAAGCTGAACTTGAATATTAAATTTTCCATATGAATATTTTTTTAGGTGTTGTCATTACATTTTAATATATTTAATCAAAATACACTTCATACTAACTATACAGAGTCATGGTGTTTTTCAGATTTGCGTAAAACACGTTTCATATTATCAAACTAACTACATGATTTTAATATATTATAACTAAATTTTTCTTTATATTTTATTTTTATCACTTCAATCATAATGTGCATTTCTTGGAAAATTAACCCTCGACATTGAACCAATTAATTGACCCCACATGAATCGCTAATTTTTTGTGCAACACGAATTTTCTTATGACGAGGAATCCACACGTCAGACAATTTTTTCTTCAGTTACTTATAATTCAGTCCCAAACCTAAACAAAAATTAGTGATAAGTACTTGTCAGAAAAAAAATTTGTTTAAACTCTCTGAGCCCACATGTTTTGTTTCGGATAAAATTCGGTACAAAACATGAAAAATATGGTACAAGTACATGATATTTGAGTATCAACTATTTCAAATCTAGTACTAATATATGATTTTCGAGTACTAAAAAAATAGTGATATTAATAAAATATTTATCTTATTTGGATGGAAATCAGTACAAAACATTAAAAATATGATACACATATATAATATTTGAGTACCAAATGTGTTAGATCTGGTACAAATATATGATTTTTGAGTACTCAAACATATGTTGCAAGTTTACATTAATAAAGATGTTTAGATTTTATACTCAAAATCTTATTTTTTGTACTCGATCTTGAAAAATTAGTGCTCAAATATCATATAATTGTACCATATTTTCAATGTTTTGTACTCAATTTTATCCGAGAAAAATAATGTGGGCCCAGGGAGTGAAAAAAACTTTTTTCTGACAAGGAACTGATTCTTAATTTGATTTTTGGTTTAGGGACTGAACACCAATTCACCCTTTTTTTCTTTGGTGCACATGGATATATTCTTGATTATAGTGCATTAACATTTTATGCATTATGAAAAGGTACTGTACATCTAATAGATGGACGTCACTCAGCGATGATCACATGTATACCTCTATATCTATCGTGTATGCCCATAAGATCAAACATATTAGATTTACAGTACTTTTTCATAATGCATAAAATACTAGTGCGTGAGCACCTATGTACACCGTTAAGGTAACGTTTTCTTCTTTCAATAGCGTGTTGCACATAAGCCACTAAATTTTGTATATCATTTAGAATACATGAAAATAGTTATTCCATGTTCTATGCAATGGTCATGACTCATGATGAATCAAAATACTAATTCAAGTTGAATTATTCTCATTTCAATTAGCCAACCATTATTTAGTGGTTTTTAGTTCATCACATTTGCTTTTCAAGTCGTCCCTATGGCATTGTTTGGTTTGTTGTATTATTAATCTATGTATAACTTATCCCAATCAATTTCACCTTATTTTCGTCAAATTATTTATCTATTTATTAATTAATAATTTTACATCAATTAAATCAAATAAATTATAATCTATCATCAAATCAAATAATGTATTAACTATTTTTTCTTATTTATTTTTAATTTACATTATATTACTTATCTATGTATTAATTATCTTATCACTCAAACCAAACGATGCCTATAAGTAGTGCTTAATACAATTGATCATGTCACGTACTATGTATTCGGTTCATAGTTCATACATATAGTTCCTATGGAGGAAGAGTTGCATGTTAGGAATTTAGTAAGTCGTGACTGAAATCATATATCACAACATATTAGGAGTTTATTCGAACTGAAAAAAAAAAAAAAAAATCAAAACCACAACCGCATACTTGATTGATCTATTGATTGAATAACGTGAGATTTATGGATCTTTTAAGGGTAATCGAACATCTTATTCTTTTCTGACATAGGAGCAGGAAGGAAGTCTAGAATATGCGTATATTTTGTGTTATTCATTGTCTCTCGGGAACCATAATAATATACTAGTATCCGAACGCACGCGTTGCGTGCCTTCTATTATCTATTTTTTAAAACTGAAAATAAAAAAAAAATAAATAGTGAAATAAAAAATGGAATTTTTGTAAATAAATATTCATAAAAGTGCAAAAAATAAATAGTGAAATTAAAAAATGGTATTTTCATAATTATATAACCATCAAAGGGTAAAAATCATGAGTGAGACCATACCAAAAGACCATTAATTTGCTCTTATTTTATATATATAAGTATAAGTATAGATAAGTATAGATATTAACATGAGCAGTCTTTGACCCATCACAAAAGAAATAATTGGGTTGAGTTTCTATACATATAAAGGTGGATCATACCAATTTATTTAAATTTTGGAAACTCATAATTAATCCTATCACTTTATTGAGTTTTATTTTTATAATTAGATAGCATGTTCATGTAAAATTTAATTAACCACGTGAGGCTATGAGTCCCAAAATATTTTCAAAATCTGCCAATTGAGCCCATAAATTATCTAGAATCAATGTACATGAAAAATAAATTGCACCTTTCCTATATATAGCTATTAGAAATTTATTATGTAATTGGGTTGTATTAATTGATTCGTAAAATCAAACTGAAAAACTTCTTCTGAAAAGAGGGACTTATTTATATAGAATTTAAAAAATCACAAGAAATTATATTTTTAAAAAAATTCATGTAAGGTAATTTGGTGATCGATGGGATAGGTTGTTTAAATTAACAATATTTTTCTTTTGCTCTTGCTAGTAAATGTGTTAGAACGGGTTAGCGGAATGGAACGGATCGGCCTACAACCCGTTGTCCATTAGGCAGAGCAGGACGGGTCGATTCACCTTTTAAACAGGCTAGAAAAACACCAACCCATCTATTTTAGGTGGTGGAACGGGTCAACCCAGCGGACCTACATGTAATTTGGCGGGTTTTGACGGGCCAACCCGCAACCCACCACAACCTACATTAGGCGGGGCGGGGCGAGCCGACATACTTTTTAGACGGATTGAGAAATTTCCAACCCAACTCAGCTATTTTGTGTGGAAGGACGGGCCAATCCGACGAGCCTATCTCATTTTGACACATCTACTTGCTAGTGAATTTACTTTATTTAAGGTACTTGAATAAATTTGTACAAAAATAAATAAATAAATAAATAAAATAAATTTACATTTAATAAATAAATAAATAAAATAAATAAATTTACATTTATTTTTTTAAAAAAATACTCATAATCATTAAGCATCCTCCATTTTTATTAGCCTCCAACGTACACACGTTGCGAGAGCATAATTCTTATACCTGTATATAAAATGATTTTTTATATTATAATTTGTAATTATATAGCATTGATTTAATGTAAATGGAGGGGAATATACGCCACAATGATCATTAATGAGAAGTCGATATTTTGTTCGACTCAATTAATTAAAACTCGTAATTTAAGTTTCCGATTTCCAAATACGAAATTGAAGAAAATTTATTTTTGTGTTTATCGATTCGATACCATATAATTCTAATAGAGAAATAAGTATTTTTTTTAAAAAAAATACTTTTTTTTGAATGATAAATAATATTTACCAAAATATCAAAAGTCAGTGGCTCTCACTGATTTCATTTTAATTTATAGCATAGATGCTTAAAAAATGTTATCTTTTTTAGGTAGAACTTCCCTGTTTTTTTTTTTAATTATAAAAAAATACCACTAATATTTCCGTTGTGCATAACTGCATATGATGTTAAATTTGGAATTTTTCACATAAAAGAAATTATTTATTTATATAAAATAACTGTGGTGGGTAGTGGCCTAGTGGACCGATTCATAGAGGATTTTGAGTCAGAGGATAATTCATTAATTCTTCACTCTTCAGCACGCTTGTAAGAGGAGAGAATATAGCAAAAGTAGGATAATCAGGATCATCTTAACTTTATGTGCATGCATTATCGCAATGATATATTTAAAAGTATAGATTTATCAATATTTGTAAAGTTCGCTAAAAAAAATGTAATGCTACAATTATGATTTTTAAGTTTATGGGACATATATGTATGTATGTATGTATACACGCCTTTATTGTTTAAATTTAATAATGCATGAACTTCTTTCAAAAAATAATTACTCTAATCATTTTAAAGAATAGACTTACATACATATTTCGTATAAATAAAAAAAATCTGGATAAGGAGATTATCGTAATATTAACCACTCATTTTAAACAAAAGTTATTTAGTTAAATAATCCTATTTTTTTTTTGGGAAAATTGCATATATCACCCTTGTGAAATCCCGTGTTAGCTAATAACCCCCTGTGAAAATTTTTTAAGCTAATAACCCCATGTGATTCTAGATTTATAGCATACACACTCTTTTAAGCTAAAAAATGACGAAAATACCCCTACATAAAATAAATGATAAATTAAATAGTTCATAAAAGTCAAGGGTATTTTCGTCATTTTTTAGCCAGAAGGGGTGTGTATGCTACAAATTTAGAATCACAGGGGGTTATTAGCTTAAAAAATTTTCACAGGGGGTTATTAGCTAACACGGGATTTCACAAGGGTGATATATGCAATTTACCCTTTTTTTTTATTTTAAACTCAACTTCCCCAACAATACTCATTTTCTCTACCCATTATCCGTATTTCTATGTAATTTTTTTTTCTTTTCTAAATATACTTTTATTTTCAAAATTTCATGTAAATAACTAAATATCCTTTTGTTTTCAAAATCCCATGTAAATAAAAGCTGAAGTTGAATATTAGCTTTTCCACATGAATAATTTTTTAGGTGTTGATGTTATCTATTATTATTATTATTATTATTATTATTTAATAAAATGAGAGGATGTTATAATAAATGTTTTTGAAACTTTTAAGCGATATTCCAAAATTACCCTCCATCTAATAAAATAATTTTTTTAAAATCAAATGTGCAAGTTAGTAATTTAAATTTCAATTGTTTTTCAGATTTTGAAAAGTAATTTTCCGCCTTATTTTAACTGATTGAGGTTGTTTTTAAAATAATAATAATTAATAATAACAACTACATATATTTTATTTTCTAAAATAGTAATTTAATAATACATACATTAACAAATACATATATTACGTGTGCAAGCCACTAGTGTTTAATTTTGCACAAGCAACGTATGTATGTTCGAGATTGACTAATGTATATGATGTAGGAAACAAATGTTAATGGAGATGTAAGTGGCATGAATTTTCTTTGAAAATACTATAGCCACGTAAATCATAATGTGCATTTCTTGGAAAAGCAACCGGCAGCATTGAACTATTTAATTGACCCAACATGAATCACGAATTTGTTTGTGAAACATGGTTTTTTTTGTTTTTTTTATGACGAGGAATCCGTATATTAGATAATTTTTAATTTTTTTTCGTAACGCATATCATAAAGATATATTAGAGCACTAGTATTTTATGCATTTTGAAAAGGTATTGTAATTTTTTTTTTGGACAAAATTATTTTTATTTTACTACTTAATTACAAAAATTGATGAAACAAAATCACGATTGTACAGAAAATACTGAAATAGAGTGTTGTCCATAAACAACAAAAAAAAATTTATATTATTGAGAATGCATGTAAAAAGTCATTCCATCTAAAAAGAAGGTTGACTCCGAAGGGGACTCCATTTCATATGAGTCAGAGACTCATTGGCTCAGCGGAGGTTAAATCGAGGATGTGAGCGAGCGGCAGTGACCTGAATGAGGGAGCAACATGGCGAACCCCCAGAGCATACCCCACAATATTTCAGTAGGAAATATGCTCCACAGGATCGAACCCGCAATGCTGGAAAATCTCTTTCCACGTCATCTCAGGCCTTACCAACTCATCTATGCTCCTGTGTATGTAAAAAATCATTCCATGTTTATATAATGGCCATGACTCATCATGAATCAAAAGACTAGTACGTATTGATCTTTTCTCATTTCAAATATTGCCAACCACCTATTTTTTTTTTTATAAAGACTAGTACGTATTGATATTTTCTCATTTCAAATATTGCCAACCAACTATTTTTTATTTTTTATTTTTTATTTTTTAAATTTAGGAGTTGGGTTTTGTGGGTCTAAAACTTGTGACCTCTCCCATATTTGGGAAATGGGAAATGTGATGTCATTTGACCAAGTGGTCATTGGCACCATTTAGTATTTTTCACTCATCACATTTAGTGGTTTCAAGTCGTCCATATTATTCTTCAAAAAAAAAAAAAAAAGTCGTCCATATTAGTGAATTTTAAAACAATAAAAATAAAATCGTCCCTATTAGTAGTGCTCAATGCCATCCATGTCACGTTCTATGTTTCGGTTCATGGTACATACATGATGGGTTATGACCCAATTTAATTTTTTCCTGGTCCAAGCCCAATGACTCAATCCATTTGGGTCTCATATTATTTATTTGGACGCATTATCAAGACCCATAAAATCCAAAAAAGCTCATAAGAGACTCAAACCCATGAAACTCTTCGACTATTTATAAATAGCTCAAGTCTTCTCATTATTAAGGTACGCACTCTATAGTCACATGCTCTAGTTCTCTAGAACTTTTATTGGACAAATACTGACTTGAGCGTCAGAGTGTCTTCGCCGGGCAACCCTCGGCGTTACTCATTTTGCTTTGTGATGCAGGTAACAACCCACGAAGATCGGACTTTGGAACAACCCGAGTATTAATCCGGTTATCCAGATCTCCACCCGTTACCTATATTTTCTCCAATCGGGTAATATCAATTTTTTGCTACATCAGCTTGGCGCCGTCTGTGGAAAATTGTTCACTGCATCATTGAGAATGCATACTCCATCACAAACAAATCAAGGAAATAATCGCAATGAAGACTCACCTCCAATATCCAAACCATCGCATGGATTTAGTTTCACCCAAAAAACGTTAACAACCTTAATGGAAGGAACAGTTGCACGCGCAGCAACTGAAGCAGTCGCTCAGTTCGTGGCATCCCGTCAACGCCGGAGCACCGACAAGAGATCTCATAAAATAGGGTCATAATCTCGTGACCCTGATAAAGAAAACCCAAAGAAAACTAAGTCTAAAGTTAATGACAAAGATACTGAGGAAAACAAGAAAAATACTACTCATAAAGAGGGTGAAACAAATGCTCATATAGTTCACGACGTCTCTGACGAAAACAAAACCACTAATCCAACCCGTGGGGAAGGATCTCGCACATATGTAACTGGAGAGAATTCTTCAGCAATCTTGCCTGCACGTCGGAGCCCGTTCACTAACGTCATTATATCTGAAGCATTGCCTAAAGGAGTCAAAATCCCCAACCTACCTGAGTTCGATGGAACTAGTGATCCTCAAAATCATATTAGCAAATTATACGCAAAAGCAGATTTGTATGACATCACAGATGCTGCTTATTGCAAGATATTTCGAACAATGTTATCAAGGCGAGCTCTCACATGGTTCAATAAGCTGCCGTCCGGATCTATTGCCAACTTGGAGCAACTTACCGAGTGCTTCATCCAACAATTCTCAATTAACAAGAAATACCCGAAAACAGCAGCGTATATGTTCACAATCGTTCAGAAAGAAAGAGAAAGATTGAGAGAATATGTTCGACGATTTACTCACGCAGTTCACGAAGTCCTACACGTGAACCACGATTTGCTGGCTGGAATAATGCAGCGAAACTTGCGCCCTGGAAGGTTCTAAGAATCTATAGCAGGAAAATCCCCAAACTTGGAGGAGCTATTGTCTAGAGCCGAAAAATACATATGCATCGAGGAAACTGATGAGTTGCACTCCTCGCGAAAAAGAAAACGAGAAGAAAAAGACGACGAAATATAACGCAAGATGGAGAGTCATGCTAATATAAAGAAACTCTATACTCATGGAGAAAATACATCTGCAAGCTAAATTAAATTGCTTGCCGCTACATTATTTGATATACAGATCAAAACTTTTTACTTAATTCTCTTTTATTTTAAGTTTAATAATAAACTTACGTTTATTTTTTTTAATTATATAGGAAAAAACATAGCTTCATCAATAAAAGCTTAACTTATACGTCACGACCCATTCAATCATTCAGGCTACCCATCCAACAGTGGCTTGGTCAGCCCTGTAGGACTACCTATGCCACGATGTTGTAAGAGGTCAAGACGACAAAAATACAGTCCCGAGATACCTCACCACCTAGCAAATAGAGTGGGTTTAGGACTTTCCCATGAGACAAAATCTTAGGAACTTGATCCACTCCTAAGTACTCCATGTTAAGCACTACATTATTTCTCCTAGAGCGCAACAAAAGTCATAGCGACTATAAACAATTCAAAAAAGTCATAGTGACTATAAATAATTCAAAAAGTCATAGTGACTATAAATAATTCAAAAAATCATAGTGACTATAAAAAATATTCAGAAAAAGTCATAGCGACTATAAACAATTCAAAAAAGTCATAGCGACTATAAAAAATTTAGAAAAAGTCATAGCGACTATAAAAAATTCAGAAAAAATCATATCGACTATAAACAATTCAGAAAAAATCATATCGACTATAAACAATTCAAAAACGTCATAGCGGCTATAAATAATCCAAGAAGTCATAATGACTATAAAAAATCTTTAGAAAAATTCATTGCGACTATAAAAAAATTTCTATAAATTTTTTTTTCTGAAGAAGCCATAGTGACTATAAATATTTTTTCAGAAAAATTCATAGAGACTATAAAAAAAAAATTCTGAAAAAGTTATAGTGACTATAAATATTTTTTCAGAAAAATTCATATC
Source organism: Henckelia pumila (assembly GCF_033568475.1). Classification (NCBI taxonomy): domain Eukaryota; kingdom Viridiplantae; phylum Streptophyta; class Magnoliopsida; order Lamiales; family Gesneriaceae; genus Henckelia; species Henckelia pumila. The sequence goes on along the minus strand of NC_133123.1, from coordinate 127,932,366 downwards.
GACTATAAAAAATTTATCAAGTCATAGATACTATAAAAAATTTTCTGAAGAAGTCATAGTGACTAGAAATATTTTTTTAAAAAAATTCATATCGACTATAAAAAATTTATCAAGTCATAGCGACTATAAAATTTTTTTCAAAAGAAGTTATAACGACTATAAAAAAAATTTCAGGAAAAGTCATAGCGATTATAAATATTTTTGCAGAAGAAGTCGTATCGACTATAAAAAATTTATCAAGTCATAATGACTATAAAAAAAATTCACCAAGTCATACTATTTTTAAAATATTATACAAAAGTTGTCATAGTGAGACAATCAAAATTCTCACGATTTTATGATAAAACGGATCATGTATTTAAACACAAATAAAATAATTATTATCAACAACAAATAACATGTGTGTATATACATGCATCTATCCATCCCTCTCACCGCTCAAAAAATTCATCATTGCTTCGTCGTCGTGCCATTCTCGTCGCACTATCATCGTCGCCGTACCACGACCGCCGTCACGCTGCAATCACCGCGCCCAGATCGAGCCAGAAAATGGAGCATCCACCGACGGTGGACGTTCCATGCTGGAAGTCGACTCCGGGCACTATTTTTTCCCATCTTCTCACGGGCCATGCTCCTCGCACAGAAACGCCATGAACGATGCCGCCTCCGTCAAGCCAAATCAGGAAATCTTGGAAGCTACTCCATGGCTGGAAATCGACTGGATCCCATCGCCACCTTTTCATCGCGCCGCTAACCACCCTCCTCAAGCAACATCGATCGAGCCAGATCTGGACACATCCACCGACAGTGGATGCTTCATGGCTAAAAATCGATCTCCGAGAACCGCCGCATCTCCTTTCTCCTATCATAGCCATCGCCGATCAACGCCGCCACTGCTGATTTAGCCGTTCGTCGATGATCCTTGGTGATGGTGGGGAGATGATAGATAGATGGGAATACACACAACAAATACATGCACATAAAAACTTACGTTGAAGAAAAAAAAAACAATAACAATATATATACAGCGTGTATATCCACGTATCTATTCAATCTTTCTCACGGCCCAAGACTATATAGTCACCACGGAGCCGCGTCATCACCACCGACAGCCGCCATCTCCGGCGAGATATCATCGACCGGCCTTCGCACAGTCACCCCCACCTCCGACAGTGCAAGATCTTCGATCGGCCACCTCCCTCCTCGATCTGCAACACTGCCGCAACCTCCATCTCCGACCTGCACAACCACCGCGCCTCCTTCCCCGATTACAATGCCGCCGTGAACCATACCATCGAATCCAGATCTGGAAGCTTGGAAACTATTCCAAGGCTAGAACCCGAGGAGAGATTCAACGAAGACACTATCACAACGCCGCCGTCACCGCCCCTCGCCAACCACTGAAAATCGCGCGCCTCCTCCCCGGATGCCACCATTCTTTCACCGTTGGTAATGGAGAAGGTGATGAACATGGAAAGGGAAGAGAGGATAACATACGATACACATAGACACATATACACAATCTCACGTCTGAAGAAGAAGAAACACGTTTGGGAAGGGAAACGTAAAAAATATATATAATAGTAATAATAATGTGATAAGATCAAGGATTTAAAAATCATGTATATCTCTATATTTTTTAGAATACAATCACGTGAATGCACATAAAAAAAACTTTTTCGAAAATAATTTTTAATTGCTATGTCGTGATGAAAACAATACGATGTTGAATTTATGATGCTGATAGCGACTAGTGATCTACTGTAATTCTACAATCATTATTCAAACAGGACTCTGCATCCTATAATTTTCAATTCACCTAGGAATTTTATTCCTACTATCTCCGAAAAATTGCACCGCATTCTTACTACAGTTATTCCATAACATTATATCCAAATTTTCTACTTTCGGTCATCCCGAAGAATGCGACATGCCCTAGAGTGGGGGGGCTATGATGGGTTGCGACCTAAATTTATTATCTCCTATAATCAGACTCATGTTACGTGTCTACAGACAGACTACTCCATAAACTCTTACTCTCAACCATCTCTACTAAACAGGACATGCCCGAGAGTGGAGGGCTTATGATGGGTTATGACCCAATTTAATTTTCTCCCGGCTCAAGCCCAATGACTCAATCCATTTGGGTCTCATATTATTTATTTGGACGCTTTATCAAGACCCATAAATTCCTAAAAGCTCATAAGAGGCTCAAGCCCATGAAACTCTCCGACTATCTATAAATAACTCAAGTCTTGTCATTATTAAGGTACGCACTTTATAGTCACATGCTCTAGTTCTCTAGAACTTTTTTTGGGTAAATACTGACTTGAACGTCGGAGTGTCTTCGTCGGGCAACCCCCGACGCCACTCACTTTACTTTGTGATGCAGGTAACAACCCACAAAGATCGGACTTTGGAACAACCCGAGTATTAATCCGATTATCCAGATCTCCACGCATTACCTAGATTTTCTCCAATCGGGTAATATCAATTTTTTGCTACATCAGCTTGGCGCCGTCTGTAGAAAATTGTTCACTGCATCATTAAAAATGCATACTCCATCACAAAAAATTCAAGGAAATAATCGCAATGGAGACTCACCTCCAATCTCCAAACATAATATTACTATATGGGAAAATTAAACAAGCATACAAGGGAGGAAGAGCGGTTAGTTAGGAATTTAATTAGTAAAGTCACATGCGATTCAAATCATCGATACCAACATATTCGGAGATCATTAGAATTAAAATAAAATAAAATAACAGCAACTACATACTTGATCCTATTAAATATTGATTTATCTAGCGTGAGATTTATAGATATTTCAATGCTACAAAGAATCGATCGTCTTGTTCTTTCCTGACATGGCAGCAGGAACGAAGTCTAGAATATAATAATATATGCATATTTTGTATTGTTCGTTGTCTTGGGAACCATATATAGATAGTGTTTGAAGAGCTTCTAAGAAGCACTTTTTAGCTTTTTTTTAACAAAATTTTGGAAGGTTGGACGTTGAGAGTCACTCTGACCGACGGGTCATGCAGACTCTAGTGTTTTCTGAGGACATCCTAGATACACGTCCAGTTAGGAGTGAGTGGTTGGGTCCAGCGGTTTGATACCACGAGGCTACAGCTCGTCTTAGCGCCAATATGAGCAGTTTGATCAGTATATCCCCGATATGGATAACCAGACATATTCATGTTGCATGCATCATATTCGTATATTTACTCGTATATTTACTCGTACTAGCGTACTGAGCGTAGTTCCTCACGTCGAGTATTTTCTGTGTTGTCTGGACACCACATTCTGAAAGGAATATTTTATTCCTTAAATTTCTCAAGTTTTTAAAAGATTTTATTTAATATCTTTTGCCTTTCTTGGACATGAAATAACTTTTATATAAGTTATTTATTTTCTTGAATAAGTTGATTGGTGATATTGTTAATCTTATTAAAGTTTTTATCATATAATATCTAACGTATATCTTTCTTTATGTAGATTTGATATGATCAAATCTTGAAGAATCTCACGCCTTCAAGGAAACTACGACAAGAAGGAGTCTTGTCTATATATTAAGTTGGGCATGTAAAACGAAAGAGACATCGACCAATTGAGAGTTACTTAATAGCTTCACATACGTACGTTGAGAGAGAACTGAAGATTTTCTGAAGCTCGGATCGGTCGTGATTGATTGAAGCTTTGAAGAACACTTGAAGATCATTGATCGAAGAAGTGTATAGCTCACGTGTTTTGGCTTCAAGATTTTTCTCCTTGTCTCGTTTTACTATTCTATCTTGCATAGAATTTTTAGGAGAACTTTTATTGTGTATTTTCTCACTTGTGTTTTGTTTTTACAATAATCACTAGTTTTAGGGTTTGTAAAACTCTTTGATTATTTTCTAGTGAAAGTTTTGCTCTGAGGCGCTGCAAGAGTATTTTATACTCTTGCGTAAAACATTTGAGTCTGTTTAATTGGTTGCTTGTTTATTTTATTCATGCTTAAATTATATTCCGCTGCAAATTACTCAAAGTGTTATTGTAGGTGTTGTCAACACCTTGTGACAACACCTCAAACTGTTTATGTGCAACCCCTATTACCTTACAAGTGGCATCAGAGCCATATTCTTGATACACTAAGAACTGATCCTGGTTTGTTTATTTTATTACAGGAAATAAGATGGACTCATCGTCTGTTGCGAATTCATTTTTGAAACCTTCGGTTCTTGATGACACAAATTATGCATTGTGGAAGACAAGGATGCGATAAACTATCAAAGCGATGGATGTTCGTGCATGGAAAAGTATTCTGACTGGTTGAAATCGTCCAAAGACGCTAGATCAAGATGGAGAATACATTCTCAAGCCAGAAGAAAAGTGGACCGCTGAGGAAACACAAAGTTTAAGCTACAATGCTAAAGCAATCAATGCAATTTTTTCATCTGTGGATATGAGAATGTTTGGAATCATAGCTGACTGCACAGTTTCCAAGGATGCGTGAGATGCTCTTCAAGAACATTTTGAAGGAACTGATAGTGTGAGAAGAACAAGACTGAGATTGTTAAACGCAAAATTTGAGAATATCAAGATGGATGAGAATGAGACTATTGCTAATTATGATAAGAACTTATGGAGATAGCTACAGAGGCGCATGCTCTTGGAAAACCTATTGCTAGTGAGAATATGGTGAACAAAGTTCTTCGGTCTTTTCCAAAGAGATTCAACGGGAAGATTTGGGCGCTTGAGGAGGTAAAAGACACTTCAAATATGAAGATGGCCGAACTGATTAGTATCCTTCAAGTATTTGAGATTAACTATACAACACAAGATAAGGATAAAGGGAAATCTATAGCACTTCAAGCTTCAAAGCCCTCATACGAGGAGTATGTTCAATTTCATCAAGAAGTTCACCAGTTTGATTTAGATGATGATTCGATCACACTCATGACTAGGAAATTCAATGATTATTTGAAGAAGATGAAAAAGACAAAAAAGACGGATAAAAAACTCAAGGCTCCAATGTTTCCTAACAAGCCTTTGAGAATTACTGGACCAGAACAGTCTCCAAGGAAACCTACTGATACTCCTAAGCCTCGACTGATGTTGGAAGGGAAGAAGAAGTCAATAGCAACGAAGTTAGACACGGTACAATGTCATGCTTGTCAAGGATTTAGACATTATGCAAATGAGTGTGCTAACACGCTTAGGAAATGTATAAATACTTCTTTAAGTGATGAAGAGTCTGATGAAGAAGAACAGGAAGATGAAGAAATCCACACTACCCTATCTGCCCTACTGGAAAGCAAAAAGAAGTTTCAACTCAATCCTTTAGGTGTTGCCACACCTGGTCGTAACACCTCCCAAAGGTCAGTTTGTTTAGATTCCTTCATTACTGATAATGTGTGTAATAATGATTCAAGTGGTGATATAATATCCATGGAAGAAGCTCGGATGATGTTTGAAGAACTACATGCTGACTGGATTGAAAGAAATAAGATGAACACCATCATTTCAAAAGAAAATTCTGATCTAAAGGCTGATGTGTAACGTCCCAATTTCACAATCGAAACGTTACTAAAACATACATACTTAAATTTGGTAAAAATAAAAATTTTGCGGAAGCATCATCTTCTTTATTAAAAGGAGCATATAAAAATTGCACATAATAAAATAGTATCTAAAAATCTTTGTCAAACATTGCCAACAACTAAAAAAAATTAAACTTGTTTGCCTCTCATCAAATAAAAAATAAAACAAATGTTTTCAAAACATCTCCCAAGCTAAAGCGTTCACACTCATGCATTGCCCGTTGGACCGACCCCGGCCTCTTCTTCATGCCCGGTCACATAATCATCAATATAAGCATCCACATCATCGTTACCTGCACCATTCAAGTATAGTGAGTCGAAAGACTCAGCAAGAACAGGCAGAAAAAGGATTTTCTACTTTAAAAGAAAAACATTAACCTAAACTTTCATGCAATAAACATAACTTTGATGTAGCCATAACATAAAAATATTTGAGGTGATGAAGTATGAGTAGTGTGGTAACCATCATAACGAGCCATTCATGGTTTCCTGTTGATCAACAAGCATATGACATTACGCCCGTAAACTTTCATTCTTTGGATAGCCGCTTCGGCGCTCATCCCGAAGTGCATACCCTATATAACCATCCCGTGATCCATGTTTGGATAGCCGCTCCGGAGCTCATCCCGAAGTGCATACCCCATGTAATCACCACAAGACGCATAATTCATCAAAATATTTTTCATGTATCATATCATTCATCTTATCAAATCATATCATATCATTTTCATAAACCTCGTAACATGCTCATAAAATTTCTCATGATGCTACATGTTTAAATTCCTTCAAAACATTTCATGAGAAATTAGCTTTCATGAGAAAATCACATAATCATGCAATACAAAACTTGACCGATCCACGTGAGGCATTCCGTCCGTTTCGGACCTTGAAAACTTTAAACTTCTTCATGGACATTCTTAAAAATAATTAAAATACCAAAATCATGATTTTTAGGACTCAAATACTCATAAAATGGGGTTGGAAAATCGAGCCTGAGGCGCTGCCACCGGCGCGGCCGTGCGCACAACCAGCCGGGGCGCGCCGCCTGCTCGCAACAGTGCAGGCGCTCGGCGCGAGCGCACTGCTTGGCAGCGCGGGCGCACCGTCGCGACTCCTTTTTCCGAAAACTGATCTTTTCTGCTCTTTTTCAAAACCACACTGCTTAGGGACGATTTTCCATCAAAAATACCATTCAACAACATCAAAATTTTAAAATAACTTGTACCAATACATCAAACATTCAAAGATTTTGAGTCAAAAACCTTCATAACTACTTTTACCCAAAAATCTGATATATTGCATTCAAATCTTTCAAAACTCAACAAACATGAACCGAACACATTAGAAATGCTTCACGTATCACAATCAAGCAATATACTCATAAAATTTTCAAGAAACATGCATAGATCATCAATCAAACACCTAGGGTTTTCCCTTCAAACTACATATATTGTTGAATGGGTTTCAAAATCAGTAAAAACTTGCCTGAATCGTCTGATTGGGATTAACTTGGACGGCGGAACGATCGAGCCTTGAGAAGTGAAAGAACCCTAGCCTGAAGATTGTTGAATAACTCGGCGATCAGATCAATTAGGATTGATACCCGGTGCAGCGAAAGTTTAAAATTTTGTATGGAACGATTCCATAATAGGTATCAACCTTACGATTAAATTGTGTGTGTAAAAATTAAATAACAATTATAAAATATTTACCTTTAATCTCGAATCGAGATATTGGACACCAACAGATTTCTCTGCTCTTGTTGTATATCCCTGGAACTGATGGACGAACTGTTCTTCAATCAGGTCCATGAACAGAGATTTAATCCCTCTGATAGATTGCACTAGAAAATCTATCAGAAGTTTTCTACGAAGAGATTAACGAATTTGATCCATTAAACCAGACTGTAATTCAAAATCACAGGCTGGATTTTTCTGACAGAGAGAGGGAGGGGGCGGCCACCTTTTAGAAAATTACTTAGGGTTTTCGAAAATTGTGACCTGTTGTGTGTAATTTCTGTACTGCAATAACTTATTTATAATGTAGGCCACTAACAGCTTAGGGCCCATTAGTCATAAGTTCAAGCCCGACAAGCAAAGCCCGCATGTTCAGAAATTAATATAAAATTCATCGTGACTCCGATTGATAAACCGATTTCACCAATGTGCACAGAAACTATTTCTGCACCTTTTAAAGTCAAGATAAATTTTTCTGAATCCGAATTCAGTGGTTTCCAAAAATGGCCATCCCTATGTCATTTTAGGAAATCTTACTCCTCTACTCTTAAATAAGAAGTCCAACTTCTTCGTTCATTAAATTTAACTCTTTAAATTTAACTATCTCAACGGGGATTAAAAATCCATTACACTGTGTGACCCTCAATGGTTCAGGGATACAGCTAGCCGTGGGCTCACAACTCCTTGTGACTCGGAACAACAATTTCCGACTTGCCCATCGAATCATGGTATGAGCGCCTAGCAAAATCGCCCCATGATTCCCTAGGTATCACTGATAGTGCCTACAAGAACCAGTAGATTTTGGTTAGCGTATAGTACGGTCCCTTCATCCATATATCCCGATCGAATCAACAACCATTGGTATATCGAGAGTCGCTCGAGATTCGATAACTATGCAATGTATCTTGAAGATCAAATAGTGACATCGCATGTGCTACTAAGAAACCATTTCTTAAATCACATCATGTACTCTGACCAGAGATTCGTCACACTAATATCTCCTCAGATCGCATAGGATATCCACACTCGCAAGTATGTGGTGAATCCTTGACAACAAAGCATCGACTCCTATATGTGTTGTAACTGTACCCAATCCCGACACCTGATGACCCCAATAGAGTCGGTAAACGAGTCAAAGCACAGTACTAGCATATAGAGTCTCAATGATGTCTCAAGTAGTAAGGACTAATGGTGTACAACCAAAACCGCGGACTTTATCCACTCAATAAGTGATAACCACTTGGAAAGTCCGGATAGGGTAGTTCGATCATTCATCATATGAATATCCATTTGCATGCTTCAAACATCTCTATGTTCCTTACCAATGAAACGTGGTACTCTGCATCGCAAATGCTAGTCTCAAACTCGAGCGATCCTTATCCTTATTATCGGACGGCTCAATTGACTAGGAACAGTTTAGAATATACAGTGACTATAAGATGTGTTTCATGATAGACATCTCCATGTTCTACCACATCTTACATACACTATAGTATATTCAAGGTCTTTATCAAAGCAACAATAGTATATCACAATATCACAATATGAAGAAAGACAAAGTCATTGCCATTAATAAAAGTGTAAATTATATTAAACAAAAGATTGTTTATACAAAGAGTCATCAAAGCCCTTAGCCACAAGTTGGCTCACCGGGCACCCACTCTTTCAATCTCCCACTTGCCCTATAGCCAACTAGTCATACTACGTAGACCCATTGCTTCGCGATGTTTGTCAAATAATGGTCCTGGCAAGGGCTTAGTAAGTGGATCAGCGATATTGTCTGCAGAGGCCACTCTTTTGACAGTGATGTCTCCTCTTTCCACAATCTCCCGGATGATGTGGTATTTCCTCAGTACGTGTTTGGATCTTTGATGAGACCTTGGTTCCTTTGCCTGAGCAACGGCACCCGTGTTTTCACAGTACACCGGGACTGGACCAACAACTTCAGGAATGACGCCCAACTCTTGGACGAAATTCCTCATCCAAACGGCCTCTTTAGCAGCAGCTGATGCTGCAATGTATTCTGCTTCAGTGGTGGAATCCGCTGTGGTGTCCTGCTTGGAACTCTTCCAAGAGACAGCACCGCCATTGAGCATGAACACAAATCCAGAGGTTGACTTCGAGTCATCCACGTCACTTTGGAAGCTAGAGTCGGTATAACCTTCCAATTTTAGTTCTCTTCCTCCATATACCATGAACATATTCTTAGTCCTTCGTAAGTACTTAAGAATGTCCTTCACGGCTTTCCAATGAATTTGACCGGGATTAGCTTGATATCTGCTCGTGACACTCAGAGCAAATGCTACATCCGGTCTGGTAGATATCATCCCATACATGATACTACCTATGGCTGACGCATATGGTACATGTGTCATTTTCTCTATCTCTTCATCAGTCTTGGGACACATAGACTTGGATAGAGAAACTCCATGACACATGGGTAGATGTCCTCTCTTGGACCCATCCATTGAAAACCGTTTCAATATGGTGTCGATGTAGGTTGATTGAGTGAGTCCTATCATTCTCTTAGATCTATCTCTATAGATCTGTATCCCTAGAATATAGGATGCCTCACCCAAATCCTTCATCGAGAATCTACCTGATAACCATATCTTTGTTGACTGCAACATCCCTACATCATTCCCAATGAGTAGGATGTCATCAACATAAAGTACTAAGAATGTCACAGCATCCTTAACTACTTTCTTGTACACGCATGGTTCCTCCGGATTCTTGATGAAACCAAAATCTTTTATTGTTTCATCAAATTTCTGGTTCCAACTTCTTGATGCTTGTTTTAGACCATAAATTGATCTCTGAAGCTTGCATACCTTATGCTCGCTTCCCATGGATGTGTACCCCTCAGGCTGCTTCATATAGATTTCTTCCTTAATGTCTCCATTAAGAAAAGCAGTCTTCACATCCATTTGCCATATCTCATAGTCATACCAAGCAGCTATGACAATAAGGATTCTTATGGACTTGAACATTGCAACTGGTGAAAAGGTTTCATCATAGTCAACTCCTTGTCTTTGAGTATAACCTTTCGCCACCAATCGCGCCTTGTAGGTCAATACCTTACTATCAGGCCCAAGCTTTCTCTTGTAGATCTATTTACACCCTATTGGAACAATTCCATCGGGAGGATCTACTAAAGACCAAACTTGTTTTGTATGCATCGAATCTATTTCCGACTGCATAGCTTCAAGCCATAAATTTGAATCCGCATCAGAAATTGCTTCCTTGAAGTTTCTTGGATCACATCCAACATCGGGTTCATCTTGATCCCCTTCAAGAAGAAGACCATATCGAATAGGAGGTCTAGAAGTCCTCTCGGATCTTCTAGGTATAGGCGTGTCCAGCAATGGTTGGTAAGAAACATATTTCCCAGTAAAAGCAACTAACATGCAAATCAAGTTATATATCAAATTCATGATATAAATAAAAGACAATGCATGATTAAAAATAGGCTTCTCTCAAGAAATCTCTCATTTTGTCGGTTGGGATCCCGAGAAGAAGATATCGTAACTAAACTACCGACTCTCCCGATCGAGGTGGGGCTACTTATCTTGCTTCTCTAGACTTTGAAGCCACCATACATGTAAATCAGACGCTAGGCTATCTCAACCACCCAGGCCATACACATATAGTTCCTCAACTCGTCTATTCGAACGTTTTCGTTCATTTCAAAATCAAAGAACAAGTCTCACAAGATGAATGCAACATATAACATCGATATAGCATTCATTCACATCATAGCCTCATTCAAGAATTCATATAAAAACAAGTAATCAAATAAGTATGTGATTTAGGAAACTCGATACAAACCATCTCGAGTTTTAATCCCATTCAAGTAGTAGTCCACTTTTACCTTTCAAATGTGATGTTTAAGGTATCTTCCAGCTGTCCAAATTTATACAAATAACCACACCATCTTGCATTAAAATTCTGCTCAAGTTTCAGCCCAACTTCAAGGAAAAAAGGCTACAAATTTTGTTCTTTCTTCTATCGGTTGCGAAGTCAAAATTCTCGAGTTGACGTCCCCTGATTATGAACTGAAATCACAGCATATTTATCAAGGAAACATCAGCTAAAACTCAGCAACATCTCTGTCCAACATACAATAGCAAAACAATTCCAATTCATAAGTTCGGCGGCGTAACGGTATAACTTCGGCAACCGAAACTTCACTACAACAATTCTAATGTCGTGGCCTAAATTCAAACTTTGCATTGTGTTTTGATTGAGTATTGATTGGTGTCATGAGGAATTCATTGGAAACCATGGGTCTCTTTGATTTTCCAAGCATTTGGTGCATTTTGGTGTGTGTTTTGTTAATTTCAAAGAAATGAGTTTGTGGTGTGGTTTGAGGGCTTTCTAGTGGTTGTATAAGTCCTAAGATATGGTGTTGAAGGTTTCTAAGGGCTGGAAATGGATTAGAGTTAAGGCAAAAGAAGTATAGAGTTGGAATTGGAAGAGTAGGTGAATGGGTTGGGTTGCATTTGTGCTAGGGCTGCTGTTTCGGGTGCAGGGGCATAGGCTGGTGTGGTCTGGTCAGGCTTGGGCTTAGTCCTAGGTCAAGGTTATGATGTTGTGGTCGCATCGGTATAAAAGCTCGTTTCGGCTAAGATTTGAATAGGTTAAGGGTCCTTTAAGTTTGAGGTGTTGGTGCAGAATTTTTAAGAGGGAAAATGGGGCTGTCCAAAATTGATTGTGAATTGTGGGTTGCTTGGGCTGTCAAATGGAGTCATAACCTGGTCCTATGGTTAGTTTTAAGTGTTTGGAGATTGTCGGTTTGAGCGGGGTCGAATTCGGTTAAGGTAAGATCGAGTTAAGTGCATTTTGGGTTGATTGCTCGGGTTAGGCCTTATTTGTAAGATTTGGAGTTAAAGTTTGGGTAGTCCACCTAGGGGCAGCCACTCTCTCACCCCATACCCACATATTGTGTTGAGTTTCATTTCCTAAAGTTGCATTCTTGTATGCTTGAGTCTCGTCTTTGAGCCAAGCAAATGGTCACAAGGGAAATCTCTTCTATTCTTGCATGAAAAATATTTTGAGTCGAGTCAAAGAAATCTCGGCGTCTTGCCGGCATAGTGCACTGCAGCCATTGATCGATAAAAAACAGAGGGTCACATTTCAAGGATCTAAGTTCTTAGTTTCAGTTTTAGTTTCAGTGATAGTTTGACTCGTCTCAATCTTTTCAGTTTGAGGTCATGCATGAGTTTCAAATAGGATAAGAAAGTGCAAGAGTTTCATAGCATGAGTTGGTGTGAGTTCATTGTTTACAGGTTGTCTCATTCTCTTGTATCATGCATAATTTCAGTTTAAGTTGCAAAGTATATTATGTACAGTACTTTGAGTATTACTATAGATATTTTAAACCCTTGTTATTTCACTGTTTATACTTGCTGAGTCATTAGACTCACTATGCTTGCTTGATTGCTAGGTGAGGAGGAGTATCTAGAGATCGAGGGGCAAGATCCTCAGGGTTGAGGTCGCCGGTGGTGCAAGGCCCTATGACCGTTGCTACTTTTAAGTTTACACATAAGACTATGTTTGAAATAAGAATTTTTACTTTGAGTACTTTCAGTATTAGCCAGGATGTGTTTTTTCCCTGTGCTTAAACTTTTAGTCTTGAAATTTGTTATCGCTATTATTGCAACCGTGTGAGGTTGCCTTTCGTAGTTTATGATTATCACAGTTTGGATTTCTTTTTATCACGTTTATTTCTTTATGTTGGAATTGCTGTGTGGTACAGGGTGGCTTTGTTTACTTTCAAACAAGTCATGGCAAAATTTTTATAAATCCATATTTTTCTTTATTATTTAATTAAGTTTAGAGGTTAGGGTCGTTTCAGCGACTACGCTGGGGTACTCTTATATTCACCCTATCAACTATAGTGTCTACTCCACCGTCGTGGTCGCTCCTAGTGATAGCAAATCTAGGGGCTGAGCCTCCCCAAAACCTAACTCAAATCCGAAACAGGATGCAAGGCTCACATGGAAACTGACAATACCTGACTCGAGTCCATGATGAGTTACAAGCTCCCTATGGAAACTGTCTATGACTCACATCACACAAGATGTAGTCCAGTATAAAACATGCATGTGCTAAAGCAGTAAATCATGGAAAACATATAGCACATACTCATGCAACATATAAACATATATATCATGCCGGCTATCTTGGTCAGTACTTACGTACCTCTAATACTGCAGGCAAATCCTAGAACCTCAAGTCTAGATCCCATGCCTACTAGTCCACACTACGACGTCTACAATGAAATACTCATGCATCAATATTTAAGCTCTAAAAGCCTTAACTATGCTATTTCATACTCCTAAAAATTTTTACGAAGCCAAAGTTATACCTGCGTCCGTCATCAGCCCTTTGTTGCCGCTTGCCTCAGAACTAGGCCACAACTCCACTACGATGCCTGGACCGCTATGCCACTTCCGAAATTCCAAAAGGACGTCTAGAATTCCATAGATCTAAGTTAGAAGGCTAAGGAATCTAGAGAGAAGAGAGGAAAGGTGCGAGTGAAAATGAATCTCGGACCCTTTATTTATAAACGACGTTCAGACCATCCGAACACGATCGGAGTGTCCGATCCTGACTTCGGGTCGTTCGAAGTCCCATCAATATGTCATCCATGACATCACCTTGCTGACGTAATTGATGACTTAATCCCTAGCCCTGATCGGACTGTCCAAACCTGCCGACGGAGCGTCCGATCACGATCGGAGCATACGAACTCCACTTCGGAGCGTCCGATCTGCGCTGGCCCAATTTTCTTACTTTTCATTAATTATTCCTTAATTATCTCATTGGGTTACGGGTTACTACATAATCAAAATAAAATTACTAATTAAATTAACAATAGAATAAATTAAATTAAAAATGCAGGAGAGATTTAAATGAAAAGTTCAATAAAAAAATATTCGATCAAGGCGCACGCAGGTACCAGACAAATTATGCAAACACGTGGCAAAATCTAAGCTCCAATTTCAATATAATCACGAAGAATTCTCCTAAATTATTCAAGAGTCTATTTCTAGAACAAGTGAACCTATTCAAATATTGACGAATTAAATTTTCATAATTCTAATCAAACTCAAATGCATTAGGAACTATGAGAATTCAGTTTACACCTAAAGCCGCACACTGAAACCGAATACTATTTTTAGTCGGTTTTACCATATGTCAATTATTTGAGTGACCAAAATCAATTAATCCTTTGTCAACTTGAAATCGATTAACAAGCAAGCAAAAAAATGATCAGGTTATTCACAGGAAGACAATAAAAATCCAACAATAAATAATTTTGATAGAAATAAGAAAATCTCAAATAAATATCCACGTATTCAACAATAATCTGTCTGGCCCAATCTCGTGGCCTCAATCGAAAAGAAACTACTACTCCATAAACAAAATTATGATTTAAACAAATTTTTTAATCATGAAATATAAATAAAATTCAAGAAGAGAAGAAAAACTGAGTGCCAAAATCTTCAATCTCCACGCCTGTAGCCGCCGCCTCTGTGAAGTTCCAGAACCCTTTCTCATGTCTGATGATTTCCTTTTATATGGGTTCAAAAAGCCCATGAAATACAGCCCGCAAAATATAATTGTTAATTTCCAAAATTATAAACTTTTCCGGATTCGCGATCTCTCGCTCGAGCGCATAATCGTGTGCTTGAGCGAGCACACTTATTTCTCGATTCCTTTTTCTGTCCATATTTCTCGCTCGAGCGGCAAAAAGTTGTTCTCGAGTGAGAACTACTCTGCCTCATTAATTCTTTTCCGCACATCAACCTAGCGCAGCTCAACTTACTTGCGCGCGCGATAGCGCTATTCCTCAGTGCAATAGCGCTTTTCCCTTGCGCAATAGAACTATAATGTAGCGCTTCTTTTCTCCTCCTACAGCTGTAGTTTAGAGTTGTTTGTTAGAGCTGTTCATTAGCAGCGCTTGTTTCCTTTTCTTGTTCTCTCACCAAGCGCTATAGCGCTGTTCTTAGAGCTGTTGGATAGAGTTGTTCGATAGCTACTCTACTTCTTTCTTTTCACTTTTCTTTCCTTCAAAACTCTTTTAATTTCCATTTTTCCTACAAATACCGAATGCACATGAATGCAATAAAATACATAAAAACACACAAAACAATATGAATGCACACAAAAATAAACATAAAAATATCACAAAATAATGCATACAAAATGAACTTATCACTAGACTGATCTTGATCAATTGTTCAACTTAGTTTACCTTGGTTCAGTGTATCTCAATGCAGTCTACCTCCAGTTTCCTTCTTGTTTCTTCAGATTCAGTTTAGTTCACCTTCTTGGTTCAATTCACTAAGAGCATGTTCAATGGTAAGAGGATGTTGGTGTGACGAAGTTCGTAACTTCATTGCATAATAATGTCAGCGATGATAACTTCATTGCTTGGTTCGGCGAGGATGAGATGATGTTGTGGAGATGACGTTGAAATATTAATTTTTTATTTAATTAAATATATTTTTATTTAAACACAAAATAAATTTGCACAATTAAAAAAACTAAAATTACACATAAAATAAATTTTAAATATTACAAAAATTAAGAAATACACGAAATTAAGAATTTTAAAAATTACAAATAATTAAAGCAAATTACCAACTACAAAATAAATACACAAAAATAAATTTTTTAATATTAATTTTGTAAATTTTAATTTTTAATATTATTTTTAATAATTTAAAAGGCCATATTAATCTGGTCCAACAGCCAGATTAATCTGGCCATAGATCAGTTTCAAATTTTTTAAACAAAATAAAAAAAATAAAAAAAGAAAAGAAGTATCGGTGGGTTTCACCGCGCGGAGGGTTTCTGCGCAGGGCCTACCCCTTCCTCGCACGCGGATAACATCCGCGTGCAACAATATCGCCCCTTGGAAGGGGCGAGAGATAAAGTGGGGCGAGGAAGCCCACTTCATCGCTGGGCTTCCTCACCCCATGGGGATGCCCTAACTTCAGTTTCGATGCTCGACTGAGTTTCGAATTTTTTGGGTCTTCACAAAGTATGGAGTGCACGAAATAGAGCATGCTTTGAAGATGAAACTCCGAACGTTGAAGACATGGTTAGACGCATTATGATTTTGATTTTACGTTGTATGTATTCGAACTATGATGTTGTGCTTTCGTGGCTTTGTTAGCTTGCATTTCGGATAATCACCCGAAGATGTCAGATGTAGGTGTACTTATACTCATTTACCTTTAATGAATTCTTCATTCATTAAAAAAAAAAGAAAAAAAGAAACATCTATTAATAAAGGGGAAAAGAAACAGAAAATCTGGAAGTTAAACAAAAAAATATAGACTTCTTTACCCCTTTGTATAGAAATAAAAATCAATGACACGAAGATGAATGAAAAAAATAGTTGTATTTAGGATGTTGAAAATGCAACAAAAAAATATATTTACCTACAAAAAAAGTGAGTAGTTGGTCATAATAATTTACAAACTTTTACCAAAATAATTAAATGCAAACACACGAATCCAAATAAACATGCATCAATTAATAATCCTTCCACTATACATCAAATAATTCAAAATTAGCTCTTATTTGTCCCTAGGAGTAGGAATATCATTTTCCAATAAGCAATCAAATCAAAAGGTTATTAAATTTGGAGTTAAGTATTTAATTAAGTAATGACCATATTCACAACCTTATGAATCACAAACAAATAAAAAGGTTAAATTATAAGCTCACAAATCAAACTCATATATTTATAGATAAAATAAGTAAATATAGAAGCATAGATATTATAAATAGATAAAATATGTAATAACTTTTTTTATTGAATAAGAAAAACAAATTATAAATGTGCCTATATTCATTTGTAAAATTAAGATTATTATTTTTTAAAAAAGAAACAAAAGAAAAATTTTGTTACGTGCTTGCTACTAATCTTGCAAAGATACAATATTGTAAAAAGTTAAAAATATATCCCAAACCCAATAAGGCATTCAAGACACCAATACAAGAAAAATTAGAAGCAATTAATTTATAGGATGAATGAAAAAATAAATACACGTACACATAATTGCAAAGAATAACTTAAATCAAGTTTATATTATTATTACAGGGAAAAATTAAAGCACCCATATATCCCATCTTATCCATGTAATAAGCATTAGCTTATTGTTGGTAAGTAGATACAAATTGGTCTAAATAAGGTAATTCCTATTATATACCACGATAGGAGTCCTGACAGTACTATGAACACCATCGGACCACTCTAGTGATGCAGATATCATTTTCTCTATCTTCCCATTAATTGACAATACGAATGATTGTTTTTTATTCAGTGCCGTAAATTCGAGAACGCTAGGCGTCACGGTGATGTTATAATCCAAACTAGTGCTGGTGATTGCCTTGTATGTTGAATTTGTGGATCCTACATTTGTTACTGTTCTTTTGAACTGTGCTGAGAATTGTGTGCTCTCAAAACCTTTAGGAAAGAATGGAAATGTCATTGCTGGATAATTCAGATCGTTGGATGTCGATTTCTTGTCCGGACATATGATGCTTCTTCCTATTATTTTGCTAAGCCTTGACGCATCATAGCTAGAGTTGCAAAGATATTTGATATAATCTTCGGCCGTGATCTCATACACGAGGCCAGTGTCATTAGCTTTGATGGGATCGATATGGCCTGCTCCGTAAGAAAACTCTCCATATGGATCATTGGTGGCATTCATTCTCCATGCTATGAGATGAATGAAAGAAAGAAAAGAGAGAATAAAAAAAGAGTTAGCATACAAAAGCAAAGATGATCAGACTACACCATCTTTAAATTTCAGTTAAATCACCAGTCGTCATGAGAGCTGATTTGATTGCAGAAGGGGACCAATCGGGGTGGAATGATTTAACGTATGCAGCCGCGCCAGCGACATGAGGGCAAGACATCGATGTTCCGGATAATATACTATATTTCACGGATCGCTTATCTTTTGAGTTTTCTGATGGTGAAGCTAAAGGTGAGAATGCTGCTAAGATTTCAACTCCAGGGGCTGTTACATCAGGCTGCGTATACATTTTCATTCCCCTGTATTAATGATATACACATTCTTTGAAATGTTGTAATGGCCGTAAATTTTTACTAAACGTACCTTCAAAATATTTAGAAAATTGATATTTGGGCCTCTTGAAGAAAAGGAAGCAATAGAAGGGGCGTTAAGATTCGTCACAAGTTCGCTCTTGAGTATCTGCACGGTGTGATTTCTGCATTTATTAGTAAGATATTGTCATACCCAAGATATTCCATGGAATTTTGAATGAGATGTGACAGGGGTTCAGTACTTTGTGGAGTTGAAGTAGCCTTTTATGTCATGGAAGTGTGGCAAACTTAAAGAAGAAATGGGGATTGGAACAATGAAGGAAACATCACTAGGTGATGTTATCAGCGGTAGGACTGCACCAACCGCTCCAGCGCGGAAAGCCTCTGCCAAGCCGATGTCTTTGTTGCAAAGCAAAACCTTGTCTTTTACTTTTGTTTTATCCAAGCAATCTGTTGAGCAGGACCTGAAATTTTCATACAGAAAATTTTAAAAATAAAGTGTATGTTTTGTAACAACGAATGGAAAGTTAGTTAACAAACTCAGCATCTGGTTCGGTGCATCCGCTTGAGGTTTCTTGCCCATATGCCAAGGGAAAACTCTTCCCCTTGAAATCGAAAGCATTGATCGATTTTCCCTGTAAGATAACGTAAAATTTAATCAAAATGGGATCTCAGAATTTAAGGTATGATTCCTTATATTTTTAAGAACATGCATACCGAAATTGAAGTTCCATTCCCAAGAACCACATTGGTGATTATACCTCTATCAGTAATGCTAGCCGCAACCGTGAAAATCCATGGAGCGACGCTTGTGATCCCACTAAGCCCGTTATTCCCTGCTGATTGTACTACTAAAATACCCTTTTGTAAAGCATGAAACGATCCGATTGCAACCTCGTCCTTATCCAATGTGCGTGGAAGAGAGTGTCCGATAGAGACGGTAATGATATCAACTCCATCAGCTATAGCATCATCAAACGCAGCTAATATATCTGAAGACTGGCACCCCAGATCAGGATAACAAACTTTATATGCAGCGATTCTAGCCAACGGCACGCCTCCTCTTGTAGTCCCATTAGCAATGCCATAAAAACTAGTGTCTTTAACCATGTTCCCAGCTGCAGTAGACGCCGTATGAGATCCGTGGCCTTCTTCATCCCTTGCCGATTCATCCGAAAGCTTGAAGGAGCTGTAGTTTGCTGCATTCACAAAACAGATTTGTCAACTTCTCAAGAACATAAAGGACATGGCGGTGACAAAATGGTTTAATTTACTTGTTGCAGGTGAAATTTTGTCCTCCTTTACACGCTCCTTTCCATTTCTTGGGAGGAGGGCTGAAGCCTTTGTCACTGAAACTCTCTGATTCCGGCCATATTCCGGTGTCAATGACCCCAACAATCGTGTCGCTCTCCATAGTTGGATTTCGATGAAAATTTTCGCGGAGTCCCATGAAATCCCATGATCTTGTTGTTTGTAATTGAAGAGCTTTACTAGGAAAAATCGATACCACTTCTTCCTTACCTGGATTTCATTCTTAAGACATTAAATGCACTTACATGCAACTTATCCATTCTATATTTTAATGAAAAGCACTTTTAGGATAAGAAGACAAAATATGTGAAAACTGATCAAAGACAGAAGTTTACGTACTCGCCAACTTTTCCTGCTCTTCATGTGTGAGATAGGCAACAAAACCATTGAAACTCCGACCGTAACTTCGGATTAATGATTGACCACGAAACCTTCGAGAAACGAGCACAGATCAAGAAAACAAAAACTTTGATTTTTTTTCTACAAATCCCATATCTTTAGTGAATGGGAAAATGTTACACAAGTTTACGATACCTGCTGTCAACAACATCTTGAAGCATGCTCGAGTGGTATGTGGAAGATGACGATTCTTCGTTCTCCCCGATCTGTCCCATGTACACTATGTAAATCTTTCTTTCTTGGTCTGAAGCATGACAACATATTATCCGACACAAAACACAAAGAACAAACAAAACAGAGGAAAGTTTGAGAGATTGCATTGCTCTGTGCATTGTTGAAGGATTGAAATGTGAAACAATGCCCCAGTTTTGATTTATGAATGTTTCTTTGTCTGATTGTGTTAGCCTTTTGACATCCTTTAATAGAATGAAATTTTTATTCTATAATAAGATTCAGCTGATTTGATTTCATGAGGTTGACTCTAGCTATTAATTGAATTCATTATGATTTTCTGCATTGACACAACTGTATCCTTGTTTTGGATCTCATATATTCTCAAAAATGATTTTCTATTTTCTTATTGGAAAATTGGGTTTTCTATCTTCTATATTCGACATTTTGCGATTTTTTGTCCAATATAAAATGAATTGTTGTTCCACTTCTTAATTTTTTTAAAAAAATATTATATTTACACCTTAGTTTACATAATTACTTAAAATTTTCATTATTTCTCTCATTAAATACAAAACTACCCATGATAAGAAATAAATATCTAGTTGATGAAGAAAAATTTTGTAATAAGTAAGGTTGTAAATCATGGTGTATACTAAGGTGTACATCTAGCATTACTCAATTTTTTTGGGCAATTTTGGTCATTTTATAGTTTTAATTTTTAATTGAAATTATTTGTATGACATTGAACACATCAATATCACGCCAGTACTATATCAAACAAATTAAAATTGACAAAAAAACAAAGATAATGTATAAAAACTTAAATTCAATAACATAAAAAACTTAAATAATAAAAATATATACATCAAGGATGAAAGTTTACTGTAAGGAATAATTGGTTGCTAACAAAAACAGATTCAGATGTTGTCAATAGATGTTGGCAACATATATATCCTAACATGTAGCGAAATTTATGAAAACGTGAATAAAATAAACAATCAACCAAATAAACATACTCAAATATTTAAGCAAGAGTATAAAATACTATTGCAACGCCTAAGAGCAAAACTTTCACTAAAAAATTAAATCAAAGAGTTTACAAAACCTTAAAACTAGTGAATTATTGTAAAAGACAATTTTCTCAAAAACATGTGAGAAAATAAAGAATAAAACATCTACTAAAAATTCTATGTGAGATGGAATCAAAAACAAAGTAAGGAGATGATGCTTGACGACTAAACACGACACCAACAACACCGACGATCCAATCTTCTATGCTCTCAAAACCTTCAAGTCGATCAAGTAAAGTAACACGAACAAAGTCGAAAACCCAAGCTTTAGAAATCTTCAAAGTGTATGCACAATTCTCTCAATCTCGGCTCTCTCTTGTTTGTCTCCCTTTTCGTGTAAGCCTCCACACCTTTTTTTATAAAATCCTCATGATTTGTTTCCAAGAAGACGTGGTTCATAATTAGCATGATCTTGTTTTTTTGTTTCAAAATTGAATCTACAAAGATAAGATAATTATAACAAGAGATTAAGATATGATAAATATAAGATAATATCATAAGTGTACAATATATCATATCTTATCAACTAAGGAAATAATTCTATTAAAACTTTGAGTCCAAAAAAGGCAAAATACTTAAATAAAACTTTTTAAAACCTAAGGGATTTTAGGAAATAAATATTCCCTTCATTTACAATTTTTCCTTTCTTGCAAATCAAAGTTAGAACTGATTATCTTTAGGGAAATTAGCTTGATTTAATGTGGTCTTTACTAAATCATGACTTTCCTTTTTTTTTTCCAATTCAAATTTGACAGTCGTTACCGAGTTGCCAAAATATGTGCTTTGATTTTGGGGGTAATTGCATACATTATCCTTGTGAAATACCGAGATTGCTAAAAGCCCCCTATGAAAAAATAGTAATGTACTAGCTCCCCATGTTTTTTCTAATTTTGAGCACATACATCCCTGTGTTTTCAAAATTTGAGCATATAACCCCTTGTCAGTACATATTTTCAGGAGTATTTGTGCATAAAATTTGAAAACACGAGGAGTTTATAGTCATAGGATGTTTTTAGCAATCTCATGATTTCACAGGGGTAGCATATACAATTATCCCTTGATTTTGTTAATTTTGTTCAACGGGAAATTGGGACTAGGATTGCCTCAACACGTGAATAATTTTAAACTAAAATGATGATTTCATTTCTCGTTGTTTTATATTTCCAACAAAATTGCTATCAGTTGATCTCACGAGTCAATTTTTGAGACACAGATCTCGTACGATTAAACCTATGAAAATGTATTATTTTTTATGTCAAACAATATATATTACTTTTTTATTGTCGAAATGAATCAAAACGAGCAATCTCACAAATGTAAATCCATGAGACCGGTGATAAGTGCGTTTTATTTGTGAAAGGTTTATGTTTTTTGTGTGTGCATTCTTATTATTTTTATGTGTTTTAGTGCATGTGTGTGTATTTCACTCCTCGGGTTGATTTTGTAGGAAAATGGATTTTTAAAGTGTGAATTACGGAGTAGCTTTGTTCGAAAAATAAAATTAAATTCTAGAAAGATACAAATCCGATCTCCACCTTTCAGATTAAATTTCAGGATGTTTTGAAGCTGCTGTCCAAATTTCAGCTCGATCCGAAGGCTAGATCTCGAGATATGAATTTTTGGAAATCGTCGCTCGGCGTAGAAAATTTGTACTACGCGCGCGAGAATCAAGCTCGCGCGCGCGCGAGTCGGATGTCCAGACTTCTGTTTTTTAATGTTGCGCGCGCGCGGGGCATATGCCGTGCGCGCATCTTTCGGGGTCATATGTGTTCCGAAAAATCCTTGTTTTGAGAGGAAATTAACTGGTAGGCGTTTCGGACCATATATATACAAGATATAACATATTTTTGAGGGTTGGGAAGTTCCAGAATGCAGAGAACGCAAGAGAGGCAGCTACAAGGCTTGGGAGAGAAGATTTCTTCTTTTCTTTTCTTCTTCTTATTTTTATTTTTGAATCATTATTTTTAATTATTGAGTAGTTTATTTTCAACCAAGACGGCGTGATTGGGCCGAACAAATTTATGTAGAAAACTTGGATGTTTGTTTGGGATTTTTCAGAGTTGATTTATTTTATTGATTGTCATATTTATATTTGTCTTGTGAATAGTCTGATCAACTGTTTGCTTGCATGTTAATCGATTCAAAGTCGACAGAGGAGGTATTGATTTCGATCACTCTGATAATTAACACATGGTAAAACCGACTAGAAATAGAATTTGGTTTCAGTGTGCGGTTTGGGTGTAAACTGAATTTTCACAAATATTTAATGCATTCAAATTTGATTAGAATTACGAAAGATTAGTTCATCAATATTTGAATATTTTTTATTGTTCTAAAAATAGTCATTTGAACAAGATAGGAGAATTCCCGTAATTTAAGATTAAATTTGAGTCCTGAATCGACTACTTGTTACATGATTTGTTCGGTACCTACGTGTGTCTTGGTTGTCTCGTTTTTATTATTTTTATCTTCAGTTTTTTTATTCTTATTTCTTAAGCAGTTTTTATTTTATTTAAATCAAATTGCTTTTTATTATTTTGTCTAGATTAAGTAAAATAATTAATTCTTGAGAATTGACTGCAGTCTCTGTGGGATCGATACTTGGACTCTCAGTCTACTTTCCTATTACTTGACCTGGTATGCTTGCCAGTAGATTTATATCACACCGATTTAGCCGGTCAAGTTTTTGGCGCCGTTGCTGGGGACTGTTTAGTTAATATTAGATAGATTATTTGCTTGAGACTAAATTTTTTTTCCCTTCTGTCTTTTCTTTATTTTCATTATTTTTAATTTTAATTTTATTTTTTCTTACTTGTGAGGTACTTGGAGATGGATCATTGACAGGTGTTCACAAGATTTGGCCAGCAATACTTGGAGCCTTTCTATGCTGCTTGGGGGAGATTCAATGATTTGGCGAACAGATTTCAATGCCATCAGTTTTCGACTTACACCCTCACTAAAATTTTTTATGGTGGTTTGAATGAGATTACAAGAAGTTGGGTAGATTCTGGAGCTTTGGCCACTGACAGTCAATTATTTAGAAGAGATGAAGACAGTGCGATGCACTTGTTAAATGATATGGCAGATTTTGAATACCATTGGCATTGTGATCCTTCATTGCAAGGTTGGAGTCACAAATATCCTCCAGATATCAACTCTAAAAATTTTACAAACCAACCATCGGAGAGTCAAGAAGAGTGTGTAGGGTGTTCTGAAGATTATATGGCTCAGTTGGAGAATCTTTTGCGGCAATAGACAGAGACAAATCAATTCTTAGAAAGTCGTATCAAGTCTTGGAGTCTTTTGGATGAACAGATTGCGCTTTTTAGAGAACCAAATTTTGAGATCTGCCAAGGGAGTAAAGTAACTGAGCCAGCGCATGAAGAAATAATTTTTGAGGAATTTTCTTGTGAAGAAGAGCCAATAGTGGACTTGGAGGAGGAAGAAACATACAAGACTACAGATTTTACCTCGTCAATGGTTGTTCCATGTACACCGTTAGAAGATTCTTTCTTGCCATTGACGCCACCTCCAAAATATTCCATCCTTCATGAGCTTCAGCCTGCAATCCGAATCTCCTTCCAAACTAATCAGTTCAGACTGAGTGTTGTTGGACCGACAAGCTTAAATTGTCAATATCACGCCAAGCTTAAGGGCGAAGGAAATCAAGACCCATACGTAGAATCGTATGATTCTTACTATGGGCGGCAACCGCTCTTTGATGGTTGCTTCTGCATAGTCGGGCATTAGACTATAAATTTAGCGCTGACTGGAAGGAAACCCAGTGTTCTTTCCCTTGTTTTTTATTTTATTTTTGGTTTTTGTTTTTTTTATTTTATTTTTACTTCTTTCCCATTCCAGTTTGCCGAGTCTGCCCGATATACACAGTCTGCTACTGCTGTCCCAGCTGATATTGTCAAGAAGGAAGATGACGAATACGCAACCAGGGG
Organism: Henckelia pumila; assembly: GCF_033568475.1. Classification (NCBI taxonomy): domain Eukaryota; kingdom Viridiplantae; phylum Streptophyta; class Magnoliopsida; order Lamiales; family Gesneriaceae; genus Henckelia; species Henckelia pumila. Next base: position 127,907,040 of record NC_133123.1, on the reverse strand, counting down.
AGTGTTATTTTTGTTTTCATTGTGTGTTTGTTTTGCATTATATTCATTGTTCTAAAGCATTGAGGGCAATGCTTTGGATAAGTATGGGGGGTAGACTAGTTTATTGCATTGGTTATTGTGTTGTTGTTTAGTTATTATGTTTGTGTTCATTCTGTTTGCATTCATTTGGTTTACTTTTTGTGTTTGGTTCGTAATCATGCATATCATTTTGTTGTTGTTCGTGTTTTCTTGCATGAGTAGAATTAATGTTAGCCGATGATGATAGAGTTGAAAAAAAAAATTATAAAATTTTGCTTTTGATTGAACATGAGAAACTGTTGGTTGAATAGTGAATATTTTTAAGCACGCGTGTTAGACTGGTGTAGTGTAACGATGTAATTGATGATGTTCGTGTTTGTTTGACCATTGCACGACAATAGATGTTTGTTGATCATGATAGTGTCTTTGGATTCTTGATAGTTGTTAGGCATTGCATGTATGATCTTGGGCGTACTTATAAAATTTTTGAAAAAACTTTTGTTGAAAATTAAGTTAACTCCATCCGGGTTATGAGCAGAGATTGAAATCCTAATCTCTTGTTCTTGACTAAGTATGCGGATTCCATGGGGTTAATAAATTTAAAATTTTAAAGTAACAATTCCATCTGGGCTTGGACAATGATTGAAATCCTAATATTTGTTCCATAGCTAAATTTGCGGGTTAAATGGGATTGATGCTCCATCCGGGCTATAGACGAGGGGATTGAAATTTGAATCCTATCTTAGTTATAGCTAAGTTTGCGGGTAATTATTGGGCTTATTAAAAATATCGGGTGCAAAATCCGGAGGTACGTAATTAATCTCAAGAAAGTGCATGTTTTTGTTTGGGATTGTTGAGATGATGGAGTGCTGGATTGTGATACTTGCATTGAATTGTCATAGGTCGCTAAGCATTCTTAGGACAGATTCTATTGAAGTTGCATGAAACTGGAATGACATGACAGACACACACTTTTACGTTAAACTGACAGTGTATTGTAAACAATTAAAAAGTTTTTGTGGTTTTTGTTGTTGAAGTTGAAACTTATCGGAGGCTATGTTGTTCATGATTCATTCTTACTTATGTCGTTGTTTGCATATTGTTTTTGTAAGTCTTGCTCGAGGGCGAGCAAGATTTAATTATGGGGGTGTTGATAAGTGCATTTTGTATGCATTATTTTGTGAAAGGTTTATGTTTTTTTTTGTGTGCATTCATATTATTTTTATGTGTTTTATGTGTTTTAGTGCATGTGTGTGTATTTCACTCCTCGGGTTGATTTTGTAGGAAAATGAATTTTTGAAGTGTGAATTACGGAGCAGCTTTGTTCGAAAAATTAAATTAAATTCTAGATATAACCAAATCCAATCTTAACGTTCAGATTAATGTTCAGGATGTTTTGAAGCTGCTGTCCAAATTTCAGCTTGATCCGACGGCTAGATCTATAGATATGACTTTTTGAAAATCTTCGCTCGGCGCAGAAAATTTGTACTGCGCGCGCGCGAGTCGGACGTCCAGACTTTTGTTTTTTAATGCTGCGCACGCGAGGCATATTCCGCACGCGCGCGCATCTTTCGGGGTCATATGTGTTCCGAAAAATCCTTGTTTTGAGAGGAAATTAACTGGTAGGCGTTCCGGACCATATATATACAAGATATAACATATTTTTGAGGTTGGGAAGTTCCAGAACGCAGAGAACGCAAGAGAGGCGGCTACAAGGCTTGGGAGAGAAGATTTCTTCTTTTCTTTTCTTCTTCTTATTTTTATTTTTGAATTATTATTTTTAATTATTGAGTAGTTTATTTTCAACCATGACGGCGTGATTGGGCCGAACAAATTTATGTAGGAAACTTGGATGTTTGTTTGGTATTTTTCAGAGTTGATTTTATTTTATTGATTGTCAGATTTATATTTGTCTTGTGAATAGTCTGATCAACTGTTTGCTTGCATGTTAATCGATTCCAAGTCGACAGAGGAGGTATTGATTTCGATCACTCTGATAATTAACACATGGTAAAACCGACTAGAAATAGAATTCGGTTTCAGTGTGCGGTTTGGGAGTAAACTGAATTTTCACAAATATTTAATGCATTCAAATTTGATTAGAATTACGAAAGATTAGTTCATCAATATTTGAATAGGTTTGATTGTTCTAGAAATAATCATTTGAACAAGATAGGAGAATTCCCGTAATTTAAGATTAAATCTGAGTCCTGAATCGACTACTTGTTACATGATTTGTTCGGTACCTACGTGTGTCTTGGTTGTCTCGTTTTTATTATTTTTATCTTCAGTTTTTTTATTCTTATTTCTTAAGCAGTTTTTATTTTATTTTTCTTATTTTATTTAAATCAAATTGCTTTTTATTATTTTTTCTAGATTAAGTAAAATAATTAATTCTTGAGAATTGACTGCAGTCCCTGTGGGATGGATACTTGGACTCTCAGTCCACTTTACTATTACTTGACCTGGTACGCTTGCCAGTAGATTTATATCACACCAATTTAGCCGGTCAACCGGCTAATAAAATGTACTTCTATTTTTGTTATACACAAGCAAATGTATACGTATATATATATGTGTGTGTGTGTGTGTGTGTATGTATATATATATATATATATATATATATATATAGAGAGAGAGAGAGAGAGAGAGAAGTTTTCAGCTTCCTAACCATTCTTTCCCAACTTGTTTCCGACCACTAAAACCCGGTATCGGGTTTTAGTTGTTTTTTTTATTTTTTGCATCACTAAAACACGGTACCGGGTTTTAGTGGTCGGAAACGAGTTGAGCATCAATATATATATATATATATATTACTATCTCATAATAGTTCAACCATTATACTAACTATTTTGGTGTGTCGAATTTCACCAAAAATTATTTCCATTTTATCCCTAAATTTAACACATATATGTTTTATATTATATCTTAAATGACTAAATTATCCTCATTTTTCTAAAAACATCTTTAATCTTTATCTCCTTTTATCTTTTATATCTTTTTTAAAATTTAATTATTTATCAATTCCTATTAAATTATTTACACAATTTTTGTACAACTTCTTTTTACTTTATATAAAAATTCTCATATTTTTTCAGCTTGATAATTTTTTTATATATTTTTTAAAAATAACAATTAAATTATCGAGCACGTGACCACAGTCGCTAGTATATATAAATGATAAGTTTTGATCTCTCGTGCAATCATCATGGATACCTACATGAGCATCGACTGATATGCTATTCACTTATTGTATATAAAAGATGTCATATCAGACGGTGCATATGTAGTTGCCCACAGCAGTTGTTCAAAAGATCAAAACTCTATAAACAATATTAAGTGGTTGATTTGATTGACATTGTAATCTTTCTTTTGTGTACCAACCTCAAAATTTTTTTTATCATACGGTCTCACGAGTCAATTTTTGTGAACATATTTTTTATCCGGCTCGAACCATGAAAAAAAATATATTTATGTCAAAAATATTATTTTTTTTATTGTCGATATAAGTCAAATAGACTCGTCTCATGAATATAAATGTTAGACCTTTTTAAAAAATAAATACATACTCTTATTTTTGTTATACACATACACACACACACACACACACACACACACACACATATATATATATATATAAATGATATATAAGTGATTGATTTGATTGATAGCCATTGAAATATTTGTTTTATCTACAGGCCTATTTACCCTTAAATAAATTTGTTTAGTTTAAATAATAAATTACTCAATTTCTCCCCATTTATCTCTTTCTACTTAAATTATAAACCTTATCAGCTTGAATAATTTTTAAGGTATAAACTTATAATATTCTTAGAATATGGGGGATGAAGTGATCGAGCTTTTCTTGCACAGTGAAATCAGCTAAAGAAAAAAAATGAATAAACCGCTAAGCTCGAGATTGTCGCAAGTGCACGAGTCAAATTTTAATATAGTTGATAAGTAAAAGTATCGTTCTCAGAGACTGTATTAAACAATTTCCACTTAATTATGCTTCTCTAGAAAGTTTAAACGAAAATTTAGAATTTTTATATCCGATTACTATCAGCAAATAATCAATTAAAGACAAGAACAATCAAAGATCTAGAATAATTTTCTAAAAATTAAATTCAAATGTTGATGACAATTGTTGAGATTTCAGTTCACCTTCCCTTTTTTGACTCAGATAATCAATCCAAACAACCAACTCATGTTTTTGAAAAGATTCCCTAATTTATTAACATACTCTTTTCAAGTTATGATAAACAAACTTAATACCATGAAATAATTAAATGTCTTCAATTATTTAACAGGTATCAAATTGCATGAACGATTCTTGGAATCCCTTAGCTTTCAACCTATTAGACTATCACTATCAACATGTATTCAATTTCATATGTCTATGCAAATTTTAAATCCATGAACTATGTTATCTTTTCCTATCATTAATTTTTCTTTCGAAACAAAATCACGATATAAAATACTGTAGAAGTTAGCTACGCTTCAACAATTCCAAGCAAAAACAATAACATAATTAAACAATCGTCAAAAGTCGAAGATCAATATTAAAGAGTCAAAATTTGGGGTCGGATCCCCTAAATCTCAACAAAAAGAGTTTAGCTACACATCAAATCCATGAAAAACATCTAAGTTCAGAAATAATACTAAGAATTAATCTAGAGAAAGAGTTTTTGGAACAAGAATAAACGCTATCGGATGATTCTTTAAGTTGCTCCTTACGTCTCTCGTTCTCTTCAGTTGTAGCCATCAAAATATGCCTCTTCCAACCCTAATCTCGACTCTTTTATATGCTAAAAGTCCTCACACTTTGTCCTTCCATTTTTAAAATCCGAGAAAATATTCCTTTTCTGAATAGCGTATCGCGCCTAGGCGGTAAAATCTTACCGCCTAGGCGGAAAAATTTATGCCTCCATATTGTTATACGATTTTACCGCCTAGGCGGAAAAAGTTATGCCTCCATCTTGTTATACTATTGAAATCCCGCCTAGGCAAAAAAAGTTCTTTCTCCGCATTCTTCTCTTCAGTGATTCCCGCCTAGGCGGTAAAAAGTAAAAACTTCTGCCCACAACTTCAACTTTCCAAGGATTCCTCCTAGGCGGTAAAAAGTACCCGCCTAGGCGGTAAAATTTATGTCCCATATCTTCAAATTGGTCATTCCCTATCTCCGGTTTCAGTTTTTTTCCTGCCAAAAACATTAAATCCATGAGTAGATACCATAAAACTCAAAAACTTAAATTTTAGACAAAAACATGGAATATTCAAAATTCTCACGCTTAATAACGACCAATTTGACCCCTTTTTAATGCAATTTCCGGGTTATATCAACCCCCCCATACTAACCTTTTACTCGTACTCGAGTAAAATAGGTTATGGCCTCAAAATAAGATCACCATTTCTGAACAACATATATTTTTTCAAAAAGCCTCAGAGAATCAATAACGAACTTTCATCTTTTCTTTCAAATGAATTGCAATAAAGCACTGCCTTCAAATTTTTCCACAATACACCTTCGAAGAGTAAGTGAACGTGTGTGTGTCATGTTATTCCAGTTACATGCAACTTTAAAAGAATTAGTTCTACGAGTGCTTAACGACCAATGACAAATCAGTGTAAGTATTACCATCAACGCATTCCTTCCTCCCAACAATCTCCAAACAAAAACACGACTTTCTTGAGATAAATTACGCACCTCCGGATTTTCCACCCGATTTTTTTTTAAAACCCTAATAATTACCCGCATACTGATATAAATAAGAGAGGATTCGAATTTCAATCCTATCGTCTATAGCTCGGATGGAGCTACAATCTCATTGAACCCGCAAACTTAGCCATGGATCGGTGATTAGGATTTCAATCCCTTTCTAGGCCCGGATGGAATTGTCATTTATTTTATTTTAAAATTTTTTAATCTTTATCCCATTTTAATCCGCAAACTTAGTCAAGAACAAGTGATTAGGATTTCAATCTCTTGCTCATAACCCGGATGGAGTTAATTTGATTTTCACAAAAATTTTCATAAAACTTTTAACAGTTGCGCCAAGATCGTGCATTCAATGTTGTAAAAATTATTGGGATTAAAAAACGCTATCAAGTTCCACAAACACCTATTGACGTGCAATGATCCAACAGACACAAACATCATCCAATACATCGCTACATTTCATTGGTTTAACATGTGTGCTTAAAATTATTCACTACTCAACTTACGGTTTCTCATGTTTTGAAATTTTCAGGGGTGCTTAGCATAAAAAGTACCAACAGTTTAAAACATGTTCGCATCAACCCAACATCATCACTGGCTCCTCTTATTTTCACTTTTTCAAAAAAAAAATTCACAATTTGAAAGAACAAAGCAGGAAGGCGAAAAAACAAACCTAAAACAACTAAATAAACTAACAAAGTCCTCCATACTAAAACATTGCAGTGTCCCCACTGCAACATAATTAAAACAACTAAACTAAATACAAAAAAGCAACAAAGAAACACCGAAACTCAAATAAAACAAAAACAAAAAAAACTGAAAAGTAAAAAGAAAACTCCTGGTGCCATCAATCCTCCTCCTCTTCATGCTCCGGTGGCACAACTCCTTCATCATCAGCTTGGGGTGGTCCCATTGAGTATGGGAACTGAAATGCTGGCGGGTACGGTGGTGGCCTCGGATATAAAGAAGAGTCCATGCCCAAGTGATCAGCAATGCCCTCATCAATTAATCCACAGATGTCATGTATTGGGCATTCAGCATTTGATACTAGTTTTGATGTTCGGCCCACGAATATAAGTCATCGACCTTAGCAGTCAGAGATCGACGTTTCGCTTGAGGCGGTGGAGCTGCACTCGAACTCCCTCCTGGGGGAATCTGGGCTCTTGTATCTTTATTTCCCGCTAAAAAATTTTCATCAATGGGTTGTTGAGGTTGGATCCATTCATCGTCCGCCCCTGTCGGCACCCCAGCCAATGCACACAACTCGGTGATAATGGTCGGGAAAAATAGCTTAGTATTCGGGCTATGGGCGCACTGCAATATATGAGATGAAATGATATGTCCAACGTTGATCGTCATACCCTTCATGATCTCAAATAAAAGAACGGCCCTGTCCTTTTTAACCTCGCTAACATGGGAGACCGACATCAATCTACACACCAGGAATGCATACCACAAAGCGGGTACGACTTTGAGATATTTCTTCTGAAATAGCAGAAATTTCAGAGGATCGCTCCATACCGCCCCGTCATGACACAATTCATTCAAAATCATATGGCAATCCGGCTCTGCATACAATGCATCATACGTCATAGTATCCACCTCGGCTAAAACAAACAACTCGTTTATCACATTTTCACCATAAGGCACCCATTTTCCTCGAACGAATACTTTCTCTCGTTACCCTCTTTAGCATTTGCATTAACTCTTTTACTAACGGAACAATACCGGCCTTTGGTTGGGCACAAAATTTTTGCCAACCCCTTTCCTCAATAATCCTCACAAAAAAAAAACTTTTCCTTTTATTAATGTGAAATCCACGCTCAGGCCAACAAGTGCGGTCTAATTTTGAATGTTCAAATCTCTGCTTTTCTTCTTGAGAGACGAATTTACCCGATAAAATAGAAAAACTCGATGAAGATGACCCCAACACCCTGCTGCGCTTTGGAGACATTTTCGGATTGGATGGATTGAATCTCCTACTGTTGGCCGAATTTGTCCTTAAATTTCAAAGCTTGGTGCTCCCTTAATGTGATAGATCTGCAAATTGAAGGAATTCGAGAGTGAAGAGTGGATTTGTGGTGTGGATACTGTTAGGGTTCGAGAAAGGGGCGAGAGATTTAGAGAGATGCATGAAATAAGAAAGAAGAAGGAATCTGGGATTTAAACCCCGATCCATCATGCCTAGGCGGTAGAAAATTTCCGCCTATGCGGGATGTATGCGCACGAAAATCAGTCAAAACAGAGAATTTCTCGCCCAGGCGGAAATTTCTCACCGCCTAGGCGGAACCTTGCGCATAAAATTCATTATTTTTTTAGAGTAAATAAAAAAAACAAATTAACTTGAATAATCAAAATACTAATGAAAAATTAAAGGTAACTAAGTAAAGCAAGGGATAGAGAAGTAGTTCTCAATTTATAGTCTAGAGCAAAACTTTGATAGCCTCTGATTTAAGCTTTTTCTGATAGGAACACATCAGTTCCAATTTTTGCGTCAAAGTTTTCACCCATGTAGTGCTTGAGGCGCTGTGCATTGACTGTGAATTGTGCAGCTTGAGAATCCTTCACTACCACGGCGCCCGATGGGTAGAATTTATCAATGACGAACGGGCCTGACCATCACGATTTGAGTTTGCACGGAAATAATTTCAGCCTCGAAGTTAAAAGCAACACTGTGTCACCCTCTCTGAACTCCCTTTTCTTGATCCGCTTGTCGTGGATTCTCTTTGTTTGCTCCTTGTATGATAATGTCAGATCATAAGCTTGCTCCCAAAATTCTTCTAGTTGGTCCAATTGTAGCAACCTTTTTCCACCTACAGCCAAATAATCAAAGTTTAGAGATTTGATTGCTCAATAAGCTTTATGCTCTAACTTGACAGAAAGATGGCATGATTTACCAAAAATTAACCTATAAGGCGTAGTGCCTATCAGTGTCTTAAAGGCAATGCGATATGCCCACAAAGCATCATCTAACCTTACCGACCAATCTTTCCTGCTTGTATTAAGTGTATTTTCCAAAATTTGTTTTATCTCATGATTTGAAACTTCCACTTGCCCGCTAGTTTGGGGATGATATGGGGTGGAGATCTTGTGCGTGACACCATATTTAGCTAAATGTTTTTCAAATAATTTGTTGCAAAAATGTGAACCCCCATCACTAATGATTGCTCGTGGTGTGCCGAATCGGTTAAAAATATTTTTCTTCAGAAATTTCAATACCACATGAGCATCATTAGTTGCACAAGCCTTTGCCTCAATCCATTTTGAGACATAATCAACCGCAACCAAAATATATTTTTTCATGAAAGTGGGAAATGGTCCCATGAAATCAATCCCCCATACATCAAACACTTCACACTCTATGATATTATTTAAGGGAATTTCATTCCAGTTAGAGATGTTACATGTGCCCTGACATCAATCACAAGAAACAACATATGCACGAGTATCCCTAAAAATGGTAGACCAATAAAAACCACATGATAGTACCTTTGCCGCTGTTTTCATTGGTCCAAAGTGACCACCTACCTCACGATCATGACAATGACTCATGATCGGCTGCATCTCTTCTTCTTGTACGCATCTCCTTATCATGGAATCTGCACAAATATTAAACAAAAATGGTTCCTCCCAAAGATAATATTTCACGTCCGACAAGAATTTTTTGCGTTGGTGAAAAGATAAATTTGGTGGAAGTGTGCCTGTGACAAGATAATTAGCGAAATTTGCAAAACCATGGGCAATTTTTGAGTGTGAATAACTGTTCATCAAGAAACCAATCACCTATTTCACCCTCTTCATTTTTCTTTTCCTCACCCAAATTTTCAAGTCTCGACAAGTGATCAGCTACAACATTCTCTACACCTTTTTTTATCTCTTATTTCTAAGTCAAATTCTTGAAGTAAAAGAATCCACCTAATTAAGCGTGGTTTTGCATCTTTTTTAGCCAAGAGATATTTCAATGCTGAGTGATCGGTGTACACAATGACTTTAGATAAAACAAGGTACGAGTGAAACTTATCAAATGCAAATACTATAGCAAGAAATTCCTTTTCTGTGGTTGCATAATTCAGTTGAGTCTCATCTAAAGTTATACTTGCATAGTAGACAGTGTGAAATACCTTGTTTTTCCTTTGACCCAAAACAGCACCTACTGCTGTGTCACTTGCGTCGCACATTATCTCAAAAAGGAGATTCCAATCAGGAGCTACCAAAATCGGAGCTGTCACCAGTCGCTCTTTCAGTGCCTAAAATGCCTGCATACAATCATAGTTAAAATCAAATTGTGCATCTTTCATTAACAAGGAATATAAAGGCTTAGAAATTTTTGAAAATCCTTAATAAATCGCCGGTAGAACCCGGCATGGCCTAAGAAACTTCTAACTCCCTTGACAGATGTCGGCGGTGGCAAGTTCTTAATAACTTCAACTTTCGCTTTATCCACTTCCAAGCCTTGTTCAAAAACCTTGTGCCCAAGCACAATCCCTTCCTGCACCATAAAGTGACACTTTTCCCAATTCAACACTAAGTTAGTTTCCTCACAGCGCAACAAAACCATATGCAAATTTTCCAGACAGATATCAAAATAAGATCCAAATATAGAAAAATCATCCATGAAAATCTCTAGAAAATCCTCAATTATGTCATGAAAAATTGCGTTCATGCATCTTTGAAAAGTGGCCGGTGCATTACACAATCCAAATGGCATTCGTCTATAAGCAAAAGTTCCATAATGACAAGTGAAAGTGGTTTTATCTTGGTCCTCAAGTGCAATCATGATCTGATTATATCCTGAATAGCCATCTAAAAAACAATAAAACTCATGACCCGCTAACCTCTCAAGCATTTGATCTATAAAGAGGAGGGGAAAATGGTCTTTACGGGTGACATCATTCAATTTACTATAATCAATGCACACGCGCCAATCCATCACAGTTCTTGTGGGTATAAATTCATTTTTTTCATTTGTCACTACAGTTATACCACCTTTCTTAGGAACACATTGAATTGGACTTACCCATGCAGTGTCAGAGATAGGATAAATAATACCTGCATCCAGAAGTTTAATGGTCTCAGCTTTCACTACCTCTTGCATCTTTGGGTTAATTCTCCTTTGAGGTTGAACCAACGGTGTATACTTTTCTTCCATCAGAATTTTGTGCATGCAAACTGATAGATTGATTCCCTTGATGTTCGCCACCTTCCAAGAAAATGCCTCTTTGTGTTCTCTAAGGACTTCCACTAGTTTTTCCTCCATTGCATCTGTCAACAAAGATGAAATAATAACAGGTAAATTATTATTTGTTCCCAAATAAACATATTTCAAATGCAAAGGTAGGGGTTTTAGTTCAAGAGTTGGTGTTGTTTCAAGACTGGGATTTTGAGGAGATAGATCCTTCCTATCTCCAAGATCTTCTAGTCGGAGTCTCAGTGGCTTCTTTAATGGAGGATTTTCATTGAGATATGCTATGATATTTGCTATCTCTTTATCCACGGCATCATCGCTTCCTCTACTGGTGAGTGCGGCCTCAACTGGATCCTTCAACTCTCCATGCACAAAATTATACAAAAGTGAATCCAATGAATCTATTCTATAAAAATCATGATCATGAAGTGAATGTTTGATTGCATCAAAGACATCAAAGGTGATCTCCTCTTCTCCTACTCTTAATGACAACTTCCCTTTTTGGACATCAATATTGCTTTCCTGGTTGCCAAGAAGGGTCGACCCAAAATTAATGGCATCTCCACGTCCTTTTCCATATCAAGTACCACAAAGTCGACTGGAAATATGAATTTGTCAACTTTGACTAACACATCTTATATTACCCCTCATGGATATTTTATGGATCTGTCTGCAAGCTGCAAAGACATTCTTGTAGGTTGTGGCTCTCCCATCCCAAGTTTCCTAAAAAAAGAAAATGGCATCAAGTTAATGCTCGCACCTAAATCACAAAGAGTGTTATGAAAAGAGATATTCCCAATCACGCAAGGATTAGAAAAACTCCCTGAATCTTTCAATTTAGGAAGGATTTTGTTTTGCACTAATGTAGAACAATTCTCAGTTAAGTTCACCATTGCATGCGCCTCTATTTTCCTCTTGTTGGATAAGATTTTCTTCAAAAGTTTTGCATAGCTAGGCATTTGCAACAAAGCATCAACAAAAGGAATATTTATATGCAGTTTTTTAAACACCTCAAGAAATTTTGCAAATTGTGCATCAATCTTAGCTTTCTTAAGTGATGCAGGAAACGGGGGTGGGATGACAATATTAGGCTGTGCTGTGGGTGTTTGTGTAGAGTTAGAAATCTTAAATGTTGAAGCCTCTTGATCACCTTCTTTCTGATTCTCATTCTGCTCAGTCATCTTGGCATTTAGCTTCTTTCCACTCCTCAATTCCACTGCCTTGACTTGCTCTTTTGGGTTTTTCTCGGTATCGCTTGGTAATGTTCTAGGCTCTCTGCTGGGCATTGCTTTTTCCAACTACCCTATTTTATTCTCCAAATTTTTTATCGATGCATCTTGGTTTTGCATCCTGGTCTCAGTGGAAGACATAAACTTTGTCATCATTTGCTCCAATGGTGATTTCCCCTCTTGGAGTTGCTTCCCATAATTTTGATTTCCTTGCAGTCTATACTGATTATTCTAACCTCCCCACAAAAAATTTGGATGCTGCCTCCAACTCGGATTGTTTGAATTTGAATATGGGTTGTTTCTTGGACGATTCTAACTCCCCACCTATTTCACTGGCATCCCATCTGGCACATAAAAAGGGTTATCATCTTGACAATCCTGTGTGAAATGCTCACCTCCCCATTTTTTGCAGAACACCTCTTGAATATGCATAGCAGAATTTCCCATGATCAAACCATCAATATTCTTTGTAAGAGCTTCCAAATTGGCAGACATCGCAGTGATTGCATCAACTTGATGAAATCCTGCAGTTTTTCTGGACATATTCATCTCAGACTGAGGATGATAACTGCCAGAAGCCATCTCTTTTAATAATTCATAACCTTCCTCTAGTGATTTTCTAAAAATATTTCCACCTGCTGCTGCATCTATCATATTACGGTTAGTAGATAATAAACCATAATAGAAAGTTTGTACCACAAGCCAGTCTGGTAGTTCATGATGTGGGCATCTTCTCAATAAATCTTTGTAGCACTCCCATGCTTCATAGAGTGATTCCTGATCTGACTGGGAGAAAGTTGTGATGTCTGTCTGCAATTTCATAGACTTTGATGGAGGAAAATACTTGGTAAGAAACGCTTTGGCCATGTCCTATCATGTAGTGATGGAACCTGCAGGTAAACAATTCAGCCATGCCTTAGCTTTATCTCCCAATGAAAAGTGAAATAAACGTAAACGAACAGCATCGTCAGAAACTCTCTGATGCTTAAAGGTATCACCAATTTCTAGAAAATTTGCAATGTGAGCATTCGGATCAGCTAAGGCGGATCCACCGAATTGTATTGTATTCTGAATCATCTGGATAATAGCTGGCTTGATTTTGAACTGATTAGCACGAATTTCTGGTCGAATGACGCTAGGCCTAAAAACATTGATGGATGGTTGAGCGCAGTCCATCATAGATCTAGTAGCAGGTGGCCCATTGTTGTCCTCGCCGTCTCCCCGCAGTGGTTCGTTTTTAGCCATCAGAACTCTTTGTTGTCTTCTCCTCTTACGAAAAGTTCTCTCAATTTCAAGATCAAAAGGTTCGAGTTCTGAGTGTGATGATCGTAGCATGCACCAGAAGATATACCTGCAACGAAAAATAGATTAGTAATGTAAAATTTTAAACAAAACTAAAGAAGATCTCTAAGCAGTAAATTTGAAATTAACAGTCCCCGACAACGACGCCAAAAACTTGATCAAGCTTTTCTTGCATAGTGAATCAACTAAAGAAATAAATAAATAATAAACCGCTAAGCTCGAGATTGTCGCAAGTGCATGAGTCAAATTTTAAGATAGTGGATAAGTAAAAGTATCATCCACAAAGACTGTATTAAACAATTTCCACTTAATTATGCTTCTCTAGAAAGTATAAACAAAAATTTAGAATTTTTCTATCCGATTACTATCAGCAAATAATCAATTAAAGACAAGAACAATCAAAGATATAGAATAATTTTTCTAAAAATTAAATTCAAATGTTGATGAAAATTGTTGAGATTTTAGTTCACCTTCCCCTTTTTGACTATGATAACCAATTCAAACAACCAACTCATGTTTTTGAAAAGATTCCCTAATTTATTAACATAATCTTTCAAGTTATGATAAACTAACTGTGAGACCCCGTTTCTAATCTTCTAAACTTGAATAAAAACTACAATCGAACACAAAGAGCCGAGGAAACGAAACAAATTTTTTTTTTCCGGATGAATAGTGCCGCGCTCGATCCTACGAGTTCGTAGGATCAAGCGCACCCAAAATGCGCTAGGTGCTGGTGAATAGTGCTGCGCTCGATTGCACGAACTCGTGGGATCGAGCGCACCAATTTCTGCGAAGTTGCTGCCTCAACAATTTAATGGCCGCACTCGATCCGACGAACTCGCGCGATCGAGCGCACCCTCTGCCCAGAAAAACATCAGAACAGGGCAGGATTTCAACCATTCAAACACCAATCAAAACTCCAATCTAAAACATGCATCTTACAACACAAGATAGTTCTAAAGTTATACATCTAATCCTACTAATAGAACATGCTTTCAATCTAATTTTACAATCCAAAATATAAATCGAGTTCGAATTACAATTCGACTTCTAGAACACCAAGGCCTCACTCTATCACTCGACCACCTAGCCATGCGATCTCTGACTCGGTCCTGCCCCACCTGTTTCCAAGCACACATACAAAGACAAGACAACAACCGGATAATCCGGTGAGAATAATATTCCTAGTAAAAGAGACTAACATGCAATCTAACATAAACATATCACAACATAATATGCATCAACTTCCACATAATATATCAATTCAAGATATACATAAGAAATCCATTCAAATGCGGAATTAAAATGATATGCATGACTTTAAAAATCCGGGATTATCAAGTATGGATAATCAAAAGGTAAAGGTTCTCTTCTCTTATTTGGGATCCTGAGGATAAAATATCACCAACTCACCGACACTCCCGATCGAGGTGGACGGTGCATATTTTACTCCTCTAGACTCTGGGCACCTATAGAGAGTGTTTCTCGACAATTGGTAGAAATCTGCTAACCAATGTCACTCAACTATAGTCCACAGAACATCTAACTCTTCTGGGCCTCTCTTGCCCGCAAAACAAAGGTAATTGGCTCAATATGAATGCAATGCAAATCAAAACTCATTCAACTGATTCAAGTAAAACAATAACATATAATTCAAGTAGCATGCAAGTATGTGATTTTCCATAGGACACTCGAATTATTACGGATTCGAGTTAATCGTCCTATTCCATTCCAAAGTCGTCCTTTTCAAGTTCTTCGGGGATTCCAATCTGAAAATAACACGAGCTAAATCAATATTTAACCAAATCAAAACAAATCTAAACGGAGAAGCTCAATAATATACCGTCTTCAACTCTCGAATCGATTCAACTTCCAGTTTGTTCCAAACCAAATTCTTCAACCCAACTCTGAAATATGAAACATACGGATTCGATGTCAATCTATTAACTCAAACAAACCCGGAAATCAAACCGAAACAAAACAACCGATAATCCAAAACTCGATTTCGACGGCATAACGGCTATAAACGGTCAAACCAACAACCTCCAATCAATAATCATCAACAATACAATTCAACCTAACTACCAATCCAACAAAACACAACCAATTCAAACTAAAATCCAAAACCCCATTTTCGAAATTATGCCCCAAAAATCATTTAAAATCCAAACTTTGTTCTTTTTCCAAACCGACTTCGAATACACGGTCTATGCTAGTTCAAGAACATCATACCCGAAAATTATCAAATTCTGACAACCCAACCAAAATCAAAGTTCGTGGATCGTAGCAAAACTTACGGTATAACAGAGCTCTCGCTGCCGTGATCGTTAATCTGCCTTCAGAATTAAATTCCAACAGACGGATCGACCGAAAACTGAAATCACAAGGCTTGAAGTCACGTTTTTCTTCAACAATGGAGGAGAGAGGCGAGCCGAGAGAGAGAAGAAGAAAATGGAGAAGGAATGGGTTGAAAAGTCAAAAAGGGCTTATAAATATCTAACAATTCCATAATTAGCACTCTAGTCCCTGAAATTCTGAAATTTGCAAAAAAGACCCCGATCAAAATCAATTCGGTTCTTGAACTCTGAAAACTCTGATTATCTCAATTAAACTGAATTAAGATAAATTTGGGGCGTTACAATTCTCCCCATCTAAGAATAGATTTCGTCCTCGAAATCAAAACGGTTCAATCTCATAAGAACGAGATAGAGTCAAAACTGCAATAAAGATTCTTCTCTCAGGACTGACTCTGAATTTGCTATTCCAACCAAACTCTGTTCTTCTAACTGCTTCTCCAAATCTGTATCGGCTCATCTGAACAAACACAACTGAATCGGTTTGGCTGTGAAGCTACTACTCTGTTCGGTCATACTCTGAATCAGTCGTCTCATGTAATTCGTCACTTCAATAAATTCAGTCTCATCAGCTAAAGAGCAAAAGAAATTCTGATATGTTAATCCGACAACAAGGATCTGGTTATAATCCGCATCACAAGACGGGAAAACACTTCACAAAAACCAGAAAGAGACGGAATAAAACAAGTCTGTAGGCAACCTCGCCCATCATCTCCGGACTCTAATGAGATTCAAACAATCTCAGAGACGATTTCTCTCTTTTCTCATCTCTGACAAATCTTTCTGAAAGTCAAAATCTTCAGAAATATTTGATCTTTCCGATCAAAATACAAAAGTCTGCATCTAAAATCTGAATAGTTTGACCACTTAGTCCAAGTCCCCTTCATTCTTGACACACCATCATCAACTGCTCGTAAACCTCGAACCAAATCTGGTCCCAAAACAGGTGATTCAGAAGAAGAACCATCCAAATACCATAGAGGTTTTCAATTATGCCCGCACAACTCGTCAAAAGATTCCATCTAGATAATCATCTGATAGTTTTTGTTGTACAAGAACTTCATAGAAGTTAGCGACACTCTTCAGCTAGTGCAAGAGTCAAGCACCATGATTCATATTTCCCCCTCCCAGGATCAGAGAGTTTCATATCTTCCTCTCATTTGAACCTTGGACCTTCGGGATTGGTACCATGATTTACCAAGTCTGGTAAAAGTTGAGCTTAAGAGAAGGCATAGACTGCTCATACAAAAACTTTTTCTAAACAGCAGGCAAAGCCTCTAAATCCATATCATTTGTCCTGGCTGTCCGTCGTTCTGAGGATAATCACTGAACTCAGATGTACTACACTAACAAAAGTCTCTTCGAAGACTAAACCAAAAGAAAGACCATAACCAATATTTCTACCTAAAATGACCAAATTTGACATTCAATAAATCTGACAAAAGTTCTGACAGAAACACTAACATATGATCATGTCTGAGAACCATTCTGTAGGGAAAACAATAGCAGATTCATCAATCGGCCATACAAACTCGGATGGCAATTCAAACTCAGACTGACCGATAGCTTTGCGACAACACCTATCGAATGTTCCCAATTCTATTCTGAAATAAATAAACGGTACAACCGAAATCAGATCTCTCTTTCAGCTACCAGCTGTGGACAGTCCAGATTATCAGTAGTTATTCTTTAAGCTTCCTTCTGCATCTGTTCTGAAAAGATCAATTCCTCAATCCTCTAAATATCCGTCTGTCATCTGAAAGAATACTGAATAACTCCAAAGTGCCGATCTCTAGATACTCTGCTTTCCCTAAACATCTGGCATAACAGAAACAATTACTCACAATATACGATCTCTGCACTGAACTGAAACGCGAACTGCTAACTCAATCTGAATTTCTTCAACGGATTCTCATATCTGCTTCAAACTCAAAATCGAAACTGTATCAATCACAATCAAAGAGAAATACCGATGGTAGATAAAATAAAAACACATCTTTCGGCTCAGAGCAACAGCTGTTGCATTCAATATCTCCGGAAGGAAAGGGTTTCCAATCAAAATTCCTCAGTACTTCTAATCATCTTCTCTTTCTTACCCTCAGTGTGTATGGCAAAATTATTACTACAGTTTCCAATATCAGGGAAATTTCGGAAATTTCCTCATAAGAAAAGCAACACAGATCTTCTTAATCAATAAGATCGCGACGAGTTTAAAGTCCAGATTCATACATTGAGTCTCGAGCGTCTTCCGCTGTCTCGATGCTCAAGCTAATAATCGATTCTTCCGAATAAGAATATGCCTCAAGTCTCAATAAGAATAAGTGCAAGGCACCGTAAGGTATTCAATATATAAGAATAAAGAATTCAGAAGCGCTGGTCAATCTCTTCTGCAATCAATAAGCACTGTTCTCATAAGATGAAGTCCAAACAGAAGAACATACTCTGCGAAGTAATCGGCTTCACAAACGATAAGAATCCCTCGAACAATCAGGGATAGAATTCAAAAATCTTCCAATCTCAGATAAGGACGTCGATCTAGATCATCAAATCGAGGAAGACAACTTAATCCAAACAGAATTCAGGCATCAAAGAATAGCATACAACTGCTTGGTACCACAATCCGACATACGATTCTCAAAAGCTCTGAAAGATCAGTACAATTCTACAAACGAATGTGAAATCCACCGATCGAATACTCACGAATTCATCTAATCTCTCTGATAGGTTCAGTCCAAAGGGCCTATAATACTGAAGACGAGTTACAATTCAACGGTACTACAACAAAATCAACGCGGCCATACCTTATTTCAAATCCAGTCTTCCTTACTTCTTTCTTACTAACTCTCTGCTGATGATGTCTGATCTCAAGTCGTTGCTGAAATCAACCTCATAAATCAGAGGCAATACCGGAATCTTATCTGGAAATACCATCAAACTCCCTAACCACTGATTTATCACTCTATATGGGCTAGATTCTAAGACATCAACTGCATACAAATAGAATTCCTCCGCAAAATTTCTGAAATCAAACGATCATACAATAGACAATAGCAAAGAATCCTGAATCAAAATTTCTTACCGGAGGATTTCCACTCGTCTATTGACTCGGATCTAAATCTGACAACTTTCCAAAACTTAAACACGTTTGCCTTGTACTGAATAAAGCAACTAAACAGATAATAAGAATCTGATAACTGAAGTGCACTACTTCTTTGTCCCTACCAATTCCCATCAATTCTGACTTTGGAGATTCTGAACTGACTCTCCTGAAATCCATTTCTTTTCTCAAATAGAACAAAAGAAACTACGAAATGCAAAACTCAAAAGCAGATTGTGCATCCTAGTAATATCCTCAGTTAAGAAATAAGGAGCGTAACAGAACAATCAGAATAAGAGTATAAAATCATACTCAACGGTTACCTGCTGTGTCATCATCGGGTGCAACACAAGTCTGCGGATCCTCGTTCAGAGCAAGATTCAATGTCTGTTGAATCGGAGGTTGATTCATGATTGAAGAGCCTCTAAGTTGATTCTGGTGCGGCGGCGGAAAAGAGTGAACCACACGAGCTTGTCTCTCCTGTTGAACCATCGGTCTAAAAGAACTCCCCGACTGAGATCCAATGGTATAACGCTGAGGACATCTCCTAGCAAAGTGTCCTGGAAAATGGCAGATATTGCAGCATCCAGAAATTCCTAGACAATGCTCACTGAGGTGTTGACCTCCGCAATTATTACAAGTCACACCGGAAGATCCTGAACTATGTCCGGAACCAGATTGTTTCGATCCGCTGGAGCTAGAATAACTACTCCCATAATTCTTGAATGACTGCCCTCTCGGTTGCAAAGTACTTCTAGGGGTACTTCCTCTGTATACGGTCGTTTTTTGGAACGGAATCTGTCTGAGAAATTCAGCTTTAAACAAACTCCACAAAACAACCAAACCTTGATTCTCTAATGCCTTCTTCCTAGAAATTCACCAACTTTTGGCAGTCGTTTGCAGTTGGTACATAACTAACCGAATTCTACGGTCATCGTTGTATTCTAGAGAATCAAATAACTGGTCGATTTCTTCTAACCAATTTACACATTCCACCGCATTCTCTGCATTCCTCCGGGTTGGGGGTTGAAAGGTCCGGAACCTCATCAACAAGCCTTCCATCGGTGTCAGTGTAACGTCCATTCTTCTGTCGTGGAACAACTTCGTTCAATCGAATTTCGATGCGGAATAATTCTTGTTCAAAATTCATCGAGGAATACATATCTCAAATTCGAGAGCATTAGGACACAAACATCTCAATCTCAAGCTCAATCATCTCGTGTCCATAATCTCTATTCAATAATTTTCTTCTATCTCAGAAATATTCAATTGCAATAGAGAAACAATTACATTTTATATTCCAAATAATTCATGCTCTACAATTTAAATCACAAAATCATGCAATTCAAATAATCTTCACATAATAGGCATGCTCGCATGGAATCTAAACAAATCAATAAAATAATTCAAACACATGCGAGAATTCGATTCATGCGGACTCGATCTACCCCGCTCACTCTAATTTGGTCCAAGAAACATATCGCTCTGATACCACTTAATGTGAGACCCCGTTTCTAATATTCTAAACTCGAATAAAAACTTCAATCGAACAAAAGAGCCGAGGAAACGAAACAAAATTTTTTTTTCGGATGAATAGTGCCGCGCTCGATCCTACGAGTTCGTAGGATCGAGCGCACCCAAAATGCGCTAGGTGCTGGTGAATAGTGCTGCGCTCGATCGCACGAACTCGTGGGATCAAGCGCACCAATTTCTGCGAAGTTGCTGCCTCAGCAATTTAAGGGCCGCGCTCGATCCGACGAACTGTGCGATCGAGCGCGCCCTCTGCCCAGAAAAACATCAGAACAGGGCAGGATTTCAACCATTCAGACACCAATCAAAACTCCAATCTAAAACATGCATCTTACAACACAAGATAGTTATAAAGTTATACATCTAATCCAACTAATAGAACATGATTTCAATCTTAGTTTACAATCCAAAATATAAATCGAGTTCGAATTACAATTCGACTTCTAGAACACAAAGGCCTCACTCTATCACTCGACCACCTAGCCATGCGATCTCTGACTCGGTCCTGCCCCACCTGTTGCCAAGCACACATACAAAGACAAGACAACAGCCGGATAATTCGGTGAGAATAATATTCCCAGTAAAAGAGACTAACATGCAATCTAACATAAACATATCACAACATGATATGCATCAACTTCCACATAATATATCAACTCAAGATATACATAAGAAATTCATTCAAATGCGGAATTAAAATGATATGCATGACTTTAAAAATCTGGGATTATCAAGTCTGGATAATCAAAAGGTAAAGGTTCTCTTCTCTTATTTGGGATCCCGAGGATAAAATATCACCAACTCACCGACACTCCCGATCGAGGTGGACGGTGCATATTTTACTCCTCTAGATTCTGGCCACCTATAGAGAGTGTTTCTCGACAATTGGTAGAAATCTGCTAACCAATGTCACTCAACTATAGTCCACAGAACATCTAACTCTTCTGGGCCTCTCTTGCCCGCAAAACAAAGGTAATTGACTCAATATGAATGCAATGCAAATCAAAACTCATTCAACTGATTCAAGTAAAACAATAACATATAATTCAAGTAGCATGCAAGTATGTGATTTTCCATAGGACACTCGAATCATTCTGGATTCGAGTTAATCGTCCTATTCCATTCCAAAGTCGTCTTTTACCTTTTCAAGTTCGTCGGGGATTCCAATCTGAAAATAACACGAGCTAAATCAATATTTAACCAAATCAAAACAAATCAAAATGGAGAAGCTCAATAATATACCATCTTCAACTCTCGAATCGATTCAACTTCCAGTTCGTTCCAAACCGAATTCTTCAACCCAACTCTGAAATATGAAAACATACGGATTCGATGTCAATCTATTAACTCAAACAAACCCGGAAATCAAACCGAAACAAAACAACCGATAATCCAAAACTCGATTTCGACGGCATAACGGCTATAAACGGTCAAACCAACAACCTCCAATCAATAATCATCAACAATAAAATTCAACCCAACTACCAATCCAACAAAACACAACCAATTCCAACTAAAATCCAAAACCCCATTTTCGAAATTATGCGCCAAAAATCATATAAAATCCAAACTTTGTTCTTTTTCCAAACCGACTTCAAATACACGGTCTATGCTAGCTCAAGAACATCATACCCAAAAATTATCAAATTCTGACAACCCAACCAAAATCAAAGTTCGTGGATCGTAGCAAAACTTATGGTATAACAGAGCTCTTGCTGCCGTGATCGTTAATCTGCCTTCAGAATTAAATTCCAAAGGACGGATCGATTGGAAACTGAAATCACAAGGCTTGAAGTCACGTTTTTCTTCAACAATGGAGGAGAGAGGCGAGCCGAGAGAGAGAAGAATAAAATGGAGAAGGAATTGGTTGAAAAGTCAAAAAGGGCTTATAAATATCTAACAATTCCATAATTTGCACTCTAGTCCCTGAAATTCTAAAATTTGCAAAAAAGACCCCGATCAAAATCAATTCGGTTCTTGAACTCTGAAAACTCTGATTATCTCAATTAAACTGAATTAAGATAAATTTGGGGCGTTACACTAACTTAATACCATTAAATAATTAAATGTCTTCAATTATTTAATAGGTATCAAATTGCATTAATGATTTTTGGAATCCCTTAGCTTTCGACCTATTGGATTATCACTATCAACATGTATTCAATTTCATATGTCTATAGAAATTGTAAATCCATGAACTATGTTATCTTTTCCTATCATGAATTTTTCTTTCGAAACAAATCACGATATAAAATATTGTAGAAGTTAGCTACGCTTCAACAATTCCAAGCAAAAAACAATAACATAATTAAACACTCGTCAAAATTCGAAGATCAATATTAAAGAGTCAAAATTTGGGGTCGGTCCCCTAAATCTCAATAAAAAGAGTTTAGCTACACATCAAATCCATGAAAAACATCTAAGTTCATAAATAATACTAAGAATTAATCTAGAGAAAGAGTTTTTGGAACAAAAATAAACGCTATCGGCCAATTCTTCAAGTTACTCCTTACGTCTCTCGTTCTCTTCAGTTGTAGCCGTCAAAAGATGCCTCTTCCAACCCTAATCTCGACTTTTTTATATGATAAGAGTCCTCACACTTTGTCCTTCCTTTTTTAAAATCCGAGAAAATATTTCTTTTCTGAACAGCGTATCGCGCCTAGGTGGAAAAAGTTCTGCCTCCATCTTGTTATACTATTGAAATCCCGCCTAGGCGGAAAACGTTCTGCCTCCGCATTCTTCTCTTCGGCGATTCCCGCCTAGGCGATAAAAAGTACTCGCCTAGGCGGATAAACTTATGTCCCATATCTTCAAATTGTTCATTCCCTAGCTTCGATTTCAGTTTTTTTCCCTTCCAAAAACCTTAAATCCATGAGTAGATACCATAAAACTCAAAAACTCAAATTTTAGACAAAAACACGGAATATTCAAAATTCTCACGCTTGATAACGACCAATTTGACCCCTTTTTAAATTGAAAAGTTCTCGGTTATATCATGAATATGACATGGATACAATAGCATTTTAACTCATAATAACTTTTCTAATATACAGTTGAAATTAGGTGTATGTGGATATTGTAGATGTTGAGTTAATTAGAGATGTGGTAGAGGGCTTAATGGTTGAATTGTTCTTCCAGATGTGAGAGAATGAAACAAATGATGAAAGTCTTGTGATTTTTGGGATTTTTTTCATAATATTGAAAATTTTCCAATACTGTTTTTTGGCAGATTTGAGGATAGTGCTGCTGATAATTTGTTTTTATGGCTTATTAATGTATTTGTTGAATGGGTTTCATTCTAGTTAGTTTCTAGCTCCTTTGATCATGTAACTTGCTATTGGTGTGGTTTATTTTCTTTCCAACAAGGATACATTCAGGGAGGTGTGAGGACACATAGAATTGTAATCTTGGTTGGTTAGTTATGTGCTGATTTACAATAGAATTGTAAAGTGTCATAGACGAGATGGCAAAAGTGGGTACTGTTGTGCTTGGCAAAGATATGACGATTAGCTCAAATTTCTTGTTGCGGGATATTGATAACTATTGTTTTTTTTTGTTGCGTGGTTCTTAACTATCTGTTAGCAATGTAGTTATTATCCATTTTTTACTTTAAGCAAAGAATTTTGATCACAAATGCGCCCCGTTCTGGTTATGATAATGATTTGCGTTTTATGATGGTTTTTTATACTATTTTGAGTTAAGTGTGTCTATGCAGTCTTTATTTCTAGCCACAGTATTGAGATTGGCTTTGAAAGGGAAAGATAAACTAATATAAAAAATAGCTTTTATTTATAACCAGTCTTTGTTTTGTTTTTTGGAAGGAGAGTCTTTTTCTCTATATGGTAATACTCTAATTCGAATCGTTTTTGGGCACTACAATTATATTGCATTTGGCCTTTTGCTCTTGTCCTCTTGCACGAATGACTTGAAGGCATTGGAAGACTAATTCAATCGCTCCAATTACCGATCGAAAAAGAGCCCAAGAATTGAATATTCACTTCTTTAAGTTTGTGTTGTGCAAAGTTTAAAAAAAAAAAAAAGTTGGTGTTGTGCAAGGAGCCAACGTTACTAGAGATTAATTTTATTGCACCTTTATTATTTAATAATAATTGATTTCAATCAATTTTGTTTTATTTTTGTTTTTTGTTTTTTTTTTTTAATCATCTTCCAAACACTTTATTTTGTGAGACATGAGAACAAACATTTTGGGTCATATAGATGAACAGAGAAATGACTATTAAATAGTATGGGTGTTCAATCGATAGGTTCAGTTTGGTCATCGTTTATTTTTATTTCGGTTTTCAGTTTTACTAGAGGCGGTTATAAACCACTTCGAATCCTGTAGTGTAGCAACATCAATGGTGTTCAGAAGTGTTGGATCTCGGATCGTCGATAGTGTACAAGACGCAGCGGAAAGTTTAAAATTAATTTTGGCGTTCAAAATTTCTTGGACCACATCGTATGGTTTAAATAAATATACGTAGGGTGTTTCATGAATTTTACCTATCAATCTATAATATATATGATGATGATACCAACTTATTTCAAAATAATTTCGTAACTTAGCTCTTGTTGTATTTCCCTACGAACAATAACTGGATTTTCACCTTTCTTTAATCTTCGAATCAGAGGTACACGACCGGATTTTCTGTTCCTCTTCATAAATTGCACTTAAAAAAAAGAAGAAATTTTTCCGTTGAAAAATTAACAAAGAAAAAAACTGGAAGGAAGAGAGCTTCGAACAATCTCGAGCAGCGGAGAGAAGAAACAATTTCTTCCCCTTATCATTATCTGAGAGATCTCCCCAATCAATTGAAATATTGATTGGGGTGCTCCTCATCAAATATAATAATATATATATATATATATAATATATAATATATAAATATATATAATATAAAAATAATAATAATAATAATAAATATAAATTAATATGTGTGTGGCCAATAATGGCCGGGAACACTATTAATATATATATTATTAATATATACATATTATTTATAAACAAATATATAATTTTATGGAGTCTTTGTAAAATCCAAGGTCCCAACTTGGAAAAATTAATTAACCCTTCTAAATTAAATATTGCTCTCAAAATATCTATATTTAGCCCTTTTAAATAAATTTATAAGCGTTATCTATCGATCCAGTCAAATTTATTTCTCATAACTTCAACTCTTTGATTTATTTGAATCTCAACGGAAACAGGGGAAAACCAGTAGTACTTGTGTTAACACTCAATTGTTCAGGGATAGCAACTAGTTGTTGGGTACCAGGCTTACATGAGTTATTTATTTCCTGTGTTAAAGTAGATTTGAGATATTGTTATGCTTAATTATAGTTATTCGCTTAATCTCATATCTAGAGACTTATCTTTTCTTATTTATGTAGATTTGATATGATCAAATTTTGAGGTATCTCAGACGCTAACTACAAGGAAACTAATACAAGAAGGATCTTGCCTATTATATTGAGTTGGGCGTTGCAAAAAAAAAAAAAGAGAGCCGAAGTGGAGAACAACACTAAACCATAGGGTTGTGTGAGAGCTTCACGTACGTACTTTGAGGGAAGAAACAAAGATCTTCTGAAGCTCGTATCGGTCGTGATTTATCTTGATGCTTTAAAGAACACTTGAAGATTCAAGGATGAAAGAGTGTGATTAGTCTCTACGAGTTTTTTTGTATCAAGGAATTTTCAACTCCTTGTTTTAGTTTTTTATTCCTATTTTCATATAGATAATTCTTAAGAGTTGTTATTTGTTTTCGGTTTTATTTTCTCACATTGTTAAGAGATAAAAAAGTGTTTTTACAATAATCACTAGTTTAAGGGTTTGTAAAACTCTTTGGATCGTTTCACCCAGTGAAAGTTTTGTCCTGAGGCACTGCAAGAGTATTTTAGTACTCTTGCATCAATTATTGCTTGAGTCTGTTTATTTGGTTGCTAGTATTATATTATACATGCTTTAATTATTTTCCGCTGCGTATTACTAAAGGTGTTATTGAAGAAATATTGTCAGCACTTTGTGACAACACCTCAAACTGGTTATGTGCAACCCCTATTCCCTTTATTAATTATTTGAATAGAATCTTACGTTGGATCAGTAGGATTCACTGGATCATGTAATGGATGAAAATTTGGAAGGAAGAAATATTTCATAAAAAAAAACATAAAATTTGTTATTATCATTTATGATAACTCATTAAATAACTAATTATAATATTTAATATTAATTTTATGTGATGATTGAATCTCTTCTACTGCCCCATCACACACGCAAAGTTCATCATTGCAATAAATAACTTAATTATAATATTTAATTTAACTTTATGTGATGATTGAATCTCTTCTATCTGCCCATCACACACGCAAAGTTCTCTTGCATGATCTTCTGAAGTGCATTTCTCAATCTTGCGTTTGATTCCATTACTTTTTTCACATCGCAGGCAAAACCACCAACGCAAATTGCTCTATTATTGGGCAATATTCTTATACACTGAACGTCATGTTTGCATCTTGCCCGCCAAGAATCTTGCGTTGGATGGACAATAAAAAAACCCTGTCTAGAGGAATTTATTACGTAAACTTGTTAGTACATAAATATGATTTCGTTAATTATAAAATTACATAACCAAACAATATATTTTTTCCGCATCGTATTTTTTGTTTTTGATGTCACTTGGTGGATATATGAACAATTTTGTAAAATTCGTGAAATAAAATTATATAAAGAAAGAGACCGACCGAACCAATCAGAAGGAGACAAGACGAGGAATAGCACATGGGCAGATGGAGGACGTGTCCAATGGATTAAACTAAGTATGTTTGGTATATAATATTACAATGGAAAACAAATTTTTATGTGCACTTTGTAAAGAAGAGAAGAGGGTTTTTTATACTGGAAGAATTAAAGCAATTGAGGAATTTTTTTACATTTTTTGATAATCTTAAAATATTGTACGTAGATTATGATGTAAAATATATTGTGGAATTGGGGTAAATTTTGTATAATAATTGGGAAGTTTTTTTGATTTGAAATGTTTTGCTTTTCCTAAAATATTGTACGTAGATTATGATTAAGTAACTTTTATTTTGAAAATTTTAAAATAGCTAAATATTTAGTGATGAAAATTATTGAAATTAGTCAAAATGAATAAAATTTGATTGTTAATAATTTTAAGAAATTGAGGAAAATATTTTAAATTTTTGTTTATATCTAAAAATATTTGTCCGTTTAGATAGAGATTTGATTCAATATGTAAAAAATATTGTTGGAATTGGGAATATATTGTATAGTAAGTGGGGAAAATGTTTTGAATTTCTTTTCCTAAAATAATTGTACGTAGATTATTATGTTTAAATTATATTTTGGTAAATTTTAAAATAGTTAAATATTTAGTGAGGAAATTATTGAAATTAGTTCAATTGAATAAATATTGATTGTTAATTAATTTGAATTTTGAAAAATACAAAATTTTAGATGAGTAAATTTCATATGAAATTTTATTTTAGAATTTTGGAATATATTATATTACCTAATAAATTAATTAACATTATAAGGAAACGCACAATTTTTTATATTAGGAGGTGTTCATCGTTCGTGTCTCGGTTTTAATTTGTCTAAATTTCGGTTCGGTTTTTCGGTTCTTGGACTTTATAAAAAATGTAATCCGAAATCAA